>NC_088205.1:79549338-79855364 GCF_037126465.1 Ornithodoros turicata
TTTGTGTTTGCTGTATTTAATCCCCCATGTAAGAGTGAACGGTAAGAATACAAATACTCACAGACTCCAAGGAGCGCTTTGAGACCAGCTGTTGTCCAACAGATCCGCTTCGAGCACTCTCATCAGTTTTGCCCACAACGAACGTATATCTAACCTCATAATACGTGAACACACTGAGCAGACTCGGCCTTAAGTGTCGTAGAATAGACGCATCCACCTTTTTGGAACCATGCATCATATGCATGTTTTTCTTCGCATATCCAATCCAATCCAATTCATTACGCGAACAAAAAATTAACAGAAACAGAACGATTCGCGGAAGCCTTCTGCACGTTCCAAGTTCACAACGTTTACTGTACTCGCCTCGATGGATCAGTTGGTACCGTGCTCGCCTACTGATCCCAAGGTAGCGGGTTCGAACCCGATCGAGCACGTCAGCAACGTGGTGGCGAGGGTATACAAGTTGCTTCGACACGCCTTCTTTTGCAGGGGAGGTTAAATGCGGTCTGCCGCGTCATAAGATTAATTAAAGGCAATTAATTAAGGCAAAACTAATTCACAGACTGACCACTCGCTCATTATCATAGTTGTCTCGCGACGTAACCATCGGATTATTAATAGGGCATGACTTTTTCGGGTTTTATTTTTGGCCAAATTCGGGGGTAAATATCGGGTGATATTTTTCATTCGAAAATTCGGGTGTATTCGGGTTAAATCCCGTTACGGCATATTCTGTCGTCAGGAATTCGGGTGTATTCGGGTGATTTTTTTTGTTTAATAAAAATTTGTCTTAACATGGAACTAATGTTTAGCAATGTTATCAAACTTTATTTTAATGCACGCTTATGAGTGTGCCACGCAACCCGGATGTTTTCGGGTAGATTCGGGTTAAACCCGAATTTTACAGATTTCATTCGGGGGGTAAATATCGGGCGGATACGGGTTTAACCCTAAAAAGTCAGGCCCTAATTATTAATTATCCGTTACAGTAACCAAGTTACCTGCAAAAGGTGCAACTCACTCCCAAAAGAGGATCCGGCTAGTTGCGATATAGCTCTTGTAACAGTATAGTGTCTCCTTTCCGTCTCGTTCGCTGGAAAGCTGATATCATATCAGTTTACCACCGAAAGTGCAGGGAGATGAAAGGTACTAAAATCGTGAATGGGACGTGTCTAATAACGTGACAAGCGCAGACTTGTCGCACCTGTTTTAATAGGGGCGCACTTTTGCTCCAGGCTTTGTCCCTTGACAATCATCTATAGGCATCATTATACGCACCGTATACCTCTCATCGTATTTTACGCGACACCCAAATGGTCCGGTTGAAGCTGAAATCATTCTGTCATCGTCAAAGAAGGTTCACCTTTTACTCCCAGATATACTAGTTTGTGGTGGCGCCCTCTTGTAGACGACGATATCGCCGGTCGGAGTCTTTTATTCAATGTCGCCCGCAGTTGCGATGTTGTCAGACGTAACTCACACCGAAAGCGTGCTCCTGAATATCCTCAATGCTAAATGGCTGCATCGTGGAATGCGACACGTTCTTTCGCTCAATGTGATTGTTTAGATGGAGAGATTTTGGAAGCGCTTTGGGCCGACGTCTATAATGTTTGAAGGTGAAATGAGGCTCGCAGCAAGACGACAATGACTGGATCGTCATGTTTTCATCATTTCGCACGCAGACAGAAAGAGTTATGTGTTCCATTCAAGATGAAAGGGTAACCGCATGAGAGCTGCGCAGCTCGACACTATCACAGCGTTGTATATGTGCACCCGCGAGTTCGGGGAAACGGGCCGTTGCTCCCGTCCGCTGTTGTATTGGCCACGGTCAGTGACGCGCGTTTTTTGCTATGCGTCACAAAACCTTAACAATTGATGGTTAGGTGAAGCACACCGCAGAGCCGTAGGGTTAGTATCGATACCGTTTGTTAAGGTTGCATCTACTAGAACGCTGTGATGCCTATACGACTTGCGGCATTATGTATATTTCAGGCGAGAGAGCGAGCGCCATCAAGCGTTAAAGAAGCGCAGAAAACATTCCCTAAAAAAGATAAATGACCTTTCAATGGGTACGTACAGTACCGCAAATTAGTGACTCCCATGTGGCAAGCGCTGATATATGTATACAGGGTGTTTGCTCTAACGTGCCCAGAAATTATATTTATAAAGCGAGCGATAAAAGAAAAGCAAGTGGTATACTTTTCGGCTACTTGAGTAAAAATCAGGTACTGCTTCACTAGTAGCACCTGTTTCTTAGTGAAGTAGCTGAAAAAGTATACTTTACACTTCTTCTTTCATCTCTTTTATCGCTCGCTTTAAATAAAATTTCTGGACACGTTAGAGCAAACAGCCTATATATGGTGTGTCAAAGGTATCGCTAAGTTTACTGAAGAACAGTCGTCATGCACCCGCCAACCTATAGCCTTACAAATTATATCAAATTATTTATTTATTTTGTTTATATATATATAGACTTTTTTTTCATATACGCAAAAGTAAAAAGTTTGTACTACTCACCTGCATCTGACACGGTAGGCAGCATCTCGTACTTTCTTGCAATGTTCTTCCTTTGTGGGACGGCAGTGTCCGATCTCTTCTGATAGGACATCATCTGGCGGTCTCCAGGCAAAGAACGTCCTTCTGGCTTGGGTTCTTGACATTTGTGTCTCTCTCAAACGCGATCGTTTTTTTCACGTAAAACGATAACTCGATCGTGTGTTATGGTAGATCGATGCGTCTCCTGTTCTGTTCTGTGCTGTTCTGTTACTTCCTTTGTTTTGGTTATCACGAATAAACGGTCCAGGTACCCTCAGCGGCATTGTTGTAGTTTTCTTTTCGCTAGCTTAGCTTTAGCTCATAGCTTTTCTGCTATTGCTATTGTTTTTTTTTTCCGGCACGGGGGCTTTTATCGCTTTCAAAGTATGAAATACCGAACAGCCCAATTTTTAACCGTTTTCGCCTTTTATTTGATACCATCATCTCAAAACAACCTTGAGACATGACAGTTGTTACGTGTTTGACGTGCTTTGTTGAACCATCAATGCAGCCCAATCGTCAGTGTCATCACTGCTACAGACTGCTACACTACATCATCATCATCTGTTTCCGTATCAATTTCGACCGCTTGGCCCTCACCGAGCAAAAAAAAAAATAATAATAATAATAATCCTTGGACCCAATTTTGATCTGATTGGCCCCCTTCCGCTGTGGCTTCGATTCACAAAAAACAAAAACAAAAAAAACACCGATATATTCCGTGCCGCTTTTGCCCTTTATTCTTGACCTAAAAACACGGAAAAAGGGCCGAACTGGCATTGACCGTTACCCAGACCTCGTGCGTCACACAGAAGTTGAACGATCGATGCAATAATATTGTAATGCGCGCTCATGCCTATATCCTCCGGCAGAAAACTCTCGGGGCAATGCGAGCAATCTACTGGGGCCGCGTAAAACAAAACTGCAGCGAGCCATTCGTCGTTCCATATAATCACATCACAGAGCGAAGGCCAAATGACTTCTATTGGTGTCACTTCTGCAATCTTACTTTTAGATCAATTGCCACATCGTAAAGCCGATCACCGAGCCACCGAGTGATACGATTTCTGAGGAAGTAATAACTAACGGAAGAGCGTGAGTCATTTCTGCGAATGCTTACGCGCGTATGTCCTACGATTGCCGTCTGTTGAGTCTGCGTTGTTGTGACGCCGTTCGCGCAACGGTGGTCTGTTTCGTCACGAAACAGTGACGTTGTTGGGTCCCGGCAGAACCGGGACATAGCACATATGGCGCTATTTGCTGACGTCATGTTTGAGCTTCAACGAATCGCAGCTACGTGCAACGGTCTTGCTCCGCCAAGAAATTTCGCGTTGTGCCAGCAACAGTGATCGTCTGCAAACATCAGTCTTTTTTTCAAAAAGACTATAGTGGTTGTTATAAATGGGCTATAGAGAGCACCACTATGCGGCCATCCGTCAATCCATAAGGTGCTGCAGAAGACTAACTGCTGCTCTGGGCCAGGTGGCGCAAGTGAGCAGCAACATCAGCGCCCCAAATTATGCAACACTCCCTAGTTTAGCAGACGACGCGGCACTTTCAAATACACGGTCCCGAGTTGTTCGCAGTTTTCAAGAAGCACCGCTTTTTCTGTGGATTTCCTACAGGTTTTGTAGCTTTGCTTGGCACCATACCGTTTGAAACACCATGCAAAACCCGCTGATGAAACTCCTAATTGTTTGGATACGTGGCCGCTTGGGCCAGAAATGGCGCTGTGCAAACTTCAGTGCAACAGCCCTATAACAGGCGACGGAAACGCGCAAAAAATGTCGTCTGCTAAATGCTGAAGCGGTGTATCGCTTGTCGCGACGAGACAGGGACACTGTGTTTACGTGTGTTAACGTCTTGTATTCTACTGTGTATGTACTTTTCCACTATTTCATACGTATAGGAGCGTCGTTTTAGCTACATATTTCTTTGTAGAAATGATTTTACGGTAAATCCAATTAAACGTGTAAATTAGGGGTGATGATCGTAAATGCAACTGTTACTATTACTACATCGTGGTCTCGAAGCCTTGTAAGAGAACGGCACACTTGTGCAGACTTTCGTTAGAATCTCCTTTGAAAAGCTATTCAAATATGTCCACTGTTTCTGTAATGCTGCGTTAGAAGCTTAATAGACCATTTTAAAAAGATGCGCGCGCCATCAAGCGCGTGGCGCAAGGCAGCATGGGAACTTTGAGGGACACTGTTCCGTCGTCTGCTTCGGATATGGTTTATATCGGCTGACGCTGATGCTGCGCACACCGGGAATGTTGCTGTTCTTCTTCTGCCTCCGCCTCTGGCCGTATCGTAATGCTTGGAGGCGCTCGAAGTTCCCATGAGCCCTTGCGTACCACAGGTGGCGCTTGCTTTTCTAAAATGGTCTATTGAAAACGTGGCTTTCGTTTTCTTCTTTTCACGTATCAGGGGATCAACGAGCGAACGTAGGCACACGACGCATTGATAACGAGAAACTGAACCTACAGAATTTAAACTTTGAAACACAGGAGGGATCTGCTCTCAGTCACGCGTTCCGAGGCTCATCAGTAAAAGCAAGACACCTCGGTTACCTAGACGACGACTTGAAAAAATCCCAGAGGGCTTAGCGCCGCTTTGAAATGTGGGAACTTGCTCATCAGAAAGGAGGAGAAGGTCTCCAAACTGTTCCTCTCCTCTCTCGGCCCGTTCTCCACGAGGTGACAAGGTCAGCGAAGACGAAACCTGAAGGACCGTTCTCCCTTCCTCGTAACAGTAATCTCCCAGGATACAACGCGTGCGCGAGGAGCACTGTGGGATTTCCTGAAATCGTCTGAAAGCGAAAATCGTACTCACTTTTCACAGAACCGCAACAGAAGGACGAAATCCAGATGTAGCAACCCTGCAGTCGTCGACATTTGAGAATGTGGCACATCGTCTGCTACACAGATGGACGTCCCAATGGCGTCCAAATGTAGCGTTGTAGCGAGAACGGGGTCTTCGGCGGTAAAAACAGTTGTGAAGAGTGTTTCGTGGGGATCGAGACCGCCATCCATCGTGAGGTCTCTACCCTTCACCCAGCGCGAAACGGTGTCGTGGTCACGGGAAAGCCTTTTCGTTATCGCCGTTTTCAGTTATACGGAACAATTGTTACCTTACGTGTGTTTGTATGAGACGTGTGTTTTATAATAATCATCCTGCTACCAGACGGCAGAAACGTATTTTTCCAACAGTACTCGAGCAACAATCCTCTTTACTTCCTCGTTTCCTATAAGCTGTAATTCGCAATATGTACAGTTAAAAAGTAACAGCATGTAACGTACCTTTCGATGTAGTTCCGCGCACCACGTAGAAACGTCGCGTGGGCACAACCAGACCTTGTATTCTTCCATCAGGGCTGTTTCACACACTGGGGTTCTTCCTCCTGTGTTTCTTTATTTCTGTCTCTCTTACTTTCTTCTTGTTTCTTCTTCTTTCTGTTTCTTTTATTTTTTATTTTGTTCTTGGGCCGTTTGTCCGACCCAAGAAAGTCAGCGCAAGACACTTTTTTTTTCTTTTTTTCTTTTTTTGAGAAAACACACGCAGATGCTCGGGTGTAAGCGGAGTCCACGTGGTTTGCTCATTCGTGTTTTCGCGTTCGGCTTTGACGGACGCAAAGAAAAAGAAAACAAAAAAAGAACGCCTATCACGCTATCGTCTTTGCGTACGTAAGGGATAGCATTGGTGGTTCTGCGCACGCGCAGAACATAAAGAGAGCTTTGCGCACTACGCAGAACAACCAACGCTATCCCTTACGTACGCAAAGACGATAGCGTACGGTACACTAAAACTCTCTAATGAGCCCGCGGTCTTATCGGAAGAAGCTGCGGTGCGGATGAGTTAACTCCACACATGATGAACGAACGCAAATGTCTGCTTTCGTTAATCGTGTGATCTTATCTACGGCCACCGTCTATCGACACCACCGTTTACAGCGAACAAATCGTACATCGAGTATTACGTAATGTTAAAGCACCATATATCGGACAAACAAGTGAACCACGTCAATACCTCAAACGTGCTCCGTCACTCGTTATATCGAGGTACTTCAAAATCGTTATAAGTATGCATCGTTATATCCGTACTCCCCAGCGCAGTGCCTCCATAATGGAACGCTTTTTTTATGAATCTTTCGGTAGAAAGCGATAATAGCCGGTGCTAATGACTGCAGAAAAGAGACTTACCTTAACCGTCGATGCGGAGTCTATGATCGAGAAGCTCGGGTTCGGGAGTAGCTAGCTTAAGAGAGAACACGAAGCGATTAATTTTAATTACCCATAAATCACGCAGAGCTTGTCTAGGGAGAAAGGTTCGCTTCAAAAAATATCACATATAGGTTATTCAGTTTCAAACACCTTTCCCCAGTTTCGCGGGCCTCTTTCAGCACTAAAGTTGTTAATTGCCCTCAGTACTTATTTCGGAAATTACTCTTGGCCCAATCACCTTCGAGAACGGGCATTACGCGTCTGGAGACTGTTCAGTGTCTTCCCTGTCTTCAGTCACCCGTTAACGAGAGGCTATGAAAGCCCCTTTGTTTTGTACGGTTCCGAAATCCTCACAGATGGGTTGCTTAAGTGTTTTCTCAGCTTTCGAGACGTGTTTGCGGAGGTAGATGCACGAATAAAGGGTGTTTTTTTTTTCTCTCTTGTCGTTTTTTTTTTAGAAAAGCGAAGCAGGTTTAACAGCAGAAATAGGCAAACAGAATTAAAACTAACCACTCCGTACGCTATAGGACGCTGCCATAGTCGCTACTTGCCGGTACGTGTATGTATCAAATAGGAGTGGTTTTCTTTTTCTTTTTTTTTTTTTCCTTTAGGCTCCTGGAGACTCTATATGTTGTACCTATGTGTTCATAGATGGAGCTCGCCTCGGCTCGTGCACCTATTCTCCTTCTTTTTTTTTTCGTCTAATCTTTTCTTTTTTTTAATACCTCTGCTAGTGTAATGACACTGGTGATGTAGTGAACGAGCATAAATACAAATTACTGCGCTTAGTATTGATACGCACAGACATGGAATAATAAGCTAGTCTTGTTTATGTTGTTACGTGATAGTACTGATGATATTACGTTACGCATTTTGTGGCACGTCGTTATGTCACGCAAGGTAAACACAAATGAAGCGACTATGACTAATAAAGCTGCTTCCTGTCCCCATTACAACCGATATGGAGAAAAAGACGATACGACGGTGCACGATACACCATATAGAGCATAACGTCTTCCTAAGTGTTGTCCACTTGTTTACTTAACACGATAAGAATTATATAGTATATCAAATGAGGTCACGGTGGACATCAAGGTGGCCTTCACACCCGTAGCCTAGCTCCTGAACCAGCATGGCGGCTGCTGACTCAGTCCGTACCGAGACACACCAGGGGAGTCAGTCTTCGAGAACTTGTTTGGTGTCGCTCTTCGACAGTTTCAACCTAAATGGCCTCAGCGCCAAATAGTTTGCAAACCAGGACGGAGCATCAAAGATAAAACAGATAGAAAGCGTCCATTGAAGACAGGTGTCGCTGTGCTGAGAGCGGCTTCGCTCTTTGAAACACTTCTCGATGACTTCCATTCTACTAAAAGTGCTAAAAACCAGGACAATCAGGACAACACCACACTACACAGAATGCTGTGTGTCCTAATTGTGATGATTGCAGTGGCGGATCCAAGGGGCGATTGGGCGACCATGCTCAAGTACTGTAGTGCTTATTTTCGACACGGTGTGTGCAGACCGCGTTTGCTTTCGAGTAGAAAGGCGCAAGTTCGATAGGCCTCTGGTGTCTGACGTTCCTTTACACTATCACTATTCACGTCGGTTCCATGGTATAAGTCTGGATATGCTTCGTCGGGTTTGGTGCGGCACGGCTTACCATGGGATCACCGAGGAGTTTACTATGAATCAGGCCAAAAGGACACGCATAGTAAAGAAATACACGAGCCTAACATAGAATCATTTCGCAGGATGGACAAACAGCGCTCCACCTAGCGGCGGTCCATGTACGAGAAGACATGGTGCGACTACTTCTCAATAGGAAAGCCGATCCCACCATAACCGGAGGGGTAAGTTCTTAGACTTTTCAATGTTAACGTCCACATGCCATGATACGCGCTTTCTGCTCCTGTTTTGCATGATAGAAAGATAGGCTGCATGCCTTTGCGATGGAGGTGAGGTTCAAGCTCCCTGGGTCGCCTTCATGGTGAACTATACTGACATTAGTCATATGCCGAAAATTCGACAAAAGATACCTGAACGGCACAGCAGGTGTTATGATTCACACCGGAGATTTCTTCTGATCCTCATACCTATAAAGGACTATCTCCAAGCTCTCGATTGGCTAATCAATTAGACTAATCAACTGCACGGACGAGGAAGAAGCACACAATTCTTTCAGGAGCACACTAGACTGTATGTGACTCACCATTTAAAATGAAATTTGTCAACAGAGAACCCCTCCCCCCCCCCTCCTCAAGTACAATCAAATGCCCCCATGCAGTGCAATGAACGTAAAATTGCGACTGACTTGTTTTTGCAGACGACCTTGTATTTTTTCAATAACACGTAAGTATTAAGTAATTAGTTGAGCCACGTAATCATGCTGTGTACAGTGTCATTTACGAGAGCATGTTCGCGAACTGACATGAAACTTTCCACTGCATCTTTATTGTATTACGTTCCCAGAGGGCTGCGCAAAATAATCAGAGCGAAAGCCAAACGCTGTCATTTTACGCAGGAGACCCACCAGAGCGGAACAGCCACAATTAACATGAACGCTACGCGAGGGTTTAATAAATGGCTTCGCTAAACTCCCTTATCGATAGCGTTACCAGGCACATTGACCTATTCCGCCTTCTTCCTTGAGGGCGAGAGGCTGTTCCCGTTAAAGGAATCAGGCAGGGATGAAATTAACCGCAAAATGGTGCTGAACGGTGGCAATTATTTGGATGTGCTAAGTGTGACCCGTAGTTACCCAGAAAGGATAGAACAGAGCAAGAGAGGTGTAAGAAAGACGCCGTCATAGACGTCTGTAAGTATGAGTGGTTGGAGAGGATACGGCAAAGTTTCATTAAAGGAAGATAATACTTTGGTTCCTCTTCCGGCATAGTGTACCACTTGGTCTGTGGGAGGCTTCGGAGACTCTCTTAACAGACGTACTATCTAGCCCGCCATGGACATATGGTGTCTTCTTGATCGGCAGGAAAACGGCACAACTCACCAAGTGGTGGCGCTGGTGGTGATGCATTTATTATGACCTACAGTTTTTACCTGCCTGATATGGTGACGTAGATCGTGCGGCCGACGTCATAAGGAACCCCAGGAAAGCGCCCAGACAGCGCATCCAGGACTCGAACCCGGGTCATGTCCCAGTCTCCGTGCTTTCGTATGCACTATCACCGGGAAACGGTCCAGTGACCACAGCCCTGTCAATATGTATTCAGTGTTTCGCTTTATACGAAGTACGCGCTTTTATTACTAGGATGCGCAGTCAGCGGCAGAGCCGGATTATCGTTGTCGACCGCGCCCAAAGCTTCGAGGACGAAATGTCTCTTACGAACGGCTGTTCTTGTTGCAGGCCAAAGGACAACTGCCACTACATGTGCTGAGTGCACGGGCGACGGGTGCAGCCATCGTGCCCCTGCAGCTGTTGCTTCGTGCTGGAGACAAGAACGTCCGCATAGTACCTGACTTGGTACGTACTTACCCTGTCCGTGTATTCACACGAGCGACATCCTCACGGAATATTCTAGTGGAAGAAAAAGCGAGAACACTGCTCACATTGCCGAAGTTCCGTCCCGTGTTACGTTGAGCATTCACACGGTGCGGAATACCGGGAGTGCCGTACTGCGCGTTTAGCAGACGACACTTAGCAGACGACACCGTCAGCGTCTTTTCCTGTCGTCTGCTACGGAATATCTTGTAGCTGTGTATCAGGATATTCCCCACGGTTAGCAGTGTACGTGAAGACACAATGTTGAGCGCTCCTGCTCACGTGACAGCAGAAAGCTATGACGCTTTTCGCATCTTCCGCTTCTGGGGGAATGTCGCTCGTGTCAATACACGGTGTCGGTCATGTTCTAATCACGGGAGCTACGTTATTTTTTTTATTTCCTTCCGTCACAAAGCGCATCGTGCAGTCGCGAAGGCATAGTTGTCCAACAGTCAGCTACACAATGTACGCTTTGTACATGTAACACACCTCCTTAGCCACACTTTGCGAGTTAAATACAAGCCATCTACAACGTTTCCGCAGTAACTTTTATTTTACTCGTCCCGAACGAAGCACCGTGGCAGAATACCATACGAATAGCTTCAATCAGTGTCGTGCCCACGGTTCGGAACAAGGTGGTGCCGCGGAAGTCTCACATCCCCACCTGCGAAGGGTGAAGACATTTGCCGTAGTCGGAACCACGGTAGAAACGGCATACGCATGGCTCTTTGCACTGCAACATGACGAAGCCGCCGCACATATCACCGCAGCGGCTTAGCCAGGGACCTGGAAGTGTGCTCTTTTCGTCTGCAGCGACGAAAAGCAGAACTTCGACCAGCAGGGCGAAACGAAGCAGCATTCTTGCGACGGAGCTCTTGCTTGCGTGTAGTCCTTGGACGGTCGATGTGCAATGCAGGCGCCAGAGACGGTGGTCGATGCAAGGTATACCTTTTTAAGAGGCTTCGTCGTCTTTGCTGAACAGCGTTTATAAAGGTGACGTGGACAAACGTACCTTGTAGTTCCTCGCAGGTTTCGAGCGGCTTCGACGCATTACAAAAAATGTTTTATGCGCGTCTCTTGCTGGGAGTTTTAATGACTCACTGTCATAGTTACAGGCTGCACCTGTGAGTACGCTCTTGTAAACATATGACGTCGTTCCACTTCCTGTACCCTGTTCCTGGAATGCATCGGTCAACTGTGAAGCGCGCGGGGGGGGGGGGGTCTCTCTCTTTTGGGTTATCTTAACCGATATAGTCGTTATGTCGCAGATATCTGGCTTATGACGATTCCAAACAGTGTCTGTACCGTACTGAAAATATTGAGGAAATAAATTGAATTACGTTTCTTTCTTTTTTTACTTTCTTATAAGAAACCTGTAGTAAACTGAGGAGGGAAATTTGCCTTGGCCGATGCTGCACGGAAAATCTGAACTTGGGACACAAAAATGATAGGACCCACCGGGTTGCCAGTGGCCTTCATATCCGATACACATGTTTTCCGAGCCACGTAATGTACGCTGAAGATCGCTGGTGTCCTGAAAATACGTTCCATGCCTGGTTGATGCCCACTCTTCGTTTAATGACTTAACATTAGGAGTGCCAAAATGGAAAAAGCTGTATGTACGTACGTACTTACCTGTGTGTGTGTGTGCGCGCGCGCGTGTGCGTGCGTGCGTGCGTGCGTGTGTGGTGTGTGTATGAGATGGTGAAGCATCACCGAGGCAGAGGTAGTAGTGGAGATGTAAAGGGGAAATAAGAGGCTAACGTACGTACGCGTATACGTGATTAAGAGAAAGCTCAAATGAAATTAAAGGTTACAGAAGGTTGCCGGAGGTAATTAAATGTAATTAACCTCATTTAAAGAGAAATTGAAGTAATGAAAGCAAGTAAACGTAATTAAAGGAATTAAATGGAATGCAAGGTTACCTCAGCTAACCTGGGGTCACCTTCGGTAATTAAGGGGTAATTGAAGCTAATTAAATGCACTTACATGTAGTAATTGAAAGTGTCGAACCGAAAGTCAAGTACACAAGACCGGAGGTGGAGAACCGGAAGTCAGGTTAGACCGGAAGTGGGCAACTGGATGCCAGGTTAGACCGGAAGTTGACGACCGGAAGTCGGGTTTAGACCGGAAGTTGATACCCGAAAGTCAAGTATAGACCGAGAAAGGCGCTTAATGTTAACGCATTTCTCTCACACTTACCGCTAGATCGCTACTGACTTTTTATATTATTTTTTTTCATACCCTGCGAACTATGGTCTGTGCAGGATGGAAACATTCCTCTCTTCCTGGCCGTAGAAGTTGGCAACCACGGCGTCTGTCGTGACCTGCTCAGTACCATGACTAAAGAACAAGTCAGCTACGTCCACCCATCCACAGGAAACACAGCTCTTCACATGGCCACGAAACGAAGAGATCTGGACATCATGCGCTTCTTGGTCGAATGCAACAGCCCTATTAATCATCAAAACGTGAGTAATCCAATCACCGTCACATCATTGCCGATGTTATGCCAGGAGCTGGAGCTGCTACTCAAAGTTCCACAAACAAGGTTCATAATAGGCGAAATATGTAGTCGTGGAATGCAAGATGTAATCGGTACTTCAACATCAACGTGCGTGAAGTTGTTTTCGTGAGGTGCGTACTATGCGTTCAGTTCAACGTATTTTTGACAACCCTGTAGAACTTCACGACGTCCCGGTTATGTCGTCGATGTCGTATGCAAGTGCGCAAACGTATGCTCCAGTGAGTGTAACATCTTGTGTGAGCGATTTCAAAAGCCTATGACTGATGCGCGATTGCCTTGCAGTTTATGTTCCCGCTTTTCGTTATCATAACCGTGCGTTCACACGAGCGATATTCCCCGCAGAAGCGGACGATGCGAAAAACGTCATAGCTTTCTGAGCATGAGCGCTCAACGTCCAGTATTCACGTACACTGCTAACCGCGAGGAATATCCTGCGACAGAGCCACAAGATATTCCGTAACAGACGACAGGAAAGACGCTGACGGTGTCGTCTGCTATGTGCGCCTGCTAAGTGCGCAATACGTCACTTCCGATATTCCGCACCGTGTGCATGCTCAACATAACACAGAACGGAACTTCGTCTCTGTGAGCAGTGTTCTCGCTTTTTGTTCCGCTAGAATCTTCCGTGAAGATGTCGCTCGTGTGAATACACAGTAAGAGGCGCTTCTTGAAGTCGCTAGCGTATGCAGACAGCAAAAGACGATGCGGTAATGTGAAATATATGTTGGACGCCGCATGCAGAAGGAAGGCCAGACGCCCTTACACATCGCAGCCAGAGAAGGTGACGAACATGCGGTGAAGCTCTTCCACCACGCCAACGCCAACCCTAATTTAACCGACCTGGAAGATCGGACGCCGCTTCACCTTGCAACGCAGTTGGGCCACGTGGGAGTTGTCGAATTACTCACAGACAAATACAAGGCATCCGTGCATCACAGAACGAAGGCAAGTGGACCTTGTGTGGGCAACTTGTAGCGGTGTTCCTGTACGTACCTCGTATTCTTTGCCTGGCTAAGTTCCCCTCTAAGCTCTGTCGCACCGCACTTGTATACAGTGCAGTAGGCTGGGAGGGGCTACCAGACACGTCGAATGTACTGATAATCTTTCAACCAAGTGTTTCTTTAGAGACCGTACCTATCCTGCATCCAGTTCGTATAACTCTATACGTTCTCGTCCCTAACATTCCCTAACGGTCCCTAACAGTCCCTAACTCTAATGTTAGAGACCGTCATCATTTTCGTGGCTGCCATCTCGCAATGTAAAGTGAGGTTTGCGAAAAGTCACTTCCGTGGTGAACAAATAAATGCAGCGTACGAGGTGTTCATGAGTTCAAACTCCTTCAGTTTCACTGTATAAGATATACTTTAAATGAAAGACCTCCCACTGTTCTTCGATTTCGTCGATCTCTCTTATGATTATCAGCTAGCATACATAAATAAGATCTAATCTTCGCATGAGACCACTTTCACAGCGTCGCAAAATAAATCGCCTCTGCTATTTTCGAAAAAAAATTTAACATCATAATCCTGCACTAAGGTTATATCTTCTCCTTCCTCCCTAGATACATTTCGCCTGGGATAGATCATCGCCAGAAAGTTATCCCCAGAAAGTATAGGCATTTATCGCATCAAACCCTCTCTATGTCTATGTCAAAAAACCAGTCTATGTCAAAAATATCACTTGACTATGAGATCGCCATCCCCACTCATTCACGTCACTTAGTGGCATTGCACTGTTTAATAATTAATTAATAATTCACTGCAGGAGCACTTCAGTTGCAGTTGAATAATCTTCTCTGCTCGCATAATTGAATTTTATTGTGGTGCTCTTTGTCCTTAATTATTGTTCCACATCCAGCGACATTTCGTTCTCTGTTCTCCAATACGATCTGTAATGTCATGAGGGTCAAATAAATAAATACAACGTGCATAACCACCACGAACACCGAAAACCGTTATGCAACATTGCTTCATTCGTGAGTTGCGTGTCCGTGCATGCGGCTCGCGACGAACCCCCTGTTGAGCAGCGTATAAGTGGCCTAAGTGCCGCTAGGGTGGCTCTCGTCGCGCTCTGCCGGCAGAAGCTGCGTTATTCTTAACTGTGCTTCGAGCTGTACAACCTCATTTACGTTTGTCTGAAAGTCGACTGTTCTTACAGGACGGCAGTACGTTGATGCACATCGCCGCTGAAGCCGGAAGGCCAGAAACCGCTATGGTGTTCATGAAGAAAGGAGTTCCTCTTCACATGTCTAATAAGGTACATCTGTAACTGCTTCGTGAAGTTGTGTACGACCTTTCCTTATTGCGTCGCTCCAGGCAGGTGCCAAATGTATCCACACAGCCGCCCAGAAGGGTTACGTGGAAATTGTCAGGACGCTGCTTCAGAAGGGGGAGCACGTCGACGTCAAGACTAACGTTAGTGTCTCGTATGCTCGCGCTTCCATGGCGTGTTGTTCAAAATGTGACTTTCTTTTTTTTTTTTTCAGGACGGGCACACGGCGTTACACGTGGCCGTGTCAGCAGGGCAAGCTCTAGTGGTTGAGACGCTTCTAGGTTATGGCGCGCAGGTGCAATTCAAAGCAGGGCCCGTGAGTACATGTCTTCAGGAGCGTCAAGTAGAGGTGAACTGAGTAGAACTGTGTCCTCCATTACAGAACAACGAAACGCCATTACACATAGCGGCACGAACGAAAGGAGCTGATGAATGTGCTGAGCTGTTGATCAAAAGCGGGGCCAACGTCAATGAGAAAGAAGCGGTATACCTTCTCTCACCATACCTTATGCCCGCCGCTGATATCACTCATTGAGTGCTTCACGGGAGCTTGATTAACGCAACGTCTATTAAACAGTCTAACAGTCTAACGTTGCAGTCTAACAGTCGATGCAACGCAAGGCGTTACTTTTGCCAGTTTCTTCGAGCTCTGTCACGTAAGCACAGGATGCCTAAATAAGCAGGGAAAACATCCTGCATGAGTTTCGGGATTGTTCGTCTCCTCCAAGGTCAGGCCGATCCGTATTCTTTAGGGGCGTTTTCGTAAATTGAATTGCACATTTTCTCGGCGAAAATATTTTCGCAAGGTCGCTGTCAACTGACTGCTCGATGAATTAATCCTAAATACCCTTTCCTCGTTTCCTTGAGTTCACCGAATTGACCACAACCTGAATGGCCACAAACGAGGTCTTTGCAATACCTATGCTGCTTTCCCCGGTTTTCTGACTTATGCGGACTCCAAAGAACCCCGCCGTCTAGCTTCCTGACGCAGCTTTCTCTTCCTAGAACGGTGAGATACCCCTGCACTTTGCTGCTAGAGAGGGTCACTTGAAGTCAACGAAAGCCTTGCTCGCAGATAACAGCGTAGCCGACCTTCTTAACAAGGTAATCCGTGATCTTTAAATGGGAACCATAGTCACATTATATTGCCTCCCAAGGATGGAGAAAGTCCTTTACACGTTGCCGTAAAGAACTGTCACTTTCCCGTCGCCGATGCTCTGTTGGACCATTGGGACAAAAAATGCACGGATCCTGAAGAGAAGCAGAAGCTCACGAACCAAAAGAACATGGTACCTGAACAGCGTGCTTTCTTTACACGATGACTGAACAATTTCCCTTCGATATCAGGATGGAGAGAATTCCCTGCATTACGCTGCCACGATCACAGAGAAACAAAAGCATTATCCGACGGAAGACAGAGACATCATGAGGCTTTTACTGAAACACGGCGGTGACGTGAACGCCGAGACGAAATCGGTAGGCGTATATAGGTGTCTACCTTTTTGCGTGCGACTCACATAACGTCTTCGTGATAGACGATGGAGACACCTATCCACCACTGTGCCCGTACTGGCAACGTGGCTATCCTAAAAGAGATCATCGACACCTTACCACCAGCGGCCGTGCAGTTGTCCTGCAACCAGCAAGCAAGGGTACGTATGTCTCAAGTTCGTAGATGATCTAACATGATACCGCCCTCTACAGGACAACTTGTTTCTCTGGTACTTAAAAATGGGTTGTGATAGTTTGGTGACGGTGGCCAATTACACGCTGCACACGTTGTGCGCTCAACAACGCCACGGGCCTCAACTAAGCCTACCTCCAGTCTTATCTGCACACGAAAGATTTTCGCCCCGTGTCCATTTATGCCGTGTATTTTGAGGGGCAGGTTTTAAAGGGACTTAGGGTTTCGAAAAAAAAAACAGGTGTACATCATAACGAACACGAACCACCCCTCGATACCGAATACAATATTCGCATTCATTTTGCGAGAGTAATTCATTCGTAAATGGAGGACAATAGCAAACCGAAACCGAAAGTGAAGAGCAGAAAACAGAGCGGCGCGTCCGGAGGAGGATACCGTGACGTCACCCAGCATTGTCGTCTGCTACGAAGCCTGCGTTCTCCCTTGCCGGCTGCCGGATGATGTCAGCAGTGTGTTGCTTTCAATCCCCTCTTGCTTCACAGAGGCGAAGCAAGCTCCGCTTCGTTTGAATAAAATCTGCGCAGTTTTGGAACGAGAGATTCCGTACGCATGTTCCTGACATACCAGAGGTTACGGATATAACACAGCCTTTGTTGTGATTTTGTTGCGAAGTCCCACTTTAAATAACCGAAAAACAACCAAATTATTAGGTTTCACGACTAAGGTTATGTCCAAGCTGAAAAGGTCATGTCCAAGCCTTGAAGCGCAACTTATGCATGCTCAAGACCAAGATGGCGTCCTGAACAACACCAGGAGTTTGATTTTGTTTCTTCTCAACGTTTTCGTATTTTAGCTTTTGTTCTGCAAACATAAAATATTTTGATGTTGTCATCCCAGTTCAAGCTTAATCAACATAGGCACAAAGCACTCCGAGTCCTCCTAAGCTCTCCGGCAAATCTGCCACATAAGGCGAAGGAAGACCTCCTGCATATCATAACCTATGAAAGTCAGTACATAGAGCTCAATGTTTCTGCAGAATGGCTGGGCCCCACTTCTGTATGCTTGTGATGCCGGTCACGCTCAAGTAGCCAGCCTGCTCATCCAGAACGGAGCTAGGGTTGACACGTTCGACGAGGTAAGGAGCTACGACGTTCCTGAGCTCTGTGCACGATGTCCTATGTGTCCCAATGCTGCTCCTTCCAGACCGGGAAGGCAGCCCTGCATCTCGCAGCCGAGAAAGGACACGAAGAGCTCGCGGATATCCTCCTCAACGCCAAAGCATTTGTCAATGTCCGCTCGCAAAAGGGATTAACGCCCCTGCATTTGGCTGCTGAGAAGGGCTACTCCAACCTCGTGCGGAAACTGATCACGGAATATGGGGCTATCGTCGATCCCCTCAGTCTGGTTAGTCCTAGCTGTGTCCTATGACCTGCGCGTCTGACGCGTTTACGACCGTCATCTTTGCCTAATAGACAAAGAAGACTCCTCTGCACTTGGCGGCCGGAGAGGGAAGACTAGAAGTCTGCAAGATCCTGCTTGACCTCAAAGCGGACACGAATGCCCTCGACGACGTACGTGGCTGACATCTATTTCCATTGATGTTCTGCCATGACATATAGAAGTGGCTCATAGTACTCTTCCTATCACAGCAAGGACAGATACCAATGATGCTCGCCATTGAGAACGACCATTCAGAAGTCGTCAAGGTGTTCCTGAGGGTCAAACCAGACTTGGCCACAATGTCCAATGCCGTACGTAGTGCTCTGACAAATCACAAGGTATCTCGAGTGATATCGTATTATCGCTACTGCATTTCCTCTGCAGAAAGGGTTCACGTGCGCCCACATCGCCGCTATGAAAGGCAGTACGGCTGTCATCAAGGAACTGATGAAATTCAACAAGTCCATTGTGACAAGTTCGAGGAACAAGGTGAGAGCAGAACGCACAGAGAACAGGCATTCTGTGAAACTGAAGTGACGTCAAAGGCTCCGAATATTTATACAGAACTGGGCACTTCCCGCAGTATGTAACGCATCTTTGACGTATCTTTGGTACAGCCGACGCTTAGCTACTCGCCCGAGATGGATAATAAGCACAGCGGTCTATGCGCTTCGAAAATATCGTACCTTTTGATTGCTTTATAGTAGATACTACGTGAATGCGTAAATGTTAAATACTAGATAGAGTTTGGTAAAGCTGAAAAAAGAAGTGTTTCAGTTTCAGCCACACCTTTGACATAACTGGCAACGATAATGGTGGGAGCGATATGCCAAAACCGTGCATGCAGCTGAATTGCTTGTCACATGTGTAGCACACACGAACTCAGCTTTCTTGGGAAACGCGCGGCGACTAAAAACAGCATTGTCGTACCACACAGACGACAGATTCTACGCCTCTTCATCTGGCTGCGGCTGGTGGGCACGGCAGCGTCGTCAAGATGTTGCTGCAAGCTGGAGCAGACGGCAAGGACGAGAACTCCGTAAGACAACGCAGCAGTCAGACGTTACATCACTGAGATTATTAGATTACTGTCTCACATAAACCCTGCGATTACAGGAAGGTGACACGGCCCTGCATCTCGCAGCCAAGAACGGTCACGTCAAAGTAGCCCGTGTCTTGAGTGCGGTCGTGCCTTGGTCTTCGACGAGCAAGAAGGTCTGAAGTCTTTTTTTTTTTATTCTTTTACATAACGTCCGTATGTCACTGTACGTTAACACGGCGATTATTCGCAGACGGGTCTAACAGCTCTTCACGTAGCCGCAAAGAATGGCCAGATGGACTTTGTGCGCGAGATGCTGACGGAAGTGCAGGCAGCCCTAGGCAGCGAGCCTCTTCCTGATGGAGGAGACGTAAGTACCGGTTGAGTTGGCGTGTGGAAGAAGTTGGTCTGATGCACGCATCCTCTTCGCAGTATGGAATGACAGCACTGCACATGGCCGCAGCAGCGGGACATGAAAGTGTTGTTCGGATGCTTCTCAACAGTTCCGGTGTACAGGCTGATGAGCCGACAGTTCAAGAGGTGAGCTGTCCGGACGTACCCTAGCACGAACATGCACTGTGCGCCTACAAAATTGCCGATACAAGCAGTGGCGTAGCCACGGGGGGGCTAGGGGGGGGCCCGAGCCCCCCCTACTGCCACTGACCGACCCACGCAAATCGTGCAAATCCGAGGAGAAAATAATATATGTGGGGAGGGACCAGTGTGACGATCGCGAAAGTTCTTACAGGTCATGGCGTCTATCTAAGCGGCACACTTGAATGGTTTCCAAAGTATATATGAGCTTTTCAAAATCCTTCTAATCTCGTGACACCACCTCATTGGACATCCCAGTATAATCGAATTGTGAATGTCGTTTCGTAATTTTCGTTTTTTTTTTCAACCGCATGCTGCGGTGTGCACAAGTATTGTGTGTTGTCGCACCCATGATCAGCGGGGGGGGGGGGGGAGGTTTCGTATAGAGCCCCCCCCCCCCTGCCTTGGCGGTCTGGCTACGCCACTGGATACAAGTCAACGTTATCGCCAAGTGTTTTACTTACGTGTTTGTCTTATTAATCTTCTAGGGCATGTACCCTCTGCACTTAGCAGCACAAGGAGGTCACGTGGCGGTAGCCAGTCTTTTACTGAGCAGAGCCACATCCCAACTTCACTGTGTCGACAAGACTGGCCGCACTCCGCTGCACGTGGCTGCGGCCAACGGCAAGAGAGAGATGGTGGGACTACTACACAGTCAGGGAGCAGAGATCAACGCTGCTGACAATGTAGCTACAATGCCACTGCACCTCCGTATTTTTCTCTTGTTACTCGCTGTGTACTCAGTAACGACTTCTTTTAGATGGGCTGGACGGCTCTGCACTTCGCGGCTCGCCACGGGTATCTGGGAGTCGTTAAGATCCTTGTAGAAAACGGCGCATACGCCAAAGCCATAACGAAAGTGAGTTTTCACACTTGGTCAACAATCTCATTAAGGCTACAAGAAATCGATAGTATTTGATTCCATTTCGTAGGATGGCAAAGTTGCACTCTGTCTAGCAGCCGCGGAAGGACACTATGATATTATCAGCTACCTACTGAAGAAGGATCATGACACCACTGACCTCATGGACGATAAACACGTAAGTAGAACTTCGGGTGGACATCTTGAGTAGGCACCTACGTGATGCCCTTTTTTGTGCATACAAGAAAAAGCCTGACGTGTTTAACGAAGCCCGTTCCTGTGATGTGTAAACAAGATGTTATATTTCCCTGTGATTTGTGAACCAGCAAGTGGAAAGTTACGACAAGACGAAATTATTCCATCGCTCTAGTTAAGCATGACCTACCGAACCTCATTGTTATGAATATCAAAGTGAGCGCAGTAATACAGTAATACTTGCGGCAACAGTTCAACGTCACTTCCTTGAGATTACTAAGGGAGTTCGCGGGACTTCATGATGGTATATTTGCTCGTGTACAAGACGGTTCTTGCAGTCTTCAAACACAGACTTCCCAGTTTCCTCCTGTCCTCCCAGTCCTGTTGCTCCTATGCCACTCTGTGGCACGATGTATCGCTAGGGGGCAACGCGTCTATGTGTCTAAGGCTCACAGCTCGATTCCTCCTGCAGTTCTTGATCGACCTGATGGTCTCCGGCAAGGTCCACCAGAACAGACCCATGGTGGACTTCATCCTCGCTTCCAATGCACCCATCGACACCGCCGTCAAGATGGCCCGCAGCTACGAGCTCCTATCCCTGAAGGAAAAAGAACGTGCCATGGAACTGGAAGAGATGTCCGGCTTCTGCGACAACCTCGCCAACGAACTCCTCTCCATCGCTGCGTCGAGCAACAACACCGCAGCCCTCTTGAGAGCCCTGGACTCAAGGAACACGCCCTTTCTCGACGTCCTCATTGAGCTCCAGCGTAAAACCGTCGTAGCCCACCCAGCAGCGCAGAAGTACCTCACAGAACTCTGGATGGGAAGTTACCAGTGGACAACGTCCAAGATTGTCGTGTTGTTCCTGGCCTTCCTGCTGTGTCCCGTCATCTGGATCGCGTCTTCCTTGCTCTGTGGCCATCGCATCTCCAACGTCCCCATCGTAAAGTTCATGTCGTACCTAGTGTCCCACATATTTTTCGTCATAGTGTTGAGCATAACCATCATCAACCCGTGGAACCCCATCTACACGTCAACTCACCTGATCCCGCACTGGAACGAGTGGTTGCTGCTCTTCTGGTTACTCGGAATGTTCATATCTGAAATGACAAACCCTTCTGACCGTGAAGGCCTAGGATATATAAAGACGGTGGTGCTGTTTGTGAGCGCGTTCGCCATAACTGTCCACATCGTAGCGTTGTTTTTCAAGGAAGAACATTACCGGCTCATCTGCCTCTACATCCGCAACCAACTATTCGCGGTCGCTCTTCTCCTGGGGTTCCTAGAATTTCTAAATTTCCTCACCTTCCATCACTTGTTCGGCCCGTGGGCGGTGATCATCAGAGACCTTATCAAGGACCTGATGCGGTTCTTGGCGATACTCCTGATTTTCCTCGTGGGATTTTCGCTGAACATGTGCGCCGTGTACCAACCGGTCTTTGTGCCACCGAAGGGCGACAACATAACTCTGCCCATATTCGGACAAGAGTTTCAGTCCCCGATCAACACGTTCGAGATGCTGTTCTTTTCGCTGTTCGGACTGGTGGAGCCAGACTACATGCCGCCGCTTCACCTGAGTCCGTCTTTCTCCAAGATAGTAGTGAAGGTTGTGTTTGGAGTGTACATGATGGTGACCGTGGTGGTTCTCATCAACCTGCTGATTGCTATGATGTCGGACACGTACCAACGGATCCAGGCTCAGTCGGACACGGAGTGGAAGTTTGGCCGGGCCAAACTGATTCGGAACATGAAGAGGGCGTCGGCTGCTCCATCGCCGCTGAACGTTCTCACCTTTGGCCCGGAGCTTTGCATGAACAAGTGCAGAAACAGAAACAAAGGCGAGTACATCTTTTGGGAATATTTCACTTAACTTAAAGGGACTCTGACCAGAAGTTCGACAAATATTTCGTTTGCATCTATTACGAAGGTATAATATGCCTCCAAGCCACACGCGAAATATTTTGGCTGTGCGCGGAGGCAAAGTTTGCCAAACAGGGAGCTGAAAACCGGCTTCGCTTTTCCCCCTCAACTCGCGCAATCGGGGCCGAAATCTAGCCTCTTTGCAGTGGACATCCGCCAATTTCCGTGTGCGTGACGAAGTCACGAGGGCCACGTTTCATTGGGCGCCCGGACCGGAAGTTCTGTTGTTAGTGAGTCTGTGAGAGCGCCGGCATCCGTCCGGAAAGCGATCTTCAATATGGACGTCGAAGGCAGAAATGCGGAGACTTCGAGCCCGGAACTTCTTTCTGACCTTTCTGCGATCGAGACATCGAGAAGAAAATTCTGCGTGCTGAACAGCTCGGTAGGCTTTCGAAACGTCGCCGATGCCGCGAATGCGAGACGAAGTTAGAGCTCTACGAACATCAGTTACAGATGAAGCAAACAGCATGAGTCGCCTGTCTTCAGGTAAGCGATGAGCTTTTTAACGCACACTGTGATCGAACATGTAAACGTTCGCAGAAATTTCGTGTTCTGATATCTAATGCGCACTTGCTGTTCATGGTGCCGGTGTGGCTGGTGTGTCATAATGCCGAAGGAGATCGAATGCTTGTGCTGCAAGGAGCTCGAAAACACTGCCGAATGACTGCAGTATGAGTGCATTACAATCCACAAAGATTTCCAACTTCTATTCTTCAATATGACTGTCCTGAAGGTCGCATATTGAACTCCGTGGGCACGCGAACCTATGAGCGACTGTATTCACAAGTAAGTCACATGTGTCCTTGTCGAACGATGTTAAAATTTGGGCGCCCAAAACTGGTTTGGTCCTGCAATAGAGTCGTTAAAAACTCCAGTACAGTGCGCAGCACATAAAAAGGCTATACAGTACACGACTCTGAACTGGAGAAAACCAATATAGGCAATTTTGTAATTGTCAGTGTGCTGTGTCCTGAGTCACGTTTTTATGTATTGCCCTGTGCATAAGGTTTTAGCGTAGGTTTTTAGCGATATTGAGTGTTCTTGATTGTCGATTCAGTGAAAAGTAAAACAATTTTGGGTTCTAAAAGAACACAGCATGTGTAGTAATGTACAAGGTGTGGGCAGGTAAACTGCAGTTACTCTCAGGTACATGTAGAAATGACAATGCACACACACTGTACTGTAACCGGTTACCTATTTGCCTAAACTATATTTTATGTACATCTGTGTAGACGATGCAGATACACTGCGTATCGCCAGTTTGCAAGGTGAGTATGGCACAAGCTTGGAAAAAACAAGATCATGGTCATCCCAGCCTGTGCAGTGAAGAGGGTCTGGCAAGCCTTTCCCACAGAAAATGCCACAGGCTTCAAGTACCCAAGATCCTAACTGGGGGTACCTCTTCGCACAGCTCGTCTATCACATTTAAAATAACTCAGCATCTGTATTTAGGATGATCTATAGCTCTCAGGATGATGCATGGTTCATGAGTTCAACATGTTGTGTTGAAACACAACACTAGTCCTTTTTAATGAGTCTTGCGGAATGATAGATGAGCACTCCTTTCGTGACATTGTGTACCATTGCTACAGTGAACAATTTCTTGAGCAAGACTGATGAACGAACAAAAAATAGTCTTGTCTTCCAAATATGTATGTTCCTTGTAACTTCCGTATTTGTTAAGTGACCCATGTTGATGTCCCTCCTCATGTAATGCCTGCAATGGCCTTTGAGATATATTCATAAATAAATAAATATCAAAACCGGAAAAAGATGTAACACGTATCCTCTCTTTGTGTGAATGATACATAGACATTCTCAGAAGATTTGTACATAGTCACACTTTGCCTCATTTTGCATAAAGCCTAGTTCCACCTCTTATATCATCTCCGCATCTTCAATCTCCAAAGCAGTACAAGGCTAAAGTAATCAGTTACTACATAAAAAGAAGGAGGGGAGCAAAACAAATGCTGGCACATCTAAAATTCGAAGAAACCCTGGTACTTTCACGGGGCTACTCACGGCTCAGTGCTGGATCAGATCCCGATGGAAAACAGCTTTTCTGAGCCTCAGTGATAGATTCCCTTGATTGCACTGAATGTGAGGCACATCTCATTGGCTTGGTGGCAAGTGGGCTTGCGTCTGATAGTAAGATTTGGAAGAAAGGGAGCAAGGAACATCTCTCTACGGTCTTAAGAAGGATATCAACGTTACCTGTCAATACCTGTCAAGGTACAGCATTTCATGTTGCTTTCAGTAAGTACAACACTCCTCATAGCAGTTACCATTCGTGTTGGGAAAGCATGCTGAAGTTAGCTCAGGCAGTGCATCCAGAACTGTGAATCGGGTTCATAGAGAGCACCTGGTGAGAGGGACAGCAACAGTGTCCAGTAAAGACTCTCCAGGAATTTTGTGCAGGTTTGGGGGTCACACCTTTTAATAGTGTTGATGGAAAGCAGGGTGTGTGAAACACTGACTTCTGGTAGATAAATTCTTGTTATTTATAACCAGGTACCCATGTTCTAGTAATCTAGAAAAAGCCTTGGCTCTCTTGGAGGAAATTGCTAATGAATCTGAGTGTCTTTTGTGGAAACAGGTCGTAACTGCCTTTCTATCCACCCTTCTTAGTTGCCCTAGCAAAAGCAAATATGTAATGCTGTGCACCATATCTGATGCTAGCACACTAATTGCTTTGAGTGTTCTCAGGCTTCTGAAATGGAGCTACCTCGTACATACGCTGTGCCATGTCGGCAAGAACATAAATCAGACTGCCTTTACTTTTTAAATTGGCCCTTCAGTGCTTCATGTGACTGCAAGAATGGCACCCCCAAAACAATAGGCAACAAGAATGATTTCTGCAATGTATTGAGCTTTGTAAAACAACAACTTTATTTGAAAATATATTCCAGAAGCCGGGTGACAACCTCATAATGTAGCGTCCTGTTTGCAGTAACTGCAAACACCGCTCAACACAACGAATAAAAACAGAGCGAAAACGTTTTGTCGCCTATCCGGGTGGCATCATCAGTACAACAGAGGCCAAAGATGAGCACATCAGCCTATCTAAGAGGGAATCTTACACATCCGATAGGGGGCCACGGTATGTATTACAGGCTGAAGCATCACGCCTGATAAAGCAGGATTCTAAGAACTTTCTAGGGTCCCATCGCTAGTCATGAGCAAAGGTTACTGCACCATCAAAATATATGTCCCTTAGGACAGCAGTGGTAGACTCATTCGGTCCTGTTTAGTTAAGCTAAGCATTAGTAGCCCTGGCTCTTTTAGTCTTGTCCCACGTCTTTTGTCTATCTCGCCAATGTAGGTTGTATCAGATTCTATGCACTCAACTTGATATGCACAGTCAAAATGCCTGATGGGCACAGTGCCCTCCAAATAGCGTATGAAATACATTGGATGAAAGGAATGCGGACCACCGATTTGACTCCTTTGATGTTGTTTTTGATTGTTCTCTGTTGGAGGGATGATGCCACCTGGATAGGCAATGAAACGTTTACTCTCTTTATTCTTAATTGTTGTGTTAAGCCAGTGTTCTGAGTAAAGCATTTTACATTATGAACTTTGTTTGAATGATGATTAGTGGCGAGCTTCATACCCTGGGCCACTACTCTAACAATTGCTTGTGGTAGTGTGGCGAAATGGCTTGTAGACAATTTACTTGGCAATATATTTATTTCTCTCTCATAGGTTGAAGAACCCAGTGTGGTGTTACATAACGGAGGGGCACGTAATTATACAAGACCGATCACCAAAAGGCCTTGCTTTTGACTAGATTAAAATGTGAAGCGATTGTAATATAACAAATGCTGCATAGTGGCGATATGATAGGTTCTCCTCACGAGTTGTCGCCACAGTTACGGTTAGTTGAGAAACTGCATATCCAGGTAGCAGGATCGAATTTTAATTAGGCTACTTTGGCCAACACGCGAGCGTAGAGCACAGTGTCAAAAGCCCTTACAAAATAAAAAGAATACTACATCTACATGGACCCAGAAATCAAGACAGTTTGAAATGCTGTGAACGAATTCCACTACGTTAGTTTTGCCTGAATACCCTTTTCTAAAGCCATGCTGGAATTTAAAAAAAGAAATTGACAGAGTCAACTTGGTTGACAACGTGGTAGTACATGATGTGCTCCATTAGTTTACAGGGAACCCTAAAAAGTGGAGCTGGTTAATAGATAGAAGGAGCATAGTTGTCACCTCTTCTGGAGACAGGAATAAGCTTGAGACCTATGTCCTCGACTCGCACACATACTAAGAACCTTTGACACAGATTAACGTATCTTCATTCCAGCTCTTTCACTTTCAGATGTTCATCTCTGTTGAGTGGTCTGTCATTCTTGTAATACAGATTGGAATTGAAATGCAGGTGCATAAGGGATGCTCTGAAAGAAAAAGTGTTTGTTTTAGTCCTCTTAATGTTTCTGAAAACGAAAACAAACTTCACGGTGACTACTCTTCTGAAATTAGCAATTCCAGGATGACAGCAAAAAAAATATCTTGCCATATCATTATATCCACCTGGCACTTCAATTGAATAATGGCAGTTGAAGATGACGATGATTCAATTTAATGACGCATAAGCAACTCGGGCTATAGTGTGCCAAAACCATGGTAAAACTGTGACTTGTTAAATATCAGGTGATTATACTAAAATAATATACTTTGTTGGTTGGTAAATTGAGATATAGACAAAAACATGATATGATAAAAATAAGCAATTGAAGAAAAGGCAATTGTTGGCTTTGTGTGACTGATGTCGAGTTTGCCACACTACGTGTTGAATAATAATGTACGCTGATACGCTGTAGCATATAAAGTACAATCATACACACGCTCAATATGTGGTGGATATGTGAAACCAATATACACATACTTACATTTCAAACTTTCTTGAAAAAGGCAGTCCAAGTCTGTCGGATTTGCCAGACTCTATACAAAGCCAGTAAGCACAGTGTGGAATGACTGATTCATCTTTCGAAGGCAGAGGTGCAGCTACCACGACGCTTCGTCATCTCAATGCTTCGGAGCGGCATAGCCTAGTAAGAAGCCATCAGAAGGATCTCATAACGATAACTTGGTCGAAAAAGTGGAGGGTTCTGTGGGATATGTAAGAAAGCATACGCGTTACACAACAGCTACGAGAATGATCGACTGCACCTGCATGGTTTTCAGTACGTAGACTTGGAACTGAAAAATAATTGTGCTAACCTTGTTGATACTACTTTTCCGTCAGGACCACACGAGAGCACATTTGGTTTTTTTAGTTGAAGGTATCATCAGGTCCCCATGCTCCTTTGAGATGCAGCAGACAGAAGTTCGCTGAGGCGAGTGACTGCCGTTGCGGTTCGTCGCTTCGCAGCAGATCAAGAACAGTACACCGCAACGATAGGTGAAACGTTCAGAATATGGTGACCAACTCCAACACCAACCCAGTGACCCGAACAAAGAGGATGAACCGGGAGTCACACAAGTTCGCAGTTAGACAGCTCGGCATACGGCATCCATTACAGCTGACCGGATACGGAAGCATATATCGAACGCCGTGTACAGATTGAAAAGAAAATCGTAGAAACTGTTGCAGGTGATAAATGCAGGGTATATTTTTCTTCTTGAGGCTCTGTAACAAAAACATATTAACGTAGAAATGCCATTTCACGAAGGAAATTGACAGATATTGCGTGACCACGTGACGCGTTTGAGCCAATTGTGGGTGTTGTGAGTGGCCCCCGTGTTGACGTCATCTTGATGGTGGGCCGGGGTGGATATTCTATATAAACGTATGTTTTCTCGGTTTGACGCTAGGCGTGCTGCACTCGGATGAAGTCGAATGTTTAAAATTCGAGTTTAGAGAAACCGTGGGGTTTTAATGCGTGAATTTTCGCATGGAGAGTCCTTGTTGGGTGCTTTATCGACTACAAGTACGAAAGAGCTCCCACAGTTTCTGGTCAGAGTCCCTTTAACTGTAGAACAGGCGTGAAGTGGACACAAGACGAGCTTGTGTCTGCCTTACGTTTCCGTTTAGAGGTCTTATCCTCAGCAACACCGAATACCCTCTGGATGTACGAATAATGTCCAAACGGATTCGTACGTCCTCTGGATATTCTGAGGATATCCATCGGACGTACGAATTAGATAGGACATTATTTGTGCATCCAGAGGATATTCGGTGTTGTTTTGGATGTATGTCTCCTGTGTGCCACCCGACAGAAACACGCGTCTTCTTTTTGACATATTTTGTAGCCCTTAAGCCGAAAGTTGTTTCATAGACTGGTGCAATCCAGACAAAAAGAAAATCGGTTCATTCTCATGTTCATTTTGCATGCGGGTTCACCCAGCAAAATCATTGTGATTCCCGCTTCTGGAGCAACCTGTAGGACATTCTGAGCTCCAGTAACAGATCCCGACAAAAGTTTGTTTGCGGAACACCAGAACAAAGTATTTCTTGATTGGAGTGACACCTTAGCAGCGAACGGGAGTGGGCACACTTACTGAGAGGTGCATGTGCATCGAATGCGCTATGCAAGTAGGTTAGCCTTTCGCGCAGCCCCTTCAGCTTCCCCCTTTCCCCTCATGCATGTAGAACGGTCCCATTGGATCACTCTCAAATAAGGTACCACAACGGCTGCACGTGAAATCCCAGTGCCGGCTGTGCTGTCTGGGGCTTTTCCTGTGTTTTCCTCAGACACTGTCGGCACATATGTCGGCACAGTTCCCTTAGAAGTCGGCCCAGATTACGCTTACGCTTGTCGCATCCTACAGTTTGCAATACGAAGTCGGCCCAGGACGCACATTCCCCCAGAGCTTTAGCACCACCACCGAATGCGAATGCCCCCTTATACCTGTTTTCTGAGTGGACAGACGTTTTGTCACGTGCTTACTCCAACCTGTTTTTTCTCTCGTGCTCAGAGGCTTACTGTCGTAGCGTATACCCAGTCACCCAGTCTGTAAGTGTATCTGCTCGCGTTTGTCGCAAGGGTGTCGCTCCGACGAAGATGTGCGCCACTCAATCCCGTCCTTTGTAAAGTTTCGTCGGGATCTGTACCTTTCAAATGTCAAACTAACCAATTAGAATTATTTAAGTAAATAAGTAAGTATCGTCGCAATGCAGCCAAGGGAAGCAGCCTGTCGACTCTGAAGGACATGGGCTCTGGACAGACGCAGAGCAGGGTCAACTCAGCAACAGGTGCCAGGACAGGCCGGAGGATTATGCCGTTAGGTACGCGTTCTGCATATACGGCTCATGAAATGAGACGCATTTATAGAAAGTATACGCAACTAAACGTCTATCTTCTCGCAGAGGAAATGATGCAAGGCATGAACAAGCTTACCAACGTTGTCGACTGGCCCTCCATCTCAAATAAGTACCTGGAGAGCTTCGAAGTGCGTAGGGCATCTCTCTCCGTTGTTGAGTCCTTGCAAATGGCAGCCAAGAAGCGATAAAAAAGAAAGAAGATATGGCACAGCTACTGTGCTTTCACATTTAAACTGTGGAAGAGGCTTTAGCGGGCGACGGCGAACGCCACGCCAGTTAACAGTCCGCCTGGGTGACAAAGTGCGTCTTGGAGGTATAAGAAGAAGCCAAAGACCTACCTTTGACTAGCGTCATGACTAGCGCTACAGAGACAATGTAACTCTGTCGCGTGGTTTGTAAATGTAAAAAGAACTGTCGCGTAAGCCAGACAGAGAGTATATCTGTCTGGCACAGCCTTTCTTGTACATAGAAGCTTCCTTTTATACACATCTGTACAGTATGTGTATCATAAAATAAAGACCGAAGTGAAAACGTGATGTCGTGGGTTATTCCGAAGAAACACGATCAGCACAAGGTGTGTGCGACGTTCTTTCTCCTTCCTTTCTATAAAGTAGAACCAATGGCTTAGCATTTCTCATGGATGCCTCGCTGTTTTCATCGCAGCACGTCATGTCGCACCGTGCACAATCATCTGGGCGACGTACACTCATCACACCTGGAGGGGGTAAACCACGTGATGCCTGAAAGTGTTTCTTCGAAATCTACTGCCCGGCTTTTACAGATACCTGATGTACTCAATGTACTCATGTTATCTCATCTTGAATGGGCTACTATTACGAAGGTTTTGACAGTACTGAACTCTTGCACGCAAGACCCTCTAGATGGAAGCTCGATGTGGACACCTAGCACCTTCGATACCGGGACATCTAAACCAATCGCTTACACAAACACATACATCGATAGTACTGTTAATGGGCACGTGTGTAAAGATAAAAGCGATAGATATAGCTGTGGCTACGAGTGCCTATCTCGTGTAGCTTCTCTAGATACCGGGCCACGTAAAAGCGTGATCGTGAGTCCTGGGTTATCTTATGTTCGAGTACCTGTGCATCACTGGCACAATGCAATACCAGATGGCGAAAAGCAAGTGGTGCTAGCAACGTAGCCATGTCACCATGCATAGTACCCTCTTGCCTTTCCTTAACAATTCCTAAAGAGAATTTCAAAACAAGCCAAGTCTTCTTCCGCACTTTATTTTCTAGTACCGAAGATGCGCACCCGACGCCTAATCCAGCCAGACCTCACCAACGACCGTCATCCAGCACGCACAGTCCCTTCACACAGTTCGGAACAAGATAAAGGAGGCGCTTCGGCAAACTTAGGTGAAGTCAAGGCAAGTGTGGTAAATAGGAATGATTACCAGAAGGGACAACGCACAGACCATAGTCGCTCCCACGATAGTAGGCGCAGTCGCACGGAGGCTGGCACTTCACTTGGACGTAACCGCCGCATGTCAGACCGCATTTCGCTGGTGCAGGATCTTGCGCTCTGGCGAGGAATATCAAGCACCCATACAGAATGCAGCGCGCCAACATCCTTCGTGTGAAGAAGTTCTCGTCGCGCTGGACTTGTAGACGCTCGGTCGTGGAACGCTGGCGCGAGAGTGAGGTTCAACGTTTTCTTCTCTTCCGTCCTACCAACGATGTCAAATGCATCGTGGTTGTGGATGGAGTTTGGGAGATTGATCATAAAAAGTTTCGGAGAAGTTCTGCAACCTGTCCTTGCTTTTTTGGCTGATTAGCGCGCACGCAGACAGCATATGGAGAGGCATGCAGTGCAGGACTTAAAAGGGAGGTGGGGACAGACCGGACATGTGTTCCGGGGCCCCCACCAAAAGGTGTCTTCTTGTCAATGTTTCTTCTGGAAACGATACCGCTTTAGGTTCTCGACAAAATCACATATTTGCAGCGAGAACGTTTGTGCACTTGAAAAATACTTCGAAGATTCAGACGGTTCGTGTCTGATCTGGGCCATTAGGCTGATGATGTGCTCAAAGCTTTAATGAGTTTCCTCAAGGCACATGGCATGAACATCAAGGCAGGGAAAAGGAACGCAATGTTTTTTTTTTTTTTCGTTTCTGTCATCGCTTTCGTTGCTGTTCCATTTTTGTTTCCGTTTCAGTTTTGGCTGCTACCATTGTTGTTTCCTTTTCCGGTTTGGTTTTCGGTACGGCCCCGACCTCCGCTTATTGTTTTCCTTCTTTTCCTTTTTTTTGTCTTTTTTAAGCTTTGAGAATGTGACAAAACTTGATACCTTGACGTATATATTTTGAAAACTATTTTGAGGACTTCGAGGATACATGCACAAGACAATGGAACATTTAATAAAGAATATACGTATGTGATTTCCTTGAACAGCTAATATGAACCCAGTTTTCACAAATGTTACTCACGCTTGCAAGTTGCAAGTCAACATAGACGAATAACAACTATGCTTATTCGATTTGCCACATCAGGTGTTTCTATTTTTATTTTCCTTTTTATTCAACAAATATTTTTTATTAAAAAAAACGCGAAAGCAGCGCTGATGTCATCTTGGCAGACGGGTTATGCAGCCATGCGGGCGTCCTGTAGGACAGTGTACATGTATCTACTGGACGACTAATTAGCTAAAATTCATTAATTAGCTTATTTATTAGACTTATTGGTAATTACTTTGATTATATGATTTCTAAGAAATGCGAGATAACAGAATTGGAGCCAGTCACGAGAAAGGAGAATAAAGATTCAATTCCGTTGTCCTTTATAAACATCCTGGTAAGCGAACGTACCCGTACTAGCGATCTATACTGCCAAGTGTCCCCATGCAAATGAGCCGAAACCAGAACTACGCACTACGCGAGCGCAGAAAGAGCGACAGGCATCCCACGTGAGAGGGTCACGTGCTCTGGAGCGATGGAGCTGATTGGAGTAGCATTGTCCAAAGAGAGACCGCTCTCCGACGCAGATAGGGCGAAGGTCGCGTCGTTGCTGCGCTCGAAAAGTGTGCGCTTCTGGTTTCGGCTCAATTGCATAGCGAAATTTGTCAATTTATATCTCAATGTGTTTATGAAGGACGATGGATTTGAATAATGTCTGGCTAAAAATTGTGCTGCCTCGCAATTGCCAGAAAACATAGATTTAGTAAGTTAATTACTGCATTTTAACGAATTAGGCATCCAGTAGTCCTGCACTCTCATCTTTTCACAAAAGGTCTAACGTATACAAGTCTAACGTATAAAAAGAACTGTGTATTTGCGTAGATAACGTACTGTAATAAAACCCTAAAGTGTGTTGGCTGTTGCAGCTGCATTCCGGATCGGTCAGTACCTTACCCTCCGTACTGTCGTCGTAGTAGCATACCTGTTATCGTCGGCAAACAAGCGAAACATATGTTCGTTATTTTCAATGTATGAGGTACGCGGAAACGAACGATTAGCTCGCAACTGGCACAAGTGTATCCACCTTTATTTGTTCTGAATGAAGCCTGCATGGCAAACAGGACGAAGGTTCTTCACATAGGCCCCCACATCGTTCACAGGCCTTGTTCGAAGTCCAGAACAAGACATCGCCAGAGGATCGGAAGCTTCAGAAGAAACCGCGGTGTCGGAGGTAGGTCCCGGTCTTGTTAGGGTGAGAGCAGACACCGAAGTCGCTACCACGGTAGAAGCGACACACGCACGGTTTGTCGCAGCCTACCATGACGAAGCCGCCGCAGAACTGGCCGCAGGGAGAAGGTCTTTGAGCATAGCCCACGTCCAAGGCCAGGCAGATTATGAATGCAAGCAGGAAGAAACGCAGTGGCATTCTTAATGTAAGACTTCTCAGTCAAGGTGAAGCTCCTCAAGATGGTTTTGGAAAGATCAGCGTTGGACTGCAAGCGCGAGAAATCTCAGAACGATTTCGTGGTCTTCGTTGTCTTCAAGCCCATAGCTGTTGATGAGGCTGTCCATGGTAGACACGCGTCAAAGATGGAAAAGACAGGAACGCTTGGGGACTCCGTCGTTCATTGAAGAACCCACCAAACCAAAATCGTTACAGTGAACGTTACTTCCATCATTCAGAAACAACACTATTGCGTGATACGAGCGGTGAGGTGACTCTGAGAGACGTGGTATCAGACGCACAGTAGGGCCAATTTTGCAACAGGTCATCGCAATGTCCCTCATCTGTGTTTGTGCGAGATACCGTGAGCAAAAATATAAAATCTGTTTTTCGTAGCCGCATTTAGGTCGTCGTATTCTCACCTTACCCTCCGTATTGTCGTTGTGGTAGCGAGTCCATGGTCGTGTGAAAATCAGTGTAATGTTTGTCCACTACTCTCAATGCAACGTAACAGTCGGGTGAGTTGAACGATCCCCTAACAAGGCAGACAACACTCCCTTCCACCCTGTATCTCTTCCGAACGAATATATATGGATCTCAAGCACACGCACAGTCTTGACCATACACAATTCACACAGTTCAGAACAAGGTATTGCCGGAACTTCAGAAGTGTCGGGAGAATTGGAGGTACCGTATGTTCTGCTTAGGTTAGCGTGAGCCACAGACACCTTCACAACTTCCCATAGCGGAACCGCCACGGAACTCGCTGCGGCCGGAGGACATCCTCAGTCCATGTGGCAGACCATGAGCTAAATCCCTGAACAAAAGGAAATGGGCGTTTGAGGCTTACGTTCTTAAAAATGAACTTCACCGCACAGCACGCTTCTAGCCAACCATCATCTCGAATTGTATCGTTATCTGCCGTGATTTGTTGAAAACGGTATCATTAGAGATTATGGTTGGCTAGGAGCGTGCTATGCGGTGAAGTTCGTTTCTAAGAGTGTAGATTAAACATTTCAGGCGACTGTCTTTGTTATGACGTAACCTCTTCGCGTTTCATTAACAGTTTTTATGACTCAGCAACGAAGTTGCAGTTTACACCGACGTGACCCGTGTGAGTACTGTTACCATACTGTTACTTTTACCATAGTGGAAGCTGTGGGTGATGTGCCTCTCATGTTGTAAACCTGTTTTCCACCGCTTTGCAAAAATAAAGAGATCCTTACGACGCAAAATGTCTTACGTAGTTGGTCAATCACCCGTGAACACACCTAATTAGAATAATTTCAGTGAAACATAAACATCGTTACTCAATCCTCATAACAGGAAGAGTTTTGAAGGATGCGCGAACGACGATCACCTTGCAATTGAGACAACAATCTGCCTTCCACTCTTTATTTGTTCCGGACGAAGACCATGCATTTCAAGACAAACGACGACACAATCTTGGCCATATCATTCCCATGCCCTTCCAGACGATTTAGAACAAAGTATCGTCAGAGCTTCGGAAACGTCAAAAGTCGTGGGGCCATTCTGGGTAGGTGGCGGTCTTGTTAGGAGGGAGGCACATACCGAAATCGCTGCCACGGAAGTAGCGACAGCTGCACGGCTCTTCGCATGGTACCATGGCGAAGCCGCCACAGGACTGGCCGCAACGGGATGTCATTTGTCCATGCCCCATGTCCGTGCCGAGAAAGATCGCAACTCCAAACAGGAAGAAACGCACTGGTAATCTAAGCATTGAAGCCCTTCAATGCAGACGCGAGGATCAAACAATGGTGCTGCGGCCAAAGAATGGTCAGGTTTCGTTGTCTTCTGCTCCTGGTGGAATTATGTCGATGGCATATACGCCTTCTGCTATGTGGCGAGGACAGCTTTCTGTGTTCAAGCGATGGAAAATGAATGACGGCTCGTAAAAAGAACCGATTAAGACGTTTCACGCGCCGAGGACATGGATAGGCGTTTACAGCCTGTACTCTTTATGACCCATTAGCACGATTGCAGGCCGCACCTGTGCTCTTCGTGTTCTACCGTATAACAGATGTACTAATCTGTGTACTACCGAATAAATTCAGCAAAAACGAAAGAAAAAATCATCTACACTTCCAATATCCTTCAGGGAGAAGCCTGTCAACTGTGAAGCACAATATGGCTCCTGAACAGACGCACGGTAGGGTCAGTTCTACAAGAGATCACCACATTGTCTCTCTCCATTTTAGGCGCAAAAATACCGAGGTCCTTACAGTACAATATGTCTTACATAGTTGGTCATTCACCCGTGGACACATCTTATTCGAATAATTTCAGTGAAACATAAGTATCGTTACTTGGGGTGTTCCTTCTCACAACAGGAACAGTTTGAAGGATGACGCAAATGAAGAGGGATGAAGAATTGAGACGACAATCTTTCTTCCACTCTTTACTTTTTCCGGACGGAACCGTACATATTAAGCCACGACGACAGAATCTTAGCGAGGTCATTCCCGTGCCTTTCCACACAAAGTATCGTCAGGGCTTCGGAAACGTCAGAAGCCGTGGGGCCATCTTGGGTAGGTGGCGGTCTTGTTAGGGTTGAGGCACAAACCGGCATCGCTGCCACGGAAGTACCGACAGGCGCAAGGCTCTTCGCATTCTACCATGGCGAAACCGCCACAGGACTTGCCGCAAGGGGATTTCCTTTGTCCATTCCCCATGTCCGAGCAGAGGAAGATCGCAACTCCGAACAGGAAGAAACGCATTGGTAGTCTTAGCATGGAACCCTTCAATGCAGGCACGATGATCAGAGAGTGGTGCTGTGGTGCTTCAAGTTTCGTCGTCTTCTGCTCCCTGAAACCTAAACTATTATGTCGATGGCATATACACCTTGTGCTATATGGGAAGGAGCTGTCTGTGTTCAAGTAATGGAAGATGAATTATGGCTCGTAAAAAGAATCGGTTAAGACATTTCATGCGCCGAGGACATGGATAGGTGTTCAAAGCCCGCACGCACCTAATGACCCATTATCATGATTGCAGGCTGCACCTGTGGATTCTTCTTCTTCTTCTTCTACCAATGAGATAATGGCCGTGAGCCACTAAGGGAGATTGGCCAGGACAAAAGGGGCGTGAGATGTTTGTTTATGTCTGTGCAGTAATGATGGGAACTAAGGCCAAGTCGGATCCAAGTGTCTTATGACATATATGACATGTGATGACTAATGCAGGAACTGGATATGCACGTATGTAGGAATATGCGTATGACGACTATACAGGGCCAAAAGGATGGCTGTATGAATGTGTGTGTACATGAAAGTGTATGAGTGTAGGAAGGAAGTGACTAGAAGCGGTTGGAGAGCACGATGTAGGATGCAAGACCCGCTACCACAGCCCTATGACAGAGCGCAGTGTGTGATGCTCCGAGAGACAACACTGACGCCAATGAGAGTGGGGCTCCTAACAAGCGTAAGGGTGTCCAGATATATCTGCGGCGTAATTGGCCGAGCTGAGAGCAGGTTAGCAAGAAGTGTTCAGTTGTTTCATCCTGGCCACAGTAGGAGCAAGCAGGGGACAAAGACCGTCCAGCACGGTGGAGGTAAAAATTTAGCGGCAGCGCCAGGCATCGAGCTCTTTGGATTCCATAACAGATCTACTAATCGGTGCCCTGCCGAATAATTTTAGCAAAAAATTAAAAAAAAAGATTGTCTATACTTTCAATATACTTCAGGAAGACGCCTGTCAACTGTGAAGGACACTATGGCACCTGGACAGCCGCACAATGGGGTCAGTTCTGCAACAGATCACCACATTGTCTCTCTCCATTTTAGTCATAGAAGAGACACATAGTGACACACCCGCCTCAAGTGTTAAGACCTAAGCTGCTGCGTGTCTCGGACATCGTCGCCCTGTTGCTCTTGTACCTTACACTCCGTCGCGGTCGCATTAACACGCCTACCGCTGTGGAAAGAGGGATGAGATCTTGTCGGTTACCTCTCGTGTAGCGGGAACAGTGATTTGGAATGGACGATTACCATTCTACCGCTTTCATTTCCTCGTTCTTAACAGGCTGTTGTATCGTGGGGGGACGGTGACACCTCGCGAACTTTTTCCACAGCTTCTAGCACGGTACGTCTCACTGCCTTGGCGACGAACGAAGATGATGAATATGAAGGTCATGAACAAAAAAAAACGCAGTGGCATTCTCAATACCCTAGGCACTAGCCAGGGTACCTTTTACAGTGCCTTCTTCCTCCCTCTCTGACTTTCATCCACCATGGCAGACTGGCCAGGGCTAAGCATGCTGAATGTCTGGGTATATGGACATATATATGGGTATATATACGCCTTTTTTTGTGACAATTATGAACAGCATAAGTGTCACAAAAAATGCGTACGCCTCCCATTTTCAACAAATCAGGACAGGCAGCGATATCTTTCGAGATGATGGTTGGCTAAGAGCGTGCTATGCGGTGAAGTTCATTTTTAAGAGTGCTGATGAGACACAACTGTGTTTGCAGCAGTTTCCCGATACGAGCATGAAAAATCGCAATATATATATATATATATATGTGTATATATATATATATATATATATTTTTTTTTTTTTTTTTTTTTTGTCCTGACGAAGACAGTGCCACTGTCGAAACGTCGACCATTCTTTTTTTAATCTATGTGTTAAATTGCCCATTAAATAAATTAGTTTTTGTTAACGTTCCTGTAATCTGTAGTCCAAGTCTTATTATTTCACTTTTATTCAACTTCGTAGCCGTCTGATATATTAACCTATTTGTTCTATATATATATATGTATATACATGTGGCGCCTCCACAGGTGGCGCCGTCACCGTGGAACATTGACGTCTCGCCGAGACGCACTGTCAGAGCCGACCCAAGATCGTGTCACTTCCCTACACCGGGCTGACGAGTCCCAAGTATAGGACGAAACAGCTGTACTCGACTGTGAGTGCACGATCAAATTGTAAACTTATGCTCAACGTGCAGCCATGGAGCATTAGCTATTTTTCCTTTGTATATATATATATATATATATATATATATATATATATATATTATATATACGCATTTCCTTCGTCATCTTAATCAGGAACTGTACGCAGCTTGGATGCAGCGTCAGCTCCGTATATTAGAACAACGACGTCTTGACCGTGGAAGCTGTTGTTGCTTTACCGAGGATCACTAAGGCATATGCCACAAAAACCCCTTCCATGGTGCTTATGGGAGACAGAGACGAGAGGTTATACTTCACAATTTATTGTCACGTTCCAAACAAAAAGCCCGTACATCAATAAGCACTCCGAGGCAAATTCAGATCTCGTCCCCCATCTTCGCAGCTCGGAACAGTACAGGACCAGGACGTGGAACGACATCAAAAGACTAGTGGCAGTAACCGAGGTCTCCCGCAGGTGATGTGAAGTAGCATTCGCAGGGTTTCTCGCACCCTACCATGCGATATCCGCCGCAGGCCTCACCGCATCTAGAAAGGCGGCCCCCATGCGCTGCGTCCACGGCGAAGGACACGATGATGCCGAGCAGGAAGACACACAGCAGCATTCTCGGTGACATTCTCGGCGGAGAGGGAGATGTGGCGGGCACGAGGATCTTTTCGTTCTCTTCAGCCAGTGGCTTTGATGATGTTTGCGAGGACACGTCAGCGTTACAGGTTGTACATGTGGACGAGGATAGGCTGAAACGTTTCTTGCGTGAACGAGAAGCACTTAACTGTCTGTATAGCTCAGCTTTTACGACTCATTAGCGGAACTTCAGTTTGCAGATGCGTGACCCAAATGTACACGTCGTGGAGTAAAGAGGCATAAAAGACATCCTGTTCGATTCCGAAAAGAAAAAAGCTAGACGTGTTACGGAAGTCGTTGTGAAACGCTAGGAACTGTGGTATAAATCACATTGCGTATAGGATGACTCGACTCGCGTTGGCTTATTGCAGCACTGCAACTACACTCTTAGAAATGATGGTGGTGGTGGTGGTGATAGGGCTTGCCGTTGTCGGCCTCACGTATGTGGGCTCTTAGAAATGAACTTCCCCACGTAGCATGCTCCTAGCCAACCATAATCTCTGACGATACTGTTGTCTGCCGTGATTTGTTGAAGACGGGAAGCGTGCGCCTTTTTTGTGACAATAATGAACAGAATTAGCGTCACAGAAAAGGTATTCGCCTCCGGTTTCCCACAAATCACGGCAGATAACGATCATTGGAGATTATGGTTGGCTAGGAGCGTGCTTAGCGATGAAGTTCATTTTTAAGAATGTACTGTTGTAGCACCTGCCTCGTGAAAATGTTGAAAGCATGCACAAAGGCACTATACCATGATGCCTCGCGCGATCGCCATACTCGCATGCAAGAAGCTGCAATATTACTTCCTGTCTGCTTCCTTTCACCATAGTATACCTAAGCGCTGATCCAGACATCAAGCACCCCAAATCTCCGGTTGTTTCTGGCACCGATAAGCGCTGAGTGGTGGGCAACGAGTGAAGCAATGTTATACACTCCTAAAAATGAACTTCACCGCATAGCACGCTCTTAGCCAACCATCATCTCGAATGATATCGCTGCCTGTCCTGATTTGTTGAAAATGGGAGGCGTACGCATTTTTGTGACACTTATGCTGTTCATGATTGTCAATAAAAGGGCGTACTTTTCTTTCTATAGGAGGCAGCGAACAAGTGTCCATTCGTGGAACCCAGCTCTCCCCTTCCGATTTGTTTCAGTCTGTCTACCAACGTCATGATGACGTTTCTCGGGTAGAGGTTTATTTCTTGCCTTTGTAGAGGTGGTCAAATAATGCTGTGACACCCAGTGCCAAGTTACCCTACAACAGAGACGCAGAGACGCCAAGTCACCATTCACAATTTATTTTAACGTTCCAAAGGAAAGCCTCTGTATCTAAGGCATGCCAAGGCAAATTCGATCGCATTCACCAGCAGCTTTATCTCGCTCCCTCACACAGCTTGGACCAAGGCGGCATATCCGTGGAGCACGTGGAAAGCATCAGAAGAAACGAGGCTTTGGCTGCTTGGACGAATCACTGTCACGTGGGACGCAGCGACCGAGGTCGCCCCCAGAATAGGAGATGCGGCATTCGCAGGGTTCGACGCACCCTTTCATGCTGAAGCCTCCGCAGACTTCACCGCAGAGTGCAGGATAGATCCCATGCGCACCACCCACGGCGAACGTCAAGATTGATCCAAGCAAGAAGAGACGCAGCGACATTCTTCGTGTGGCGCTTGTTCTTCTTCCTCTTCTTCACGAAGCCGAGATGGGGTATGTGGCGGATGTGGGCACAAGAATCAAGGACGTTTTCTTCGTTTTGTCGTCGACGATACGCAGGCGCTTGGTGTTCACTAGACCACACTGCCTTACAGAGTTTTCGTTGGAGCACGTCTCACGCTTTAACGACAAGCACAGAACAGCTGTAGATTTGGCTTTTACGACGCACAGTTACAGGATGCGCATGCGTGATTCAAGTGTGCACCAGTGTTTCTGTACACGCCATACACTCTTAAAAATGAACTTCACCTTAGAGCACGCTCCTAGCCAACCATCTTCTCGAATGATGTCGTTATCTGTCCTGATTTGTTGAAAACTTGAGGCGTACGCCTTTTCTGTGACAATTATGACCAGCATAAGTGTCACAAAAAAGGCGTACGCCTCCCGTTCCCATCAAATCAGGGCCGATAACAATATCATTCGAGAAGATGGTTGGCTAGGAGCGTGCTATGAGGTGAAGTTCATTTTTAAGAGTGTATGGGGCAAAGGAACAGAAAAAATCCCACAAAACAGCCGAATGCGTATCGGTAGCGACGTCAGCCGTTTCTGAAATTTCTGAAACTGTGGGATCGTAGCATCACTTTGGCCATTTTGGCTTGACTTGTACTGGCTAACCGCGGCGCTGTAACAGCTGGCTGTTGTTGCAGCCAAAGTTATGAAATGAATGCTATGTGTGCTATGAATGCAAATATATGTTATGTGTAAAGACAGATAACAGTGATGTCTTGAGCGGTCGACAATTTCGCGACATAAACGAAGGACACTGCACTGAACACACAATACCGTGATAGACGTTTGATCCAACGCGTGTCACATTGCCCATTATGTCTTGCCCGTCACGTGACTCGCTGTCGAGTTTCGGTTTCCTTCGTCAAGTGTTTGCATCATTATGTCTTTATTCCCACCTCTCTACCGCAAGTTACATTTTGTGCAACCGTAATGCGATATCCTTCAGCCATTCAGAACATCAAAAATGTCATAGCGTTAACCGAAACATGCAGAGGCCTATAGGGCTACCCTTGTTGCTGCCGTTGCTATGTGGTGACATAGGAAGACGTTATCGTATCTTCGAGTGCCTTGAAAGAGCTCAATACACCGGTATCTGGCTTGAAATGTCTTTCTGAACCTTTTCGCCTAGCGAGCACTGTATTTCGCGAAGTAAGCCCAAAACATCTACTTACCACAGGGATCTGCCTACCCGACTGGAAGGTGTGTACACCGCTCTGGTTTTGGCAACACCCTGAAATTTCTGAAATCGCCTGATGCTGCTCGACTACCAATGCATTTACCCAGAAACATGCTCTCATACATACTACATACATGTGTCCATCCCATAGATTGAGAAGTTACCCGTCAAAAACTATGTAAAATGTAACTAAGTTAATAACTAAGTTCTTCAGTCTGAAATGGAACTCGCAGTTATTGAATTACTTTAAAAAAAGAACGAATTACTTCCAAGTTAGTTCGAACACAAAATAGCATTACTCAGAGACAACGCAGACACCAAAGCCCAAAAAGTATTTAGTACTATACAGTTCCTCCACCGTGCAGCTTATCTATACGCGATTTTATATCTGCAAAGAACACCGGCTCCTGTGTTAGTGTCAAGTATGACGGCTAGTGTACGGTTATTCACTCTGTCCTTCTTTGCTCTCCTGGTCCTGGTATGTATTCTAGTATTCGCCTCCCTCAGAAAGGTCGTTTAGCCACAAGCTGAACACAAGGTTCAACCAAAGGAAGAAGCTACACATCTGCATCCCTCCGCGAAAGCCACTGGTCACCCAAAATCTACAGATTCACCGAAGCAATTAGTATTTCGTCTTTGTGAAAATCGTAAGGCATTAACGAACAGAACGATCCGTGACCCAACGGTATGGGCTTTACAGTGTGATCAAATACTGTGACTTACTCTATATACAAGACAAACGACAGTCGATACCGCACAATTTATTTTCAAGTTCCGAATGAAAACCTGCACCGAACGCTCGACGAGGCAAATTCAACCGCCATCTCAACTCCCCATTCTGGCGGCTCCGAACAGTGCAGCACCAGGACATGGAAAAGGCTTCAAAAGTGCGAAGGACGCCGTGGATAGTGAGGATGATCACTGTTGGGTTCAAGGCAAAGTCCGAGGTCGCCCATATCGGGAGAGAAGCGGCATTCGCACGGCTCCGCACACGGTACCATCATGTATCCTCCGCAATGGTCACCACAGCGTGCAGGAATACCTCCATGCGCCACGTCCGCGGCGACAAACACGATAAATCCCAGCAGGAAGAAACGCGGTGACATTCCTTATACGGAGCGGAGTTCTTGCTCTGCTATATACTTCTTCTTCTGCTTCAGCGGAGATGCAGTGCGGCGAACCTGAACCTGGACCTGCAGTATTTGGGTGCGAGAGCCCGATGGACGTTTCGTTCTCTTCAGTTGCTGGCGTACTTGGTTTTCTAGTCGTAAAAGACAGTGAAAGCGTTATATTTTTCTTCTTTTGTCTGTAACCTTCCTCTCTTTTAACGCGAAGGTTTTATGGCTTGTTCGCATAGTTGCAGGTTGCACCTGTGTAGCTCGTGTGGCGGTACCTGTAAACTAAGCCATTTTATCGTCTGAACTCCGTTGTGCCCCCCCCCCTTTGTGTTACACTCATTCACATCCGCTGACTGTCACTTATTGCTAGACAGCGGATATCAAGGCCGCACCCGCCCACACCTCTATGGCTATTGTGGCTTGACTTGCATTGGCTAATAGCGTGCTGTAACAACAGCTGTAGCGTGCGTGTAGGCGTGGCAAACGATGCATTGATGTCTTGTGCGGTCGCCATTTTCGCGACACAAGAAGCTGCAAAATTACCGGGGATATATGAAACTAAGGGCCTAAGGGTATGGCATTAAACGAAGGATACCCTGAGACACGCCTGGAAATTTGCAAGATTGGAGCTGTTGTCAGGGGCGGATTTAAGGGTCTGTTAAGGAGGGGGGGGGGCGGTCTTAATGAAATTTCGTGCTTTGCGGCACAGCATCATCCAGCAGATATGGTTGTTACATAGGGAACACAGTTGTATGGGGGGCGGCAGTCCCCCCCTTTAAATACGCCCCTGGCTGTTGTTCCTTTATGGGCGCTCAGTAAAGCATGCCCCCCAAAAAACCGTCCCGGGAGTTCATGGGAGTCGGAGACGGGAGTTTAACTATTTATTGTCACTTTCCAAAGCAAAAGCCAAGGCACGTCGAGTCAAATCCATATCTCGTGCCAATCTTCACAGCTCGGAACGGTGCAGGACCAGGACGTGGAAGGACATCAAAAAGACTACCTGCAGAACCCGACGTCTCCCGCACTTGCTGCAGGGCGGCATTCGCAGGGTTTCTCGCACCCTACCATACGGTATCCCCAGCAGGCCTCACCGCATTTGGCGAGGGGGCCCCCAGCATGCGCTGCGTCCACGGCGAAGGACATGATAATGCCGAGCAGGAAGAAACACAGCAGCATTCTCGGTGACATTATCGGCGGAGAGGGAGATGTGTCAGGCTCGAGCGTCTTTTCGTTCTCTTCAGCCACTGGTATTGATTATGTTTTCGAGGATACGTAAGCGTTATAGGTTGTACATGTGGACGACGAGGGTTGGTTGAAACGCTTCGCGCGCGAACCAGAAGCACTTAACTGTCTGTTGCTCAGCTTTTACGACTCATTAGCGGAACTTTAGTTTGCAGGTGCGTGACCGAAATGTACACGTCACGGAGTAAAGAGATCATACAAAGACATCCTGTACGACTCCGACAAAAAGCCGAGATATATGATACTTACGAAAGCCGTTGTCAAACGCTACGAATTGTGGCATAAACGACACTGCGCGGCTTGGCTCGTCTCATGTTGGCTAATTGCAGAGCTGCATCTATACTGCTGCGGCAGCCGACTCGTGAAAATGTTGAAAGCACGACCTACTAGATTATAACGACCATGTCGTGGGCACCCCTTCCCAGTGCCGCGTTTTTGGAAGCTAGCGGTGGCGCTTCTGATCGTCCCAGTTATTGCTTCCTCAACTTCTACGATACTTTGTACTTCAGCTTACCTTAGTATTTCTGTACAAGCGATGGACGTGCCACATATGTTTTATTTTGAGGTTGATTATCATCATCATTCTACGCGTTTTCATAAGAGCTATCGCTGTCGTCTGCTACGGTAGTCGTACATACGCTTCAGCGCGTTCAGAATTCAAATTTCCATCGTCCAATCGTGGCGTGCCGATGAGTAGCGCCCCTGGCGGATCGTGCGGACGGGCTCCTCATAAGGGTTGCTGATTGTGACATGGTCGTTATAATCTAGTAGGTCGTGGTTGAAAGCATGCACAAAGGCACTATACCATGATGCCTCTCGCGATCGCCATAGTTGCATACAAGAAGCTCCTCCTGTTTACTTCCTTTCACCACAGGGTACGTAGGCCCCGTTTCAGACATCAAGCGCCCCAAACATCAAGCTTCCTTACACTGTTCCAGGACTCCCCTTGCAAGTTGTAGCATAGTTTTTTCAATGAAACTGCTCGTTCGACCAACGAGGACCGTTCGTTGAACCGACGGCGATCTAACGTCCAAGGAGGAATATATGTGTTCGCCCCTCATTTCTGAAAAAAAAAAGGAAAAAGAAAAAAAAAACTCGCTCATTGTAGGATAAGCGAATTCTCACATCAACAAGGAAGATCTACATGGAAAGGAATGGGTCCGGAGCAAAACAAAAAGAGATAGGATGTCGAATTAGCGAATTAACGAGACAATCGAAAAGAACCACCTGTCACGCCACTGCACGTGAGCGAAATCACTGCTCCGAGCCATTTCATGTTTCTCGTACTATGGCAGCTTTAAAAATTCGTTACGCGCGATAAACAAAAAAAAAAAAAAAACGCCCTCGCGATACTTTCAGTATTGGTAGCCGGGGTATTGATGTGTATACCCTGGGCGGTAAATTCCGACCCGTAACTCCTCCACCATTTTTTGCACGCCGAATTTGCCAATATTCGTTCTAACAGCCAACTTCGCATTTTTTTTTTAGAAAACTGTTTGTCACATGACCTAAGATATATTTTTCATTGCGATGTATTGGTACCTGAATATCGGAGAAAAATATTATCGTCTGATTTTTTAGCAACCGTTGTTAAGGGAAAAAAAATAAAAAATTCCGAACTTGGCACAATGTGCACTGACCTTGCTTGTCCAATATGCTTTAATGCGCTGATCGCTCGAGGTATGGAAGCTGTCAGAGATGACAATATCCTTTCTCAAAACGACCTCATTCGAATTCTTGTATTTATTTACAGCCGTGTACCCTCCACAAGTGCCAAAACGGGCCCTGGCTTTTCGGCCTGAGCTGAAACTTGATCGAAACTAGAGACTCCCCGCAAACCACGATACCGCGCGGATACTCGAGCGGATCCGCCGGTATGGCTGCACCCGCCCACACCTCTATGACTATTGTGGCTTGGCTTGCGTTGGCTAACAGCGCGCCGTAACAACAGCTGCAGCGGCCGTGGTATGAAAGCCTGGAAAACTATATGCACTGATGTCTTGTGCTGCCGCCATTTTCGCGACACAAGAAGCTGCAAAATTACCGGGGATATACGAAACTAAGGGCCTAACGGTATGGCACTAAACGAAGGATACCCTGAGACACGCCTGGCAGTTTGCAAGGGCGGCCAGTAAAGCATGACCCCAACAAAAGCCAGTCCCAGGAGTCCATGGGAGTCAGAGGCGGGAGTCTATGTTTAACGATTTATTGTCACGTTTCGCAGCAAAAGCCTGTATCTAAGGCCACGTCCAGCCAAATTCAGATCTCGTTTCCATCTTCACACCTCGGAACAGTGCAGGACCAGGACGTGGAAGGACATCAAAAAGGCTCATGGCAGAAACCAACGCTGCTCATTATTGATACGAGGCGGCATTCGCAGGGTGGCGCGCACCGTAGATGATTTCCGCAGACCTCACCGCATTCGGAAATACCGACCGCATGGGCTGCGTCCACTGCGAAGGACATGATAATGCCGAGCAGGAAGAAACACAGCAGCATTCTCGGTGACATTCTCGGCGGGGAGAGAGACGTGGCAGGCACGACCGAGCGTCTTTTCGTTCTGTTCAGTCACTGATATGCCAGTGATGATGTTTTCGAGGATGATACGTAAGCGTTATAGGTTGTACATGTGGACGAGGGTAGGTTGAAACGTTTCTTGCGTGAACGAGAACCACTTAACTGTCTGTTGCTCAGCTTTTACGACTCATTAGCGGAACTTCAGTTTGCAGATGCGTGACCCAAATGTACACGTCATGGAGTAAAGAGGCATAAAAGACATCCTGTCCGATTCCGATAAAAAATAAAGCAGGACTTCGCATTTGTTTTTTTAGAAAACCGTTTGTCACATGACCTAAAATATATTTTTCATTGCGATGTATTGGTACCTCAATATCGGAGAAAAATATTATCGTCTGATTTTTTAGGAATCGTTGTTAAGGGGGAAAAAAATTAAAAAATCCGAACTCGGCACAATATGCACTGACCTTGCTTGTCCAATATGCTTTAATGCGCTGATCGCTCGAGGTATGGAAGCTGTCAGAGATGACAATATCCTTTCTCAAAACGACCTCATTCGAATTCTTGTATTTATTTACAGCCGTATACCCTCCACAAGTGCCAAAAGGGGCCCTGACATGTTACGGAAGCCGTTGTCAAACGCTAGGAATTGTGGTATAAATCACATTGCGCAGCATGGCTCGACTTGTGTTGGCTTATTGCAGAACCCCAGGTGGTTCAAATTATCCGCAGTCCTACCTAGCGGCACGTGCAACGTGTCGCCACACAGCGCAGACAAACCTTACGTGTCACCACAGTACTACAGTCAAACTCCTTTATAGCGAACACCTTTTTAACGAAAATACCACTACAGCAAATTTTTTTTACGGTCCCGCTGGAGCCTATAGGTCCAATAATAGACATCCTTTTTAACGAAAATACCTTTACTGCGAATTTTTTTGCTGTCCCCTGAGTTTCGTTGTAAAGGAGTTTGACTGTACTACCATTATTATTATTATAGAAATGAACTTCACCACGTAGCATGCTCCTAGCCAACCATAATCTCTAACGATACTGTTATCTGCCGTGATTTGTTGAAAACGGGAAGCGTACGCCTTTTTTGTGACAGTTATGAACAAATTAGCGTCACAGAAAAGATGTTCGCCTCCCGTCTCCCACAAATCACGGCAGATAACGATCATTCGAGATTATGGTTGGCTAGGAGCGTGGTATGCGATGAAGTTCATTTTTAATGATGTGCTGTTGTAGCACCTGCCTCGTGAAAATGCTGAAAGCATGCACAAAAGCACTATACCATGATGCCTCGCGCGATCGCCATACTCGCATTCGAGAGAGAGAGAAATACATGATGACGATGATATGGGGATACAAGAAGCTGTAATATTACTTCCTGTTTGCTTCCTATCACCATAGGATACATAAGCGAGCTGTTTCAGACATCAAGCACACCAAACATAAAGCTTCGTTATACTGTTTCAGTTACCCCCTTGCCAGTTTTAGCCGATCTCCGGTCGTCTCCGGCTCCGATAAGCGCCCGACTGGCGGGCAACGAGTGAAGCAAATATTTTGGTCGCCGACGGAGTGGGTGCCTGCAGGGCATCGCATACACGAGTGCGGACACCCGAAAAGGGAAAGGGAAATGTGCGACAAGGAGGAATACAGCCCGTATAAGACCTTTTCCTTCCTCATTTTTTTTCCTTTTATCCCCCTTGTGTACCTTCCGTACGCAGTACAGTGCCGGCACCCAGTGCACATTGTTTCCTTCGTTGTCCGCCAGTCTTGCGCTTTGCGGAGCCCCAGGTCACCGAAATGGGAGATTGGTTGAAGTGGTGAAGACAGTGTAGCGGGCCGTGGACAACGACGAAGATGGCCACGCGCCTGGAACACCGGCCTCAGTTCCACCGGCGCGGCCATGGAGACAGGCCACCGTCATCGCCTCTCCGTGGCATACCATCATCGCCGGTCGGGACTCATGTAGAGGGACCACCACCTCCTCTACAACAGTATACGTTCATTCACCGTGTCCTTCTCTGTCTTTCCTCCCCTAATCCAACTCAACGCAACGCAACTCTCCGCAGTCTTGGTCTGTTGCATAGAGATGACACGGCAGGAGGTGGCATGTCCCTGACCTTCTGCTTCGATGCGAATACATTTTATTATCCGGCATTTACTTAAGTAGGACGGAACGGTGTATCTGAAATGGGAGGGGGGGGGGGGAGAGTGTGAAAGCCTCCACGAAACCCACAGGTCACACAAACTCTGGAAGTAATTAGTATATCCGCGTTGTGGAAGTTGTAACTCTTCTATACACCTGCACTCACGTGCAGAATAATTTCTTGCTTTTACAGAGTCGTCAAATAATGCAAATAATGCCGTGACAACGCAATGCAAAGTTCAGTAAAGTACAACAGAAACGCCAGTCATCATTAACAATTTATTTTCACGTTCCAAAGAAAAGCCTCTATATCTAAGGCGTGCCAAGGCAAATTCGATCGAATTCGCCAGTTTTATCTCACTCCCTTTCAACGAGGCCTTAGCAGGTAGGAATAATCTGTGTCACTTGGAACGCAGAGACCGAGGTCACCCCCAGACTCGGGAAAGATGCATTCGCAGGGGTACTCGCACCCCGTCATGCCGGCGCCCCCGCAGATTTCACCGCAGCGTGCGAGATAGCTCCCATGCGCCATACCCACGGCGAACATCAAGATAAATCCGGGCAAGAAGAAACGCAGCGACATTCTTCTTCTTCTTCTACCAATGAGGTAATGGCCGTGAGCCACTAAGGGAGATTGGAACTGTGGAACTTCTTGTTCTTCTTCCTCCACTTCTTCACAGAGCCGAGATGGGGGGACGTGGCAGATTAGGGCACGAGAGTCAAGAACGTTTCGTCGTTTCGTTGACTCCGGTTGCCGCTCCTGGTGAAGTTATCGATGATACGCAGGCGTTATAGATGGTGTGCACTAGACGCTGCCTTAAGAACTTTTGGTCGTAGCGGTTCACGCTTTAACGACAAGTACACAACAGCTGTAGATTTGGCTTTTACGACGCACAGTTGCAGGATGCATATGCGTGACTCAAGTGTACACCAACGTTTCTGTACACGTCATAAGGTAAAGGAACAGAAAAAAAAAACACAAAACAGCCAAATGCGTTTCGGTAGCGACGTCAATGGCAAGGAATTGTGGGATCATGGTATCACTATGGTCATTTCCGCTTGACTTGTATTGGCTAACCGCGGCGCTGTAACAGCCAGTTGTTGTTGCAGTCAAGTTATGAAAGCGTGGAAAACATGCGAGAACACACATAACATGACGTCTTGCGCGGCCCCCAATTTCGCGACACAAACGAAAGGCACTGTTGTGAACACAGAATACCATGATAGACGTTTCAAGCAACGCGTGTCAAATTGACCATTATGTCTTGGTACACCCCCGGGATACCTTGTTTTGGGCTTGTTCCCCTTCCCAAACTGTGCACCACCACGCACCCACTCAGTCAACACAGGCACGCTCGCTCCCATTCGAAAAAAAAAAAAAACTCGTTTCCTGTTTCTTCATGACGATTATACTTCCCGTGTAATTCTCTTTTCTCTGTGTTGTTGCAAACATCACGAAATCCGAAATGCAAAGCTTTATTTTTCTGTTCAAGTACAACCGCCGTCAAACTTAACTGTAACGTGCGAGCGCCCGACGCGCGAAGACGCTAGCGAGCGTTGTCCGCTGGGTTTGAGACTATAGGTCGAAGCACGCGTGGAGCACAGCCGGCGATGAGTTTGAGTGACATGCCCCTGTCGTGAGGCGGTGCGTGTCTCGAACTCAGTGGAAGTTCTGTGGAGGGCTCCATAGTGAAGAAGCATGAGCGTGAGCAAAGACGCAGAGACACCACAGACACAAAAGCCCACAAAGTGTTTTTCACTATAGAATTCCTCAACGATGTAGCTTGCCTACGCGAATTTACATCTGCAGAGAACACTGGCTGCAGCGTTACGGTCAAGTCTGATGACGAGTGTACGGTCATGTACTCTGTCCTTTCTTTCCTCTCCTGACGGTCCTGCTATCGTCTTCGCCCCCTCAGAAATGTAGTTTGTGTAGTTGTAGGACATCATACAATTAGGACCGCACACTCGGCCATCGAACTTGGAAGGCTACTGTGATTGGCTACCAGACTTTGTACGACGCCTCCGCTTCGCGATGTAGTGCCGGCTCCCCCCCCCTCATCCTCCTCCAGTTCCCACTTGGTCGCACTACATTCGCGTGCGCGGAGCGATTCTTGTGTGCAAGCGGAGTCAAGTGTTTGACTTATGTTGTCACTGACTATACACGCATTCGCGCAAGCCACTGGTCGCTCAAAATCTACAGATAACTGAAGCAATTTTCCTCTCTGTGAAAATCGTAGGACTTCTTATATCTGCGCTGACATACAGAACGATATGTGCGTCTTTACAGAGGGATAGATACTGTGACACGCAGTGCAAACTTACCCTTTATAACACACACGACAGTGGATATACAGCACACTTTATTTTCACGTTCCGAACGAAAACCTGCACCGGAAGCTCGTCGAGGCAAATCGCACCGCCATCTCATTCCCCATTCTGGCAGCTCGGAACAATGCAGCACCGGGACATGGGAAAAGGCTTCAAAAGAACGGAGGATGCGGTGTATAGTCGGGACGATCACTGTCGGGATCGACGCAAAGTCCGAGGTCACCCATTGCGGGAGTGAAGCGGCACTCGCACGGCTTCACACATCGCACCATGGCGTATCCTCCGCAATAAGCGCCACAGCGTGTCGGAATACTTCCATGTGCGACGTCCACGGCGACAAACACGATGAATCCGAGCAGGAAGGAACGCGGTGACATTCTTAATACGGAGCGGAGTTCCTCCTCTGTTTGTTCTTCTTCTTCTGTGAAGATGCAGTATTTGGGTGCGAGAGTCCGAGGGACGTTTCGTTCTCTTCAGTTGCTGGCAGTTGCGGGTTCGTTTGCTAGTCGTAAAAGACAGTGAGAGATGCTTTCGATTCTTTTCTTTTTCTTTTTTTTTTTCTGTAGCCTTCCTCTGTTCTAACATGAAGTTTTATTGCTCGTTTGGATATACTATATTTAGTATATGCACCTGTGTAGCTTGTGTGGCGGTAGCTGTAAACCAAGCCATTTTATCGTCTGAGCACCGTTGCGCACTTTGTGTTTCGCTCACTGTCACGTATTGCTAGTGAGCAAATTTTACGGCACAAAAAAATAAATAAATAAATAAATAAACGCTTATTGGGCGCCTAAAAAGGCAGGAATCTTCTCGGGTAGGCACGATGCGATGGCGGCAGCATTGGATGCTTGAGGGTAACATATACCACTCTATCTCGTGCACTTCTGTAACAATAGACCTCTCCCTGTTTGTAAACAAATGGCGTCATAGTGTTCGACAGCGCCACCAATTTGGTAGAGTTGAACTACGCTCGAATCTATAGGGGGCGCACAAGGTCGCGGTCGAGAGCCACGCTACAGTGGACTAGAAACTCCTAGAGTTCCTAGTTCACTGAAGCCACGGTCTTGAGGGGATCACGGTGGTCCCTGAAAGGGAGGCGACCTTCGGTCCTACTTGTCTTTCAATAAAAGTCAGCGAACAAGTTTTGGTTTCAGTCTATCTACCAACGTCATGATAACGTTTCTCGGGTAGAGGTTTATTGCTACTCAGAAATAGTACGCGCTTGTATTATAACTTCTGAGGTCATTCTTCCGCCACACAGCCAGCGAGAGAGGGAAGTAGGAAGAAAAATCAATTTTGAGACAATGGACCTGTTTCTGCGGGCCAGGTGGCGCCAGTGCCGTGTATGCCAAAGGGAGTCTGGCCATTAATGGGACCTGCCTACGCCTGAGGCTCCACCCACTTTTTAAGGTATCTATAGCGAATCACAGGTCGAAATACAGTTGTTTATTATTACATCCATCCAGTACTTATACCTCACCCTTATTTACTGGGTGCCACCATTTTGGAGAAACTCGACTGATTCATATTGAAACGGATACCACAGGTGACAGCAGGGCCCTAGCGACGGGGGTGTGAGAGGGAAGGCGCCCCCGCCTGAAAGGGCGCCGAACGGCAGGCCCTGGCATGTTGGTTCGACAGTATAAAGCGGGAATCAAGATAATGTGAATTTACGATCTCGGCAGTGCAAATACGCGTTTAGTTTTCTTTGTTTACAGGGGGTTTTACGGCAACGGGAGATTCGCTTCAGATTTGCACTGCCCTGGGCGCAAACTCGCTTCGCGACGGCTCTGGGTGACAGACCTTCCTTCCTTATTATGGGTTTAGAGTGGTCACCAAAACGACGGATATGTTGCGCCCACTTTTATCAACGCCATCTGCATGGAGAGAGGCATGTTGGGAAGACTCAGAATTGCAGAAATGGTTGCTGGCAGAAGTGATTGGCCAGGAGAGCGGTACAACCGCTTCTTCGTAGCAGACGACTGCCGCTATGGAGTTTTAGATCACGTGATGAAAGTAGAGCAAATCAAAAATGAGCAAATATGTATGTATAAATAAAATGAAATTATATAATGCAAAATCCTACGTATAAGCGTCGTCCTTCTTACTATTTTCTTGGTAGGCCTAACGTTAGCGACGAAACATATCCCATTTTCGTGTAAATAATGATGGCGGAGCGAAAGTTGAAGAAGATTTTGCAGATGCGTACATGAGGATATATACTCACAGTATGAAATTAAAGTAGTCTGTGAAAATTTTTTGTCACGAAATCTCCGCTTCGCCGTTCCAAGCACCATGCTCCATCTTGGAGAAAATTTGGTGTCATGGCAGCTCCCATGGAAAACGGTAACCAATGAAATGCGCCTAAGTTTGATTGATAGGTCGAGCCCCTTTTTTTAAGCTCCTCCTAATGGCCAGACTCCCTTTGGCATACACGGCACTGGCGCCCCGAAATATGCAACACGCGGTAGTTAGCAGACGACGTGGCACTTTCAAATACATGCTCTCGAGTTGTTCGCACTTGCCGAGATGCACCGCTTTTTCCGTGAATTTCCTAGAGGTTGCGTATCTTTCCTTGGCACCGTACCGCTTGAAACACTACGCAGAACAAACTGATCGAACTCTCTACCGTTTCATTGTCTCCGTGCTGTTTAGTGAGTTTTCATTTCCGGTTTCGGTATCGCGAAACAGCATCGCATCCTGTTCGTGCTTGGAAGAGGAGAGAGCTGCTTCTGTCTCCTCAATACTTCAGGTCAGGGGCGTAGCAAGGGGGTGGTTTAAGGGGTGCAACCCTCACCCCCGAAATTTGGTTGAGAGTTTGGGAGAGAGAAACAAGGGGAAAATCCTCCTCTTTCATGTAAAGTCCCCATAGACTTGGCTCATTAATGTTGTTTCAAAAGAAAACCATAACAGAAGGTGCACAGTACTGCGTGCTAGGCTGCTTTTCCGCACCAGTACAGTGTGTTCCATACCGTAACCACTGTGCAGTTCTACAGATTTGCTCCTTACTGGGGTTGTGACATTTTGATAGGTGCAGTCATTGCATCATGTACACACTGTGTTGCATGCAAGAGCACCGAGGAGAAAGGAATTATTTTCCTGCGTGTTGTAGTTCGCGAGATGCGACCTCCCCCATTACTGGGCATCAGCGGTAGAAGTGCGTGCCATGATGACATGATGTCACAGCGCAATGAGTCTGTATTTGTGGTGTCTATTTTCTATGTATTGCACAATTTGTTCTGAAACTTGGAATACCTGTCTTTTACATTTATATCCCACCATACCCTATAATGCCCACTCGCGTGAATGCTGAACAGATTCCTCACTGGTGTCCGCGGCAGCTTCCGTCGTGCTTTCGGCACACGCTACTGTCCTCTGCGCTGTTCACATGTGAAGAAATGCACATGCTTCACTCGATGTAATGTCTCCCGGAAACATGTTCATGTTGGTCATGCTCATCTAAATGTAATGTAAGTGCTCACACCATCATAGTCTGCATTAAAGTGTACCATTGATTTTTTATTTTTTTAGCGAAATCACTTAGTGTAGTAAGCGTATCACTCCTTCTCCTTGGCACTTTTCCCTTCGCCTTCAGGCTCCTCTTCCTCATCGCTGCTTTCTTCATCATCGTCGTCGTCGTCATCATCATCGTCATCATCATCATCATCTTCACTGTACTCAACATCACCTCCACCTGCAAGTTGGTAATACAGTATGTTTCACCAACTGACAGTCACTCGACTCTCACATCTTGTCAGAGCATACCGTATGTTAGAAGATAAAATTTGTTGCTCGATGGGACAATGTGCTACACTTGCACAGTGTTGACTTTGTTCTGACATTTCTTTTCTTTTTTTTTTTTGTCGTTGTTGTTATTGTTGTTCACACAAAGAGGTACACAGTCAAAACTGAAGAAAAATCACAGAAAAGTAATTTTTCCCTCCTGTTTGCTACAAATTTCTGTGCATGTATGAAGTGTTCGACTCCGCTCACTATGTTTTGAGGTGCTTATTCTTCGACTTGTTGCTTTGTTTGTCGTTTCAAACGAATCTGTCATAACAAACACAAAAACTCTCCTCACCCGCCATCCCAGTGGCCCATTTGTCCGGGTATGAGAAAGCTTAGCTAAGCTGCACATCTATAGCACTCCCATAAATTAAGATGTGCCACGATAATATATTGCCTCGGGAAAAATGCTCTTCACGTTTTTTTTTTTACAGATACATTGCCCGAAAAATTTGGCGCAGTTATGTCAGAAGTGTCACCTCACGTCATCTCCTTGCTCCTTTATGCTTTGCAGGTATTAGAGGCAGACAGAACTCTTGAGCTCGATTGACCCTCACAAATGCTAATCCAATCCAATCCAATAGTTGTGACAAGGAACAAGTAGTACGCCTCTTACCAGCTCCGTAGTAACCCTCTCCGTTCTCATAACCTCCGCCATCGGCATCTTCATCTTGGTACCTGGACGCTGCTCCCTGTCGACCGTAGGTGTGATGGCGTGCTGAAAAGTAATGCATATCAGCATAATTACATGCACAAAAATGGATATCAGCATAATTACATACACAAAAATGAATATCAGCATAATTACATGCACAAAAATCGATATCAGCATAATTACATGCACAAAAATGGATATCAGCATAATTACATGCACAAAAATGGATATCAGCGTAATTACATGCACAAAAATGGATATCAGCGTAATTACATGCACAAAAAAATGTAACGTGAAGAGTAATCAACACATACTAGACATGCTGAGGTCCTTGGTCTGCTGCGTGTCGTAGCCGCACTTTGGACAAGGGATTGGTTGGTTGCGTTCGTACTTGAACCCTTTACGCTTGACGTGGTCGTCACAATAACAAGTCTACGGTCGAAGGAAAGTAATATTTGTTGGTTACTATTAGTGTAACGTGTACTGTAACGAAAGAGACTGATTAAATAGATTGCTACATACTTTGCAGCGAAGACAAGAGTGGTGCCCTAGTCTGTTACAAGACTGACCTGAAAAAAAAAAAGCATAGACACAGACTCAAGGATATGTGACTTGCATCCAGCTTACATCAGCTTGTTTGTATGCTGCTCCTATGTTAAGAGAACTTAACATTCTGACAAGATAATTCTGAACTATGAAATGTGATGTCAGTGTTACAAAGTTGATTAAAAAAAAAAAAAATTCACATTGAAGCTACATATTCCACCGGGCATGTCCCCTCAGACTTAGTCACCAATGGTAGGGTTAGTGAAATATAAACCCAGTGCTGAGCAAACTTTCAGTTTCCATGTTTTCATATCATTTTGTCCTTTGTCCTGTTTGTTTCCCTTGCACCGAGGGTCTTTATTCGTTCTAATCATAAACTCAATTAATGCATCATGAATTTGATTAAGAAACTAATTACTTGTTACTAAAGCTACTGTAAGATGCATAATACTCCATTGGTATGTTAGACACTTACTAACTGAAACATTAGAATAGGATGATAAACAAAAATGCTGCATGTTTTCTCACATTTTAAGGTCTCCGCTTCGAGAATTTGGCAGCTGGCCTGGTGTTCAAACTGGTCGTCTTCACAGAGGAAACTGTCACAGAACGAGCATCGGAAAATGCGTCCTCCTGCGTGGAGAATCCGCGAAATATCAAACGATTTCTCGGTGGTTCAGAACAAAGAACTCTCATTTGCTCACCGTGCTCCCAGACATATCGCTCGCACTCTATGCATGTTGCATCTTGCAGAGGGCATGTGCAAGCATGTGATGTCAAGCACTGCCTGCCATGGCATATCCATGCTTCGCAGAAATCACAAATTGCACCCTGTTGGTTTTGCAAACAGAGCAATGACTGTACTACATGTGTGTAAGTTTAATGAAATTGTTTCAGTAAATATGCAGTACGGGTGCATACCACCATAGCCATGCCCGTCGTAAACTGTCCACCGTGTTTGATGACGCAGTCTCCAGTTTTCATCATACATTTTGTTTTTCCTGGACATGGACACACAACTGGACTGTCAAATTCTGTCCAAACCGTACAGCGAGTGATCTACGTACCGCACTTTGCACACATAGGCAGGCGCTGTACAGACGAGCAAAAGTAGCAGAAAGCACGGTTCTTCTGCTTCCTTAACAGGGAGAGAGAGAAAATATCTGTAAACTTCGGGAGCCATGGGTCGATGTGTACCGTATACTTGCCGAGCACACTTTTCGCATTCCTGGAAATTGAAATAGTTAAATTAGAGGTGGCATCGCCAGCGTGACACAATGGATTTTTTGCCATACAACTTTACGTACCATAATCGCGTTGCAAGGATGGTTAGCTAGGTCGATTCGATGTGCATTTTCTCGGATCGCCTTTTGACGTAGCTTTTGCTTCTCTGCCTTTTTTCGCTGCCCGGACTTTTTCTTCGGCATCTTTTCGATGTATTAAATATGCGCTGCCTAAATGTAGGATACGTCGAAAGAGAAACCTACAGAGCACGGATCTATAAAGACCTCGTATTCCAACTGTAAGACCTTCTTGCTCACCGTAACTTTATAAATCAAATCAACCGAAACAACTTCTCGCTGCTGCACACGCTACTACACCTACTACACCACTACATGCGCTAAACAGGAGCGACTCAGCTGTCAACTGTTTGCTAATTACACAAGGGTGATGTCAACAGAAGCATAAAATATCACATCCAAGTCTATGTACGTCATTATTCGAAAAATAATAACTCGTTTTGTTCCCTAGTTCATTCATTTAAACAACGGCGAAGCATCGGCTCGGCCGGATCAGCCATGATAACACGTCAATCGGAAGTGGAAGTGACGTCATTGGGCAGTTCCCATTTTTGTGCACGTGTGGGAAGGCAATCAGTCTGTGTTGTGTTGTGCGGTCTCCCCGTTCGTCAAATTTCTATATCTTATCACTAACGCGTGCTCCGCGTGTACATGTTCCCCATATTATCTGATTTCATCGAGACATAGAAAATACTTCATAGATTGTTACAATGATCAAACAAGGGTGTGTAGGCAAAGTCACCTTGTGTTTGCTACGCGGCTCGGAAGTCTGTTTATCATTTGAATCATGAGTTGTTCCTTCTTTTCAAAGGTTTATATCGTTCTCCCATCACCACTCTAGCGTACCAGAGAGGTAGGAAACCAGAACTTGCTCGCCAGCCGAGTCTACGAAAATGGTATGCATCCATGACAGGTGACCAGGTGACAGGTTATCAGTTTGATCCAAGTTACCATGTCATTCATGTTGCCGCGTCTTGCGATTTAGAGCACCGGATTATTATTAGTATCATGTTTCCGCAGGCTGACGCAACGACACCAAACATGCTGACTTCGTTTACATCGAGGACACTAATGTCCAGTACAACGCAGATAGATGCCATTGACTTGAATGACCCTGTAGCGAAGTCTCACTTTTACACGGGCTTGGGTTTGGCCATCAGTTCTAGTGTGTTCATAGGATCGAGCTTTATTGTGAAGAAGAAAGGACTCCTACGCCTCAGTAAACGCGGCCAAACAAGAGCAGGTGAGTGTTGTTGCTCGGGATAGGTTGGCTCCGTTCATTCAACTCCAGGGTGGGAAAAACAGGTGGTTCATACACACGTTTCTGTTTCCTATTGCAGGAGCTGGTGGATATGGATATCTGAAGGAATGGGTGTGGTGGGCAGGGCTCATACTCAGTATGTTCAGTGTACATTTTTATTTGAAAAGTTGAAGTTTGGAGTTGTGGGGGGCTAATGAAGTCTCCGTGGATAACTTTCAGAGTGTCCGAGGAATTTTTTTAAAACGACTTGAAATGTTACAAACAGAAGCACTGGAAAAACAACACAGACGCTAACAGAACTGCCAAAAGCGGAGGCACAGTCACTACGCTGTACTAGAGCACTGCGTGGGCCGCATTCTTACGCCCGGCTCGGGCACGGCTCGACAGCTTCATACCTGGCTCGGGCATGGCCCAAGCCTGAAAAATTTACAGGCTACCTGGCCTGGTAAGACCTGACCGTGGCTATCTACAGTGGGGAAACACGGGATTGAGCCCGGCAATGTTCAGGCTAGGGCTCGTGCTGGTGAAACCCGAGCCCAGGCCCGCAAAAAGAACGCATTACCCGGCCCGCAGGTCAGGCTCGGGCTTTTGAGTAAGTCTGAGCCCGTGCAGTGCTCTGTGCTGAACTACAGAGTCCTACAAAAAATAACCAGCTCAATTTTTTTTTCATCTGTTTCTTTCTCTCTCTTTTTTTCTGGAGAAAAGTCTGTACACCATGTTTTGTCATCGCATGTCCATGTTTTAAGCCGACATGCGAAATTTATAACTTTTTTTATTATTATTATTTTTTGCATTGGGGATAAGCAAGCCACGCTTTGTGAAACACTTTCGCTTTTAGGATGAATTAAATTTCGAAGTCAGCCTTACAGTCGATGATAAAATTGTTCAGAAGTTTTAGCAGAAGTTGAAACCCTTCCCTTCCAGCATGCCACACATTTTCGTTTTTCAACGATACATTCTTGACAGCTGCAACAGCGCTTCAACTTCCAGAAGCAGCAGAAACATTCGTTCTTCTCTTCCTCACTAGTGGCGGTCGGGGAAGCTGCAAACTTTGCTGCCTACGCTTTCGCACCAGCTTCACTAGTCACTCCACTTGGCGCGCTAAGCGTGCTGGTAAGGTGAGGCCAAAGTCTTAATTAATGCAACTTTTTGGGGGGAAACAATACTGTATATATTTTCTCGTACACAGTGCCCTGATGTCGTCGAGGTTCCTGGGTGAACACCTCAACCTTCTCGGCAAGGTCGGCTGCCTTCTCTGCGTCCTGGGATCGACCATCATAGTACTGCACAGCCCTAAGGAGGGTAACGTGGAGAGCATGGAAGCCCTCGGGAAAATGCTCATTGAGCCAGGTGAGAAATTCGTGGGTTCTTTCACGTAAGCACGTTACAGAGATCACGCAAGGAACATGATTAGAGCCTGAAGTTTTCGGGAAATATTTTTTTCTAAATTCAGGGGGTAAAAAATCGGGTAAATAAACGTGTGCACTAAATTCGTGCGCATTTGGGTGAAAAAAACTTCCAGTATGCTAAATTCGGGGTGAAATCGGGCTCAGTTAATCAAACTAACTGTAGCGGTTTGGTACAAATGGTGATGTAACTGAATTTTTCTGCCAAACAAGTAAATTAATGCATTCCTACACACATCCCAACCAACCAATTTAATCCAAGAACTACCCAATTTAATCCAATTGTTTACTGTGTATCCAGTCATGACATGACTGAATACGTACGGAATGCATTTGCATGTGTTGCTTGGATTAAGTTCGGTAGCGCTTGGATTAATTTGGTTCAGCACTGGATTAAATTGGGTAGTGCTTGGATCAAATTGAGTGACCAATGGATTAAAATGAGCGGGAAAACCTGTAGTAGGTCGTGTTGTTAATGTACCAGCACCTTGCATTCTGTGAGGATTTTACGCTTCAGCGCCCCTTGAAATGCAATCGGTAGTTTGATCGATGGCAGCAGCATTTAACCGCCACTGCGCTTGGCCTGCTGCATGCACTTGCCTCGGCTCTATTGACTGAAAATGTTTGTACCGACAGCGTTCATTGGCTCTATTGACTGAAAATGTTTGTACCGACAGCATTCATTGGCTCTATTGACTGAAAATGTTTCTACCGACAGCGTTCATTGGCCCTATTGACTGAAAATGTTTCTACCGACAGCGTTCATCGTTTACGTGGTCTTCGTGGCAATCCTGGCGAGCTTCTTGGTGGTCTTCTCCGTGCCAAAATACGGGACGTCCAACGTACTGGTGTACGTTGCCATATGTTCCGTCATAGGATCCCTGTCGGTAATGGGCTGTAAGGGCCTAGGGCTGGCTTTGCGAGAGACTTTTGGAGGCCACAACGAGTTCAAAAACTGGGTCACCTGGGTCTGCCTGGTGTCCGTCGTCTTCTGCATCTCTGTACAGATGAATTACCTCAACAAGGTACTGGGCTCTCGCTTCGCTCCTCGTTCGCGTCTCTCAACCCTTACGTTTCCCGTTTCCTGACAGGCCCTGGACGTCTTCAACACGTCGGTGGTCACCCCAATCTACTACGTGTTCTTCACGACGTTTGTGCTCATCGCGTCGTCCATTCTCTTCAGGGAATGGGGGAGCATAGGAGCGCAGGATGTGATAGGTACGCGTCGGTCATTTAAACGAGCCGATGCGTTTTCAGCCTCGGTTTTATGGGCAAAATTTCTGGGGTGCTATCCTTGCCTCGGGATATGGTTAGGACAATTTCTGAGCTACAGCCGTTACTGAGAAATTGTCATCCTTTGCGTCAACCAAGTGTGTTTCTGCAAATGCCCCCACTAGAAGAGCAGCCACATTCCTTCCTGGCTTTGTTGAGGTTCGAAAATACATCTTTCACTGGTGAACGCGGTGCAAATATGTAAATATTTATTGAAGAGACTGATGAGATTACTAGTGGAATACAATGACTAGAAAGTTTAGCTCAATTGGTAGAGCCCTGGACCTGTAATAGAGATGATGTGGGTTCAAGTCCTACACCTAGCTGACCTTTTCAGTGGTGACAGTTAGCAGGAACATAAAAATATGCTTAAACTGAGGCTGAAAACGAGTCTGTGGAATTTGGTGAACGCCTTTAAAATGTCACAGTGGAAAAGAGCATTTTCATGTGCAAAGCGTGGCAAATGAAGAAGCATGCCAACTAATACCAAAAGTAACTTAAAGTGCATTACAAATTTCTTGCATAAGTAACTAGTTAGAATGGCATGGTACTGAAAGTAATCCTGTGAGTGACTGATTGCTGATTAATGAATAGTGGAGTTACTTGTCATTAATTAATTTGCAGGCCCGGCTAATCAACGTCAAACATGAGTAGACCTGAATTGTACTGAATGTGAAATCTTGTGTGATGAAATATAGTTAAGAAGTGACTTTTTCAGGCAGACTCGTGGGGTAAATCGGGCGCTATTTTTAAATCTGTAATTCGGGGAGAAATCGGGCGATAATTGTGCCTTCCGGTGTTATCGGGTGTTTTTGTTTCTCGTCTTGTCTATTAAGTCCTTTCCTAATCTCCTTCTTTTTTTTTTCTTTTTTTTGCGGGATCGTGACCTTCCAGCGGTAATCCCCAAAGGCATACACAGTGTTGACACACGTGTGTATTGCTGGGAACGTAAGTGACCCATTCTTACATGTGTTACACGTGGCGACCTTTGTTCGTCTTCAGTGGAAACATCACTTGAGGATTTCATAGTGACTGGAATTCGGGGAGAAATCGGGTTTAGCCCGAATTGGTCGGAGGTCAGTTCGGCGGGGCATAACTGGAACTGGAGTCGGATTTAACCCGAAAAAGTCACTCCCTAAGTATAGTGTATAGTTTCAGAGATCCTGTATCCATCAGGGGCACTGAAATAGTTTGCCCGCGAACCTTGAAGCTGAGCTGACTGCGGAATACATCTAAGCGGTGCTTGTCCTTGCAGGAAATGTGTGCGGCTTCCTGGTTGTGATATGTGCCATATTTCTGCTGAACGCATTCAAGGACTGGGACGTTTCACTCTCCAACTTAAAAGGCCTTCTGCAGAGCACTCGGGATGTCGAAAGCGCGTCCACGACGTCCCTGCTCAATTCGCCGGAGCGACCCACCATGTGGCCCACGGATAATTCTGCCTCCCTCAACTCTGGCGACCATCACGTTGGCTACCAGCAGATGCCCTCTACCGATGAAGGCGTCACCATTGCATCCGCTCCGTGCGTTCGACATGGCTGAAACGCTCGAGCAACACTTGCGCACACCGTTGAACGTGCGACGTACCAAAGCAATTTGAAGGGGATGTAGACCACACGTTTTTGTGGCAAGTGAGAATGAAGTCTGGTCAGCTGCTTACTTGAGCGACACTTTCGGCGGGACTTAGTCCAGCGAGTAACAATTTATCGGAGTATGGAATCGACCGTTCTCGCGGTCCTTGACGGTGTAACTTCCTCCGCACCTCTTCCAAAATAACTTATTATAGCAGTCATCCTCATTGTGGACGTTTTTTTTATGTGATACATAAGTTCAGACTGGTGTATGTTTATAAGGGGCACGAACGGGATGCTACTCGTGGCCCTTGGTATTTACGGAATGGATTATGAGATGGCTACTGGAAGCCTAGTGCAAAAAAAAAAGTACAATGTTTACACGACACAGTGGAGACAGTTTATAGTGATTCCATGTATAGTGATCCCACATAGTAAAATACCACTTACAGCAATGACAGCCGTGCTATCGAACTCGGTACATTTCTGCAGGTGACAGACTTAAATAGTGAGCACAATGTTTTGAGACTTCTTCCTGAAAATGCAGGGCAGCTGCTTTTAGTCTTTCACTTTCTTCCGTTACGTTTTACCAAATTGTAATGGAACTAATTCAGCATTGTTGATGCAGCAATGCTCATACCTTAGGCGGGGCCTCCACCAAGGCCCCAATATCACAATAGTATTTTGCATTCATTACTGTTTTATGTTTTGTTTTTTTTAGCAATATAAAGCCACAAATTACCAATGATCTGTGTGACTATTACACATTTTCCGCTTACATATTTTGCCTCCAAGGCAATTCCACAGTCTTTTATCCTTTATTTTATGGTGGTGTATTTTGCTTTTATTTTGCAAATCTGTCATCATTATGTGGGGTTATCACTTAAGGTGAACTATTGCATAACATGAACTCTCTCTCTCTCTCTACTTTCATGGGGTTCACTATGAACAGCCTGTACTTTAGCAAACTGAACAAAAGTGGTCCGCTTTCTAAATGTGGCAATGAGTAAAAATGTGCTTTCTCACGTTGTATCAAAAGCCATTATTTTTTGATGCAGGGTTTATTTAAAACCAGTTTCACAGAACATGTCTTTTCTTAATGTTTTATTTCTTGTTGGAAATTCAATTTATTAAAAATATTTTACACATTTTTACTATGCAATGGGCATCATTTCATTTAGCCTCCGTGTATGGAGACTGCCCCACCACTTACATAATGCATATCTTATCTTATCTATCTTAGTTTGAGGCCTTTTTTCTCTTTGCCTTCAACTGTCGTCTCATCTGACGTCTCCTCTCTTCTTTCCGTTGACGCTTTTCTGCTTCCACTTTGTCCGGGTCGAGACCCTTAAGCAGAAGCGCCTTTCGCTTGTTCACTTCACGCCGTTCCTCAAAGTCCTGCTCGTCGAGACGAATTTCTGCCTCGCGCACAGCCACCGATACCTGGGTCAGGATCTTAAGCACCTCGGACTCTGAAATTGGAGGACAAGACACATTGGGACTGGCCTCGGGGCTAGGTTACAACTAGACCCTGAAGTTTTCGGGTTTTATATTTTTCCAAATTCGGGGGGTAGAAATCGGGTCGATAAATTGGCGTCGAAAATTCATGCAAATTCGGGCAGAAAAATTACCATCAAACTGAGTTCGAGGAGAAATCGGGCATTATTGTAGAATAAACGTTCACTGTACCGTTTATCCAGAGTGCCAGAAGTAAGGGGCAATCACATATTTTGTGAGAAACTAGTACGTCAATGCCTTGAGGTGCCTAGCCTAGGTGCAGTTTTGCAGGTAGAAATCGGGATTAACCCTAGATAGGTGAACCTCAATTCCGGGTGCAAATTCGGGGAAAAATCGGGTTTAACCCTAAAACATCAGGGTCTAGTTACAACCAGGGTTGCAGAATGGGATCACCCATTTCAATTCCATTCCGAAGAATGAAGATTTTTTGATAATTCCATTCCTTTCAATTCCTGGGGATGAAAAGGTACGGTCAATTCCCACTCCTGGAATGGCTTGGCAACCGTATTCCATTCTTCTAATTCCACCAATAAAGGAATTAGGACCGGTAACTGTACTAGCTAGCCCAGCAGTGCTGGAGAGGAGATTGACATTACCCATACCGGAAAAAGCACAAAGACAAGGTTATTTCGCCCTCCTCCTCCTCCTCTTCATTGGCATCATCATTACAGGAGTTTTCCACTAAAGTAACTGGTGCAAGTGATGTGGGGTTGCGGGCCTCACACTAGAGAAGCCAAAGTCTCCATTTTATTTTTTGTTAAAGCCAAACCAAACCAAACCATCGCCTACATACATACAACAACATAACACAAACAACATAAATAACAACATAAATACAAACGCAGGTGTATCAGAAGCGCAACATAACGAGAGCCAAAAGTGTAATCACTTGGGCCCGCGTTATGTCGAGCTTCTGATACCCCTGCGCGTTTGTATTTATGTTTTGTATAGTTTGTATGTTTGTATAGTTTGCCCGCGAACTTTGAAGCTGAACTGACTCCGGAATATATCTAAGCGGTGCTTGTCCTTGCAGGAAAAGTGTGCGGCTTCCTGGTTGTGATATGTGCCATATTTCTGCTGAACGCATTCAAGGACTGGGACGTTTCACAAAAACAAAGAAAGGATTAGGAAAGGACTTAGAGGAGTTGGGTTGCGCTTCTGATACCCCTGCGCGTTTGTATTTATGTTCTTTTCATTTTTACCTCTATTTGCGTCCTCTCCATCACCCTGTTACCCTGTCGTGCCAAAACTTCCTCACCAACGGTATATATGTGCCTGTACCGTGTTAATATTTTTGTAACCTGAGGAAGTGCAGTCTCTGCACGAAAGTCTCGTTTACCATGTGTAAACAGAGAAGTTGCCCCAACAGTTTAACATCACTCTTCAAGTACATTAGAGTAAACCGGACTTTGCCACGGATGAGTCGGGCGAAAACGTTTGTGCTACCTCGAATTTTACGCAAAAACAGTTCCCCCAGCGTACCTTTGGTCGGGTGAAGGTTGAGCTTCGTGTTGATAAGTTCTTCGATGGCTTGAAGCAATCTGACATCGTACTGGGTGACCAGAGTGACCGCGAGGCCCCCACGACCCGCGCGGGCGGTACGTCCGACACGGTGGACGTAGTCCTTCGGAGCCGAGGGCACGTTGTGGTTCAGGACCAGTTCCACGCAGGGAATGTCCAAACCTAAAGCAAAAGCAAGTTTAGGGTTAGTTAGGGTTAGTTAGTTTAGCAAGTTAGTTTAGTTGGCAAGCGTCCTAGGGTTGCCACCTTTCGGAGTGCAAAATACCGGCTGAGGGAGAGGAGGTGGAATAGGGGGAAAGGAGGAAATGTTCACGGGAAAGGGGGTGAGGGGTGGAGAGTACAGAAAGAGAGAGAGAAAGAAAGAACGAGCGTACTCTCTCGAGACAACAATGATAGTAATAATGAATGACTAAACAAAACGACTGGTGACTACGGAGTTGGGTCTGTGCTCCAGATTTATTCGAGCTGTAGTGGAATGTTGAAAGGAAAACCCCGTAAAAACCCCTTTTAAAGGTCTTCAGCCACAAGTACCGGCAAAAGGCTGCCGGTATCACCTTGCTACCGGCAGAGCAAGCAAATAACCGGCCCTGCCGGTGTAATACCGGCCTGGTGGCAACCCTAGGTGACCCCTATGCCACGAAAGGACTTCGTTACAGAAGTACGCGGAGACTAATTGCGCAGCTTACCTCTGCTGGCGACATCAGTGGCGACTAATATTCTCATGGTTGTAGACTTGAAAGTGGCCAGTGCGGCTAGACGTTCCTTTTGGCGCATTTGCGAGTGCAGTGCCGCGTTTTGGAATCCCAGTGATCGTAAAGCCATGGATAACACTTGGCACTTTCTGAAAGGATTAATTTGCGTTGCTTTAATACTGCCCTGAGAGTGATTGCCCGGTAATGTGCCTCAGTTGTTTGTATCTCTACTGCAACCAGGGCGACAAGCTTTTGTCTGCCCACATTGAGCTTTGCTGAAAGGGCCACATTACAAGCCTAATAATAACATAACATAACAACATATAACATAGTTGCTATGAATGCATAGTTGCATAAGTGCTATCAATGACTGTGATGTGCTTCTACAAATTTTTAAAAGCAAAGGAGAGCCGTCTCTTGTTTCGAGTTTTCTAAAGAGTAGGTTATGTTGCCATGCACACTGAGAATTTGTCTTCCAGCAATAGCAACACATCTTTCTGGTCCACCCTGCAGGGTGGACAGTGCTGAGAAAGTGACCTTGCAGGCAATGGGAGTCGTTAAGTGACAATGTTGCCAGACTAGAGCTCGATCGTGCATCATGCGATATTTCTTTTCAAATTAGAAATCCACAGGACTAGCAGCTGCACTTTGTGCACTGGAATTCCTAATGCAGCCTTACTTGCACGTGCTGGTGAAGATGATGAGGGAACCTTTAGGCGTGCCCTCCACAAATCTTTGAACCACGTGAACCAGATAGGCGTCTCGTACGTGGCTCGGGACCAGAACGTATCTCTGCTCGAGCTGTTCTACCGTCGCCACATCCGCGGGTGCCGAATAATAGAAGGGATCGCTCATGGCAATACTGCGTAGTTCCTCCAGGGTTGGCGTGATAGTGGCGCTGAATAGCAAGGTCTGACGGAGTTTTGGCAGAGCATCGAAAATGGTCGCGAGCTGTAACACAGGCATGCTTTAGAATGTCGCTTCAGTGGTATGCGCGCTTAAAGGGACAGTCGCATCCGTTCCAGGCGATTTTGGAACTATAGTGTCATTTTATTCCTCATGATCACGGGATCGAAAATCCCACGCGAAATAGAGGCGTAGTTTGACTGTTATTCGATGGAATACATGACAGGAACAGACTCCGGATGTTGAGAGTATGCAGGAATTCCCTCTCCGGAAGAAGGCAAAAACGTCACTCCCTAAGAACCAATGAGGGCACTACCTTGAGAAGAGGAATGTTGCGGACGTCTCGCGGAGTTATGGGGTATCCGGATGGCGCCTTTCTCCTCCGAGTGCTACCCTTGCACTCCTCCAGTCAGCGCGTGATGTCACGCCGCTGGAGTCTCTCCAGCTGCGGAAGCAGTGCTGATCCTTAAAGTTTGTTTATTCGATATCTAAGCAAGCTCTTGGTGGACGAAATGATTGGCAGAGTACATTGTCAGTCGATGCCAAACATTGTGGTATCCAATTGTGTCACTAGAGGAGTGCAGTCCACACCAGGTGGCGCGACAGAAGGGGGTGACGTGCTGTTCCAGTACTGACGCTTCCCCTCTTTCCATGTGACTGGATGATGCCACAAAACAACGTGAGAGCCCTCTGTGAGCATGTAATTTTTTTAAATTTTTTTTCTCCGTGTTGTTGTTATGTTATTTATCGTGTATCGCGTGGTACAAAAAGAGATCCATTAATGGTGGGAGGTGACACAAAGTGGTCCCGCACCGAGTGACGCATACCCTAGTGATGGCACTGGCGGCACCTGTTTCACAGACTGGTCTCCGGATGCAACCGTCTCTTTAAAGTGTTCTAGCTCGAAAGGAGGGCGGGGTACGTTTTCAATGTCCATGCACCTTTACCTGTTCATTAAAGTGTCCTTCTAAAAGTCGGTCTGCTTCATCAAGAACCAGAAACTTTATGCGCTTCAAGCTGAACGTGTTGCAGCTTTCCAAATGATCAGCGAGTCGACCTGGCGTCGAAATGACGACGTGAGGATGATCTGCGAGTTCCTTGCCTTGCGACACCATGTCGATTCCGCCGATGACGACGCAATCCTGAGAAGAAATTAAAAATAATGTTGGTGTACCTCGTGCAAGTGTGAACCGACCGGTAGTACCTTTAGTCCGGCAGTCTTGCCAACTATCCTAAACTGCTCAGCGATCTGCATTGCTAACTCCCGCGTTGGTGTCAATATCAGGGCAAATATTCCGTAAGGATCATCGAAAAGTTTCTGCAAAATTGGAAGCGCAAATGCTAGTGTCTTGCCGCTGCCTGTCTTGGCACAGCCGATACAATCCCTGCCATTCAGGATCGGTGGAATGCAGTTCTCTTGTATCAAGGACGGCTTTGTAATACCTGAGATAGAAAGGGAACATGTCATTCATGCGTGAACATGGTGCATTATGTACACGATATGTCACAGCTAATATGGATTACGCCCCTGTCCTGTCTCTTACCCATTTATGCGACAATCACGACATCCACGCGCGACTCACCTAAAGTATTTAATTGCGTAATAATCCAGTCGTTGAGGTTTAGATCACGAAATGTTGTACAGCGTTGAACGGTCGTGCTGCCCGTGGAGGCCGCCATCTTTAAACCGATGCGCGCGCCGTCTGCTTCCGTTTTAACTCGCAATATCCGGGAGCTAAAAAAAACGTGTGTCCAAAAAGTGCATGGTCCTGTTGAGAGAGTGCCTTGTGATCGTGTTCACGTAAATTTGTTCACCATGCGCAAGGTCTATGTGAAGCCGGGACAGCTGCAACGGCTGCGAGGCACTCAGGCAGGGGTGTACAGGACCCGAGCATCACTTTTTACAGTCGCATATACTGTGGTCGTCGGTGGTTTCTTTCTGTAAGTGTGCCCCTTGCGTGGCATCAGTTTTCTGAAGGGGAAATACTTCAATATGGGTCACACCTTGACATGCCCCGATGCCTCACAAAGCCGCACACTCTGTGAAGGGCACGTTCGGTTTTATCTGTAGCACTTCAAGAGCGGCCCTCGTTGATCGAGACATATTGTCGAACTTTTTAGTACATCGGGGGACCTTTACGAAAACGATTCGATAAAGGAAGTTGTCAAATCAAACCTTATTAATGTGGTGTCGCTCCCTTCTAAAGAAACAGGACGATTTGCTTTTGTTTTCGGAACCGTTATTGTGAACACTTCTCGTTGTACAAAAAATCGCCATTGATACAAATAGACGAAGTCATACCGGTAAACACTGATAAACGAGGCCTGGGCAGTGCAACGCAGGCTAGGCACACTTCCTCCAGTTGAATGGAAGAGTGCAAAAAAAGGGAAGTTTTTTCCTAATAAGTTGACAAGACAACAAACTGCATGCTCGAACTCTGCACATAAGACAAGGAATAGCTAAATTGTTGGCTAACGAAACTAAAATTACATAATGTATGGCTCTCGTAAAAAATACATTATCTTTGTGCTGTGGATCGATCGTGTACCGCTTAAAAGGATCCTTGATTTCAATCTGTTACAGCTTTTTTGTTGGAAGAGATAAGGACTTCAGCCGCTTCCAGAAAGATGAATCCTCAACAATGTCCGTGGAGAAGATGATGAAAGAACTCCAACCCAAGCTCGTTTCCCAGGCTTCCAGCAACAACGTTTAGCAGCGGCCTTGATAGCTTTTTTAGAATGAATGAATGAGTACTTTTCCTTGTAAATACGAAGTAAACATGCATAGCTTGGACATTTCCTTGTTGGAGTTCTAATTTATGCCCTGCATGTGTCTTCTGCCGTCTCCATTTTGCGACGCACTATTTGTACCTTTTTATTTTACGGGAATGTAGCGCCCTCTATTGTACGCCCCTTTCTCGAAGATGTACCCATTTTAGATTGCTCGTGTAAGTGCTTTTGTAATATGGAACAGACAAGAGATGGACTTGGCTGTGTCACGTGTCCAATTTGTGAGAAAGTCGTCACGACAGCTGTACAGAGTCACGTCGAGAAGTGCCTGGAAAAGTTCAAGAGAGCGGAGCCCCGTGTGCCTCACCAGGAAGCGTGCATCTGTGTTGTGTGCAGGACAGACATCACGAATCTGGATGCTTCACACCGGACTGCACACGTCAACCGGTGAGCTTTCAACCTTCCCTACGCTGGAACAAGTTGCACCAGCACTGTTCTTCTTGAGTTTTTTTGAACATTTGTTTCGCAGGCAAAAAAGTACATGTTTAGTTTTCGCTCACTACCAAACATTGGTAGTGAGTGAAAACTTCATTACATATATACTTTATTATTATACTTTACTTTACAAATACATTTTACAGTTACAATTGCTTACAACAACTTAATTAACACAACTTACAACTTACTTAATTACAATTACATTACTTTACTTTACATTACAATACTTTATTATTTATAACAAACTCTATTCTGTGGTACAGCTCCGATCAACCTTAATAATAACGCTGGAAAAAAATTTGGTCTAATTTCCCGTCGCAATAGCAGCCACCCTTGGGGCACTGGGGGGGAATGTTAAGTGAACGAAATACTTGCGTTAAACTAGCCGAACGATTTTGTTCGATTAAGATTTCCTCGTGGCCCCAAGGATTGCTGTAATCGCGCTCGGGAACAAGACCACTTTTTTTTTTTTTTTTTCAGCGTTATTATTAAGGTTGGCAGGAGCTGTACACGGAAAAAAAATTATGGTGTTGTGGACTGCCTCTTCAAAAGTTGCATCGTTCACTCGATATCTGACATGCGAAAAACCCATTCTACAACCTTGCAATGCCCATTGTTGCCATCACTGAAGTACACATCCACCATGTCCAGGTGCCTCGACAAAGAGTGCAACGAGCCCGTACAAGAGCCCGTGGTTTCAACTCCTTCGCGCTCAACCGGAGCCTCCTTCGAGCTCCTCGACTGCCCGTTGTGTGAAAGGGGCTTTAAGTCTTCCAAAGTGAGGAGTGGCTTTTTGTCATATTGTGTGTGCAGCAGGTGTTAGTGGAATGACTGACGGCAGCAAAATGCCATAAAAAGCGGCTTCTGAAAGGAAACCTCGTAACCTCTCCAGGCCTGTAAAGCTCACATCAAGCAGTGCAGCCTGCAGCTGAACATGTCGCCGAAACAAGTGATGGACGCGATCCGTCTGCAGCAGCGCTACCTGCAGGAGAGGCTGGCAGCTGGACTGCCGCTTGTTCACCGGTAATGTTTTTGTGGCGTGCTAGATGCAAATATGTTGCGCAGTTGTATCTGTACGCCCAGCATGTTTTGAAATTTTGTGTGTCTGTGAGCTATAAATTATTTGGCAGGTGTTGATCAGAGTTGTGGCAATTCAGCAGGTGTTGAGAAGTTTCAGATAAAGAAGGAAGCATATGTTAGACTGAACCCAATGGTCTTTTTCGTATTTTTGAACGTCCTTTCTGCATTGTAGGAGAAAGCCCGCGTCAGATGAACTGGTTCATCGGCCGACAAAGCGGCCTCGGCCTGCTGCTACAATTCCAAAAAGGTAAACTTTTCAGCAAAAAAAAAGAAGAAACAAGAAAAAAAACGCTCCTTTTAAGTGATCTTGCGGATCCAAAGCAAGGCTAAAGCAAACGCTGTCACATGCTTTCTTTTGACGGTTGAAGTTACTCTGCAAAATATTTTATTGAATTTCACGGTGATTTATTCATAATTGACTTTTATTGCGAGTGCTCTCACTGCCGTAACGTCACTGTCAGTAACCCCAGGTCTCAGTTCTACCGAACAAATCTAGCAATTTTAGGCAAATTTGTTGTTGTTTAAAAAATGTTTTACTGTGCTTCAAAGCAGTCACACACACACCTGTAATAAATGCGAAGATAGGTTTGCTCCTGCTTACGCAACTCTAACTGAAGCCAGCTGTGCAGGTGTCGTCTGTTTTGTGTCTGTCGTCTGTTAACCTAAAAAAGAAACTACGAGGTTTTATCGTACGAAATTTTAAATTCCGTATCGACACACAACCCACAATTGTGTGCGTCTTTAATGGCTGTAATCTAAGAACCAATACTTGGCTCTATAGTCTTATCCTACGGCTAATCTTCCGTTTCAGCAAGTTTCAAGAGGAGATTCAGATGGCCAAGGCATTGTCAGCCTCTATATCTGTCAAAGATGAAAATGGCCCGAGGGAGCACAGAAATCAACGTCTTTTAGGTCACACGAACAACAGAGGGAAAAAAGCCAAACGAGAAGCGTATGTTACCCACCTTTTTCTTTTTCCATTCGTTTTTTTTTTTATTTTTTTAATATAAAGCATTTGCAAAATGTGCCAGAGACCCCAGAAGTCGTTCCGCAGTTGTTTTGCAATAGAAGTTGTGAAACCATTTTTTTGCATATTTCGCGCGCCACCCCGTATATCTCAAATGTAAGTTCACACAATGACTATTGAAAAGCTTTTCAAAGTAGTTAGGCCCCCCAAAAAATGCCAAAAATATTTTCCGAATTTTGTTTCCGGAAGTGTATTATACGAATATGTTTGCAGTTCTCAGTCCCGGGATAGATTCCAGCCATTGCCAAACTGTAAAGTAATTTTTGACACTGATATTTATAGGGCCCGACTTTTTAGGGTTAAACCCGTATCCACCCGATATTTACCACCCTGAACGAAATCTGTAAAATTTGGGTTTAACCCGAATCTACCCGAACACATCCGGGTCGCGTGGCACACTCATACGCGTGCATTAAAATAAAGTTTGATAACATCGCTAACCATTAGTTCCATGTTAAGACAAATTTTTATTAAGCAAAAAAAAATCACCCGAATACACCCGAATTCCTGACGACAGAATATGCCGTAAGGGGATTTAACCCGAATACACCCGAATTTTCGAACGAAAAATATCACCCGATATTTACCCCCTGAATTTGACCAAAAATAAAACCCGAAAAAGTCAGGCCCTAGATATTTACTGCAAACATCGTTCTGCTTTAGGAAGCCAACGCCTGCTTTGCTGACAACAACGGCCGAAGAAAGAACCAGGGTCGTGGAGAGCAAGATTTCGCGCCTGCTGGCATCAACTGTGGTGAGTGCAGTTCCGCGCGCGGTCTACGTGATTGCAATGCCATCATGGAGCTCCACGGCCGCGGTCGAAAAATTCATTTCAGGCAGACTCCTCAGAAAACTGTTCACTCCGCCGCAGCTGGGCATCGCTGATAAAGCCATCCCAACGCCTCCGCGATCTTGCAGAAGAGGTGAGAGCGCGGGCACCATAGGTGGCGCTCGCGTCTAAAAGCAATAGTACCTTCCAGGGCCCGTCAGTCCTGTGGACGAAAGCAACGCAATCCGCAGCGGAGAAAGAGCAGTACTACGTGCCAACGCTGAGCGACGCGGTGACACACTGCAAAGTGGAGGCAGGGAGCAAACTGCGCTCCCTATCTCAAGTGGCGGGCCACAGGATATCGGACGCTGCTGCTCAGTTTCAGCACCTGGACGAGCAATATGCCAACTTCCTGGTAATATCATCAAACTAAATATAAAAGGGAGGGTGCCATTGATCATCCCAATCTTTCCCCTTCAGTATTTTGCTGTTTAAGTGATCAGTGCTACCACCTCTGATAAATTTTCTGGATTTTTGTTATGGCAGAATTTATGACAATTTATGCCATTGCAATTGAAATTACAATTGTGATTTGATATCACCATTGCTATTCTCATTGGCAGTTGAATTTATGCCCTGTGTTTGAAAGTAACAAAAAAATTGTTCTCACTCACGGGGCTTTTTTGCCAGCATGCGCCCCTAATATTCCTTTCCACACTTTGGAGGGTGCCTTGCGGGTACGAGTGTCGTCTGCATCGCTGTGATGCTAACGCGTCTCGTGAGAGGCTCTGTCAAAGAGGCAATGTCAGCACAGCAGTAGACATGGTCTCAGCTTTGGCTGCTCACAACCGTTAAGATCCGCTCTCTTTCTCAGGAAACTCAGAAACCTGCAGAGCAAGAAACTGCAACACAAGACCACCAGGACGCAGTGCTGTCTCTCATAGGAGGAACCTTGCAACCGGGCACCGCATTAAGCGACGTCGGCTACGGATTCTTAACCCAGGTGTTACTTCTTAACCTTCCTGTTGGAAGCGCCACGCTGTTTTGATTCCGTTTATGAATCCCGCAGGAACCTTCTGCTACCCCGACGGAAGGATCGTGGGAGTCGAATTCTTTGCGGCAGCTGTCGTGCGATTTGAACAACACGGTCGGAGCCGGTCGTTATGCGGACATGCGCATCTCCGTTGCGGGAGGGAAAACCATACATGCACACAGAGTGATCGTATATGCACGTTGTCCTTCCTTGCAGAAGGTAAGTTCTTCGGAAGCAGCAATCCCGCATTTGGTTTGAGTTTTACGGCACTCAGTTTGAGTAGAGCCTGAAGTTTTTGGGAAATATTTTTTTCTAAATTCGGGGGGAGGGGGGGTAAAAAATCTGGTAAATAAACGTGTGCACTAAATTCGTGCGAATTCAGGTGAAAAAACTTCCATTACGCTAAAATCGGGGAGAAATCGGGCTCCGTTATTCAAGCCAACTGTAGCGGTTTGGTACAAGCGGTGATGTAACTGCATTTTTCTGCCAAACAAGTAAGTTGGTGCACTCCTACAGACATCCCAGTGAGGGCAATTTGCCTGGTAAACATCGGGTTTCACCCTAAAGAGGCAACCTTCAATTCGGGGCGCAAATTCGGGGAAGAATCGGGTTAAACCCTAAAACTTCAGGCTCTAAGTTTGAGCTGTGTGTTAGTTTAATAAGACTTTCATGGCATTTTTGTGGGCTAAATGAATTGGCACACACATTAAGGGAGGCGAATTTCAAATCGCAACGTTGAGAAAAGTGCCATTACTTTTCTGTGGGACTTGGTTTCTCACTGTGAGGTTAACCATATCTTTCATCCAATTACTTCTGACCATGTGGTAGAGTTGCAGTGAAACTCCTCACCCATTGCCACCAAAATAAAGTGTTGTTGTTGGTGGTGGTGCAGTGTGTAGCGTGTGAGTTATGTAGTAGACACCTAGAGTAATTCAAAATGGCATTTATTAAGTCTCGATTTCATCAACACTAGTTAACTTTGAACCGAGATTAAGGGTCACTCAAACTCGAAGTTAACACTCAATTTTTTGTGTTCTTTTTTTTGTTTTTTGCAAACGTTAGTCGGTGACGTGATGAATCTTTCGGTGACGATAACTCCCTTTCGTGAAGCAGAGCTATACGTTAAATTCAAGATAAGGGACTGTCGATCTCGGTTCAAATGTTAATCGGCGTTGGTGAAACCGGGCCTATGCATGTCATTTCAATGAAAATGATTAGGAGAACCTGCAGTGTGTATAATATGAATAGGCTACAGGATAGGAAGCAGGAAGGACTATGACTTTGATTAAAGTTTGCAAGTAGAAAAGTTGACTTTTTTATACGTCAATATTATTAATGTGTCACTTTGTAGGACGTCGTCAAAAGTAACGGTGTGAACTGCCTGAACTGGTCCGAGTGGTCGGAGACCTGCGTGAGAACATTTCTAAGTTACCTCTACGGAGGGACCGTAGATGTCAAGGTTCAGGATAAGGAGTTGACTCTGCAGCTGAGGAGCTTAGCATTCAGGTAGGAAGACTCTGCCTGCTTGAAAAGGGAATCGTAAAAACAACAAAAATCTCATTCCGTTTACAGGTACAACCTGACCTCCGTTTGTAAATTTCTGGAAGAGAGTTTGGGCGATTCTCTCGACAAACAGGCCCCACTGGACAGCAGCCTGGCAGAGATCATAACGAGCCTCTGGGATGAAGAGGCAGTCCCGCGAAACAGCAGCAGCGAGAAGGTTGAGGAAGCGCCAACAGATGAGGACGACGACGTCGGTGAACCGTTCGACGACGTCTACGAGTTTGTGGCCAGTCAGAGACCTCAGAAACCGAGTGGTCTGTTTGCATTTCCCTCTTACCCATTTCATTAGGACTGTGGTAATAGTGTAGTAAAACTGCAGGGAATAGTTACAAACCCGAAGTGAACACAAAGCAAATAGTTCTGTAACCGAACACACATATTATCCAGATATACAGTCCTCAGTGTCTCGCCACGTAAACACCCAATCATCATCGTCGTCGTCGTCGTCGTCATCGTCATCATCATCATCATTATTATTATTATATACAGTCTCTGTTATAAAGGCTAACATCATTTTTCACCATGCTAACAAGGACACTCACCTCCTTCCGTCTTCATATTTTTCTCAGGCTCCTCGAACATTCCAGAAGGTGGTGCTGTCAACCAGAGCCAGGCAAACAGTGAGGGATCTTCGCAGCCTCAATCGTCCCAACCTCAGCTGACCTCAATGAGTCACACAAACTGCGAAGCATTCTCAGCTCGGCCACAGGTCCTTGCAACAAGTCGTATGGACCACGAAGAATCCTCACTGCCCCACTCTTCTCAACCTGAACGATCTCAGCCTTGGATCCCCACGGCGAGTCCAGCAGACTATAAGGGATTCTCAGAGCATCAACACTCTCAACAGACGCAACCTGGCCCTCGCGCGGCTAATCAGGCAGAGCTCAGGGGATTTGCACAGCATCAGCCTTCTGAGCTTCAGAAACCTCAGCTTCAGAAACCTCAGCTTCAGAAGCCTCAGCCTCAGTTACCCAGAGTGAGTCAGGTGGACTACAAGGGATTCCCAGGGCTCCCACCGTCTCAAAGTCAACATCAGCTCATCGCGGCAAGCCAGGTGGACCATGAAGGTTTCCTGCAGTGTAAGCCTTCTCAACATCAACTACCTCAACCTCAGATTCCCACTCCAAGTCGGGCAGCCTATGGGGAATCCACGGAGCCTCAACCTTCACAGATGCCTCAACCTCGACATCAGATTCCCACAGTAAGTGAGGCAGCCTCCAGCGGATCGCCAGAGCCTCAACTATCTCAACTGTCTCAGCCTCAGATTCCCACAGCAAGACAGGTTGGCTACAAGGGATCCCCAGAGCCTCAACCATCTCAACGGTCTCAGCCTCAACTTCAGATTCCCACAGCAAGTCAGGCAAGCTACAAGAGATCCCCAGAGCCTCAGCCATATCAACTGTCTCAGCCTCGGATTTCTACAGCAAGTCAGGCAGCCTACAGGGGATCCCCAGAGCGTCAACCATATCAACTGTCTCAATCTCGGATTCCCGCAGCAAGTCAGGCAGCCTACAGGGGATCCCCAGAGCCTCAACCATCTCAACGGTCTCAGCCTCAACTTCAGATTCCTACAGCAAGTCAGGCGGGCTACAAGAGATCCCCAGAGCATCAACCATATCAACTGTCTCAACCTCAGATTCCCACAGCAAGTCAGGCAGCCTACAGAAGATCCCCAGAGCCTAAACCATCTCAACGGTCTCAACCCCAACTTCAGATTCCCACAGAAAGTCACGTGGGCTACAAGAGATCCCCAGAGCCTCAACCATATCAGCTGTCTCAACTTCAGATTCCCGCAGCAAGTCAGGCAGCCTACAGAAGATCCCCAGAGCCTCAACCATCTCAACGGTCTCAGCCTCAACTTCAGATTCCCACAGCAAGTCAGGTGGGCTACAGGAGATCCCCAACATCCGAGCCATCTCAACCTGATCATCAACTTCCCACAGAGAATCAAGCAGACTACAAGAGACTCCCTCATCAACCCGAGTCTCGACACTTATCAACAAGTCAGACAGACTTTGAAGGGTTTCCACAATCTCAACAACCTCAACCTGAGCATCTTACATCGAATGAGGCGGAGGAACTCCAAACTTCTGTGAACTCTAGTGGTGGTGTAAGCCACAGCCTGCCCACAAGGCGCCTCCAACTTCCCTACTCGAAAACCTCTGTCCCGATCGTGATCAGTCCAATCCACTCCGAAGATGAACACATAAGGGTGGTACCTTCGAAGATCTTGTCCCTTCCCCTCCCACCCATGGAAAACGGGCAATTGTGGTACTCTCCGGGCAGCACTCAAAACGCGCCTTCTACGGTTGGCTCGTCCAACGAGCACAACGCATCGGATGCCGAGTCGGCAGACTTGTTCGGAAGCTGCGACGAAGTGGAGTCGAATCCAGAGCCACAGACAACGGGAGACAGCGACGTGGAAGAACAACCGATGGAAGTGTCGGGCGACAACAGTAGTTCGCCTCGTAGCGTGCGGTCTGCGGAAGACAAGCGGGTGTCGGACCGGGGCGACGAAGATGACATTTGGAACAGCGTGTGGGAAGGCTTCGGAGATCAAGGTCACTGTGACATACCGGAACTTGTGCTATCGCCCATCGGAGAGTCAAAGGACAGTGAGGTGATGAGTGACACGAAAGAGGTGCCGCAGGAGCAGTTTGGTGCAGGAGAAGCTGCTGGTAGAAGTGTGCATAGTGCTATGCTAGACTCACATTTCTTCGACGAAGGTGAGTTAAAATTTGGTGATAATATCATCTTCTGGAGCTCTTCTGCAGGAAAGCAGTTCGGGTGGCCAACTTCTGCTCATTGCATGACATGACATGCCCGCTTGCCACACTGAAAGCATATAGTGATAGCACGTACAATAATCTCATTGTATAAACAGGTCTTCCCCTGTACTGTGTATGTGCTCTTGCGTTGCAAGTCCCCTCCATAAACTTTTAGTTTTTGGCTGCCACAGGTTGAAGGACAAACTTCTTGCTCAGAAATAATGATTGTACCCCATTGGAGAATGGGTGAGGTCCATGTCACTTTGTGATGCAGCAAGACCCAATGGGAGTACGCAATTCCTATTGGTTCTTATAAACATGTGACCTCTCCCATAGCCACGTTACTGCAGAGACGCCTTCGATAACGGCGCAGTCAAATGAGATTTTGAACTTGCGGTGCTGATTTCTCGTGCGTGTATTACCCCCCCCCCCCCCCTTTTGCCATGAAACATGCAATGCGAGTTCACATTGATGCAAATAACCAGTTTTTTTTACCTTTATCCGACGTAACTTGGGTCACTTCCCTCCCTTTAATCCATTTAAGAGCTCCATTGAAGACTGACTACTCAATATTCGCTTGTTGTCATTGCCACATGGGACACGCAGTTATGTCTGGTAAACCAGCCACCATCAAATGAACTCATCTTCATTCCTGAAGGTGTGCAAACCTCATTGACGCACTCACTGAAACCATTATACCGTCTCCGTTAACCACGGTTTCCTCCTGACAATATCCGACTTACAGAAGCGTGCAACCAGCCGTACCAGAGCCCACTGGCGTCCCGTGGGAGGGCGCCGGCGTCGGCGGTAACACCGTTGCCAGACTACGATGCCATGCAGACCCCAGAGTTGAAGGGCCAGCTGCAGAAGTTTGGAGTGCGTGCGTTCCCACGTAAGAAGGCAGTGAACATCCTCCGGCACATATACGAGGAAACCCATCCCTGTGAGTCTCTTGGGCCGCATTCCAAGCGCTGCTGAGGGAAAGGGCGACTTTAAATCTCTCATTGGCAGACGTGGACCAGACGCCCAGGAGACCTGCAAGCCATTCGAGCTCGGCGTCTCAGCCGAACGTTTCATCACGCGCAGACTCAGGGGAACCTTCACAAAGCTCAGGTGCAGGTGACAATTACCCAGAGAGCCGTTCGTCCAGGTAACCTCGTGCCTACAAGCAAATTGTTATCTGTTGCCTTGCTCAAGTTGTGGCCGAAGATTTTAAGCATGTTTGTTAATAAAGTAGTTGTTTTGTCTGCATGGAGATATTTCTTAGCCCCGAGGGTCTTGTTTCCTGCTTGCCGGTTACGGAGCGTTCTTCTGGACAAGATTATACGAGAGGTTTAGGTCAATTGCCACAGATAAATCATTTGAATTAGTGATTGACGACTCTAGTGTGCTTTCAAGTTGGGTATGCTGCGCTGGAAGAAAACATGTACAATATACATATTTTTGGCATACTAACAGCATGAATGGCTGTTTGTGCATACTAGTCCATGCTCCAGCTTTCCAGCTTTCCAGACACTGTGCTGTGCATCACTAACTACTTAGTAGAGCATCATCTTCTGCACTATACTTGTTGCATGTTCTGAAATGATTTGATATGGAATTAGAAATTATGAGTGGACTTATGAATGCCTTCGTTAATTGTGCAAATTACAAACAAAATTGTGACGTAGTCACTGTAAAGTGTCACAATAAATCAAATCGAAATCACTAAAACAAAATAGATACCAAAGTGCCCTGACGTCAGCACTAAAAAACCAAAATGCAGATGGTCATTCTACCATGCTGTGATGCCAGATTCTTACAAACTCGCCCAATTCCTTACTGTAACTTACAGGATCATCAGATACCAATAAGCTTATCAGTGCCACAAACGTTGGCGCTCATAAAAAAAAAAAAAAAAAAAGAATATGCAGCACGAATGCTTTCCAACTCCTCAGCTCAAGTGGTACAGATTTTGGCGAATTGGAAACACAAGCAGACTGTGAAGAGAGCGATGGTCATTCTGAAGTAGACGCGCATAGCAAAATGAAAGAGTTTGTTAGGACAAACCACCAACTTTATCAACGGATTTTGTCCTACGAGGTAGGTGACTTTGAGAAACGTAGTCTTGGAAGCTGAAAGAGAGTTTGTTTTTGCAGCCCATTGAACTTCGAACACTTCATGCCGATATGAAAGCTGCCAAAATTAAGGTTTCGCTAAAAGTTCTGATGGATTTTTTAGACCAACAGGTAAAGTGCTTTCCAGAAATGTCCACTAGGACAGTAAATGCCTTGATATAACTGCTCCGTTCCCACACTTGACTAAATTATATCGGTGTTTCAGCAGTAAGGTTTAAATGCGGAGCCATCCAAAGGTGTTGCAATTAACCACTGTGATTTAATGTAGACTGACTGCATAGTTAAACATTGTGCTCACCATTACAGGTTACCTCCAGATAAACTACAATGTGATTTATATTTCGAGCCTGAAGTTTCAGGGTTTAACCCGATTCTTCCCCGAATTGAAGGTTGCCTCTTTAGGGTGAAACCCGATTTTTACCTGACAAATTGCCCTTGCTGAGACGTCTGTAGGAATGCACACTAACTTGCTCAGCTGCAAGCCCAGTTACATCACCATTTGCAGCAAACCAGTTAGTTTGAGTAACTGAGCCAGGTTTCTCCCCGAATTTAGCGTACTGGTAGTTTTTCCACCCGAATTTGCGTGAATTTAGAGCACACGTTTATTAACCCTATTTTTACTCCCAGAATTTAGAAAAAAAATTCCCGAAAACTTCATGCTCTATTTATATTCTGCAGTGCTCTTACGTAGGGTGTCTTTATACCGTCAAGGATAGAGTGCCAATGTTCTCTTTTCCAGTGCATCACTTTCAGACTGCCTCGGACAGAGAAGCAGCGGCTCAAGCAGCAGCGACGACAGAAACGGTTCAGGCAACGGGTCCGCGCCAAGATTGCGTCGTCTCGGGCGTGAACGAGCCGCGGTGTGTCGTGACAAGAATAATATATGGAGACTGTTTTCCAGACTTGAGTCAAATAGTGCTTTTTTAATGGTCACTTTTAATTCATATACAGAAAGGAAAATCATAAATAGTAATTCCTAGAAAAAAAGCAGGGAAACACTTGCCCGAGGCCCTCTTACAAAAGTTTTGTAAACCTCTGGTTGTTAAAAACAGCAAATAATGCGCAAAATAACGTTACTTATGGATACACGTGCCTCCCTTTCTGCAGAGCAGCTATATTACAGTTTGCATTTGTCTCTTTTTTTTCTTTCTTCTTCTTTCTTTCTTTCTCGAAACGGGAGGGGCGGGAAACGGCTAAAACGTAAGTCTCTCTTTGTTTTTGGAACTATCAATAAAAACATGGAACCAAGAGCGTTTTTTTTTTCTTGGAAGGAACCAACTGTGACCCATTGCATTCCAACAAGCACTGGGGAGGAAAAAAAATACTGCCTTCTGCACATCCAACGTCTGTACAATTTTTGCGGTCTCTACAAAAAGTTTTTTTTTTTCTTCATTGTGGTGGATTCATGTTTCGTTACTGTACAGTGAGATGGAGGGGAGAGGGCTGCCCTTTCTTTTAAAAATAACGACGAGTCGATGAAGATGCTTCTTTCTGCAGATGCGGATGGACTTTTGGTAATGAGATAGGGGGGAGTTGCTGTACAGGGGAATATAAAGACCACCACAGTGAGATACGATGCCATCTTATGGAATATGTGTACACGCACTTTTTCGCGGCACAGTGCCGCGACCGTCCTGATGAAGAAAACGAACCGTCGTGGCCACCAACGTATAAAAAGGGTCCTCGCAATAAATAAGTTAGGACGTCGTCTCCACATGGCGAGATCCGGCACAGACTGGTCCCTCCGACGTCATTCGAGCGCACTTCTTTCAAAATAGAGTCGTCTGTTAACCCCCCACCCAGAACTGTACAGCCCCGTTCCGCGACAGTGATCAGTCTCCGCCGAACGACGGATCGCTGTCTTCGTTGTCGCTCGACTCGTCCGAACACACAACACGTTTCCGTTTTTTCCGCGGTTTCTTCTTGACCGGCGGCACCAGCGCCCTCGCACTCTTGGGCGGCCGCCCCACACGGGGCCTCGAACTGCCGCTTGGTGTCGTCGGCGGCAGCCTCTGTTTGGGTGTTCTCGTCGCGTCCTCTCCTCCTTCCGCTGCGCTGGACTGAGGTAGAGGAAAACCGGGCGGAGGGGGAGGTCTCGGATTATCGTCGTCGCCGTCCTCGTCGGGGTCTATCGTCAACATCAGCTGCTTGAAGTCCAGGTAACGCTGCACCAACTCTTCCCCGTCGGGCACCGAGTTCTCGTCGGCCTGCAACGCTTCGAGGGCCGGCGCCGGCTTGAACCTCACTCCCGACTTTCGGTTCAACGTCTTCTCGTAGGTCTTGGCGGATTCGTTGGGAGAGTATTGCTGTATCCGGCCGTCCGTGAAGCCGTACGTGTCTTTGAGGGTCTGCTTGACAAACAGCAGCAGCATGCATGCCTGCGCCGCCACCATGCTGTCTCTCAACACCGACCTATCTTCCGGGAGCCTCGCGCACAACGAACCGACGTCGTCATCATCATCATCATCCTCTTCCGGCTGCGTCCCGTTGTTGCGGGGCAGCAGGGCCTCCCGGAAGCTCTGCAGCAGGTTCGATCCGGACACCGACAGCAGGACGTCGATGTGATGCATCACGAAGAGCGGCTCGTCCTGGACTTGGTACGGGAAGTACACTATGTTGTCGGCCACGTACAGCAGTTCAGAGAGTGGCGTCCGAGTGTGTTCATCAAAGAGCTTCAACAAGGCCAGCAGGAATGCCCGCCGACTCTGACGCGTTGCCCGAAGCACCGTGTAGAGGAAGCCGTGCCGGCTGGCGGGAGCATCGTTGCTCCCTTGAGGAGGTTCCCTGTAACCCCGCACTGCACCACTGTTGCGCTGAATGTCTCGATGAACTTGGAAAGCCATGCGCACTCCCGCGATGGCCTTCATCTGTACGAAGCCGGGATACTTCTTCTCCAGGTCCTGCAGCAGCTGGTCCGCCTTGGTACGGAGTGGCTGGTCGTCGTCCGATTCCAGGCAGACCAGGTGGGGCACCATTTGTACCGGGTGCACTAAGCCCTGACCCATGATGAGCTGGATGACGTGCAGGGCTGCCCTCCTCACTATCAGCTCGGAGCTCGTCACCGACGTCAGGATGTCGCGCAGGTAGACCTGCACGACGGTACTGGCCATGCCGGACGACACGTCCCCCATCTCTTTCAGGTTCTCCTCCTTGGACACCCTGCTCCATTCTGCATCTTTCTGAATCATCCGCGCTTCCTCTTCGAACAGGTAGGCGGTCAGGTTCTTCAGCACCTGACAGCGCTCGACGGCGGGGCACCCCAGGTTCCCCAGGAGGTAACGGTACAGCTCTTTCACCTCGGGCCCCAACATGAGGTCGTGGTGCCTCACCAGGAGAAAACCCAGCCCCGTCAGGGCCTTGATGCGCACGTCCTCGTCTTCGTGCCTCGTAAAGTGAATCACCGCTTCGAACACGCGGTCACGCAAGGGTCGTCCGTCATTTACGGCGCCGGTCGAGTTTCCATCTTCTGCCTCCAGGTGTTCCAGCTCAAAATGTCTGCACAGAAGTCCGAGGGTGTAGAGGCAGCGCTGTAGCTTTGGCTTCTCGCACGGCTGTCCGGTCTCGTGGTTCTGCTTCAGGAAACCGAGCAAGAGAAGGAATTTGTGGAAGAAGTCCCGCACCAGTTGGTAGTTCTTGGTCACCCTGTTGACCACAGCCCCCAAGCAGGAGACAGTCGTGGGCAGGAGGGCTAGACCGTGCCGCAGAAGCTGCTTGGCGAGGCTCTCTTCAACCTGCGCGAGGAAGGCCTCGCTTGGGTGCTCCATGAGGGGCACCACCAGTTCCAGGCAGCGCGTCGCGTTCTGGAGCACCAAAAAGTCCGAAGGACCTACGAGACGCATGCTGAGGTATGGCTGAATGGTTGCGGCATGCCGCACCAGCAGCTGCGGCCTGATCTTGCTGAATAAGTACAGGGTTGTAAGACAGGCGACGAGGTGCTGAGACGCTCCACCGGCGGCGATGCCCTCTTCGAGCTCCAGGACGTGCTCCACGAGACAGTCAACGATCTGTCTGCAGGACTGCAGCACAGCCTTGTAGTGGTTGTCCTCTTTGTTCTTCAAGAGGTTGTTCAGCAGCTGTTCTAACCACTCCAGTCCCATCTCACGACACGCTGCCACGACGTGGGTGATATGCCGCACCTTCTGCAGCATCCGCTCTTCGTTGGGCTGAGGTGTGAACCACATGCTCTGGAACACTTCCCCCACAAGCTTGCGGATCCCATCCTCATCGTTGACACGCCGTATCACCTTCACGCAGATCTCCGGAATCTTCTCAAAGTCTGGCTGCTCCAGGCAGACGTCTTTCAGTATTTTGATTACCCTCTTCCGTACACTGACCCCTGTATCTAAGATCCTTTCCGTTAGCATGTCGTAATACTTGTGCGTGAGCTCTGGGCGAACGAGGATGAATTTGCCGACCAGGTCCACCGCTGCCTCGCGGACGCTCGTCGAATGGTCCAGGAGCCGCCCGTGGACCCCGTGGCACATGTCCGGTCTGCCCAAGATGGAGGGGTCGGCCTCGACGACCAACGTCAGGCACTTCATGGCTTTGGTTCGTACGGCCACGGCAGATTCGCCCAGCACACGCAGGATCTGGCTCAAGTACACGTCGAAGCTCTGGGAGAAGGGACGTCTCGACGCGAGGAACCGAGATATGAGCTCCGCGGTCGCCTGGTCCAGGGTCTCCACCCGCAGGCCACGGCCGCAGGTCTCCGGGTGCGCTGCCTGCAGGAGGAAACGCTTTCGTTCCTCCGCTAGTGCCAGTGCCTTCTGCATTGCCTCGTCCTTGCTCTCCTTCTTTTCCCTTTCCTCCATGTCATCCTGATCTTCCTCCTCACTTTCCTCCTCCACCACCTTCTCGCAATTTTTCCTCTTATTCCTCACTTGGCGGTTGTTTGTTCTTGTCTTGCTCTGCTCCTCGTCTTTACTATCTTTGTTGTCCTTGTTGTTACGGTCCGCCTTTGCTTCTGCCAGAGCATCTCGATACCACTGTGCAATGTAAAACTTCCTGGTGAACTGAAGGGAAGGAGCACTTTCCAGGTTAGCATCGAGGTAGTGTAACAAAGCCCTTTGTAAGAGTTGAATCTCGTCTCGAGACGTTGATGTATTCGGCCTCTTGCTGTGCTTCTTGCCCCTTGACAACGACGTCAGTGGCATATCGTCTTCCTCGTCCTCTTCAATCTGCCGTAGTATGTCGTCGATGGTTTCTTTCTTGATCTGACTCGTGACTGCATCTTTCCTCAACCGGGCAGCCACGACGCCCAAATAGTCCAGCGACGACACTCGGAGCGACATGTCGAGGGATTTGTTACTAAAGTTCTGCACCAGGAGACAACCCAGCAGGCTGAGCACCAGTTCACCGGCTGGCCACTCGGGTTTGTTCACTGTGCTCAGCAGGTCCTGCACAAAGTTTTCAAACACTGGCCGATAGTCCATGTCCTCATTTTTAGTACCGCACTTCTTCAGGAACACCGAGAGGAAGTTGATGGCAGTGCGAACCGCAGCCTCGTACGATGTCACGATGAGGACGTCCGAGTCGACCGCGCACTTGTCCTCTTTCTCCTTGTTCGCTTCCTCGATCCTGTCGTTGCTGCCCCCGCCCCCGGGGTCGGGCGGCCGCGGATCAGGAAGTTTCACCACGCTGTGTATCAGCTGGAGCACCAGCGCCGTCAGCATCTGGATGTGCTCCTCAGAGTTCAGCCTGTAGTTGCGTAAGCTGCGTTTGCTAGTTGGCAGCCGCGCTATAGATGCCAGGATGTCTTCCAGGATGAGCTGCCGGTGCTTCTCGTACTGCGCGAAGATGGTCGTCACCAGCCGCAGGGCGTGCAGCTGCAGCTCGCTCACGCCTTCCACGAAGAAAGGCCCGACACCCAAGGCAGATATCTGCAGCACCAACGTGTCGGTGAGTCGTTGATTTTCCAGCACTTCCGCCATCAGGCCCACTAGTTCGTGCAGCTTGTTGTAGAGGGACAGCACCCATTTCTCGCGCACACGGTGGGTCGCGTGGGCTCGCTTCTGCTTGATGCTGGTCACGCAGCCGTCCTTCCCCCTGGAGTCCGTGCGGTACACTGGGTCAAACACCGGGTAGACCGTGTTCTGGATCTGAAACTTCGCAAACGTCACCACTCGTTCGAGGATGTCTTCCAGAAACAGCTTGGTGGTCATGTTTGGTGACGTGGTGATGTAGAGTACTGTGAGAGAAGCGTCGGTACTACGGTTGATTCGTTCCATGACGAGGTCCAGCCACAGACGTCCCTCGTCGTCATCGGGGTCCTCGTGAGGGTTCTCGATGGGACACAACCTCGAGCCGTCTATGATGTTCCTCTCCAGGATGGCCATCAGCTTGTTGATCCGTTCCTGCGGCACCTGGCTGGTACCCTGCAGCACTTTCAGCTTTGCCGCTTCATTACACAGATCTCTAAGTAGTCCGGCCGAGACGAGCGCCTCCGAAGGGCAGTCCACCTCGTCGTCCAGTTCCTGCGTGAGGTCCACTTCTTCCATGGCGTCGAAGATGGCTTCGACGGTTCGAGTGAACCGCTGATAGGTGTTGCTCTCCATCATTTCCTCGGAAGAAAGTGGTGCGGGAGCAGGCTCTTTCTTCACCTTCTTCGGCTTGACCGGTTTGGGAACTCTCTCTCGCGGAGGCTGCTCCACTTCCTCCTCGGGTTCGAAGGCGGAGTGTTCCCCGTCGCTCGCCGAACGCGATTCTGCATATTTGGCTTTTTGGCTCGTCCTTCTCCTGTTCTTCACGCGCTCGCTCAGTGAGCTGGCGTATATGTCCATACTCGACCGCTCGCTTTTCGGTGGCGTTCGGTTGCAGTTCTTCTTCTGGTCTACCTTGCCGCATCGTTCCCCATCCCTCGGTTTCTTCTTCTTTTTGACGGGCTGAATTTCTTCGTCCTCGGATGAAGACACGATGCGATTGTTCTCCCTCGCCGAATTTCTCGCTGTCCGTTTCGGGTCCGTCTTGGAAGTCGCCTTCTGGGGCGACTTCCTCGTGGGTTCCGGCACGTGCGACGACGCCACTGCCCTCTGCGGGCGTTTGCTCTCGACGTCGATGTTGTTCACAACCTGGTTTCTCCTCGGTTCTTTGGCTGGCGGGGCTGGCGGAGGTGTAGTCTGCAGCGCTTCCATCGGCGTCTTCGGCGTCACCGCGTTCTGTCCGGACACCCCCGCCGGTGCCTCACACTGAACGGCGGTCGGGGGCGACAGCACCGCCTGACCGCTCAACACAGCACTCTCTGTTCGTTTGTCGCGTGACACACAGTTGCCGTTGGAATAGAAACTCGCGGGTGTCATGGGAGACACCCCTGGAGCCTGCTGCTGCTGGAACTTGGGCGAAAACTGTCCACCGTCCAGAAACCCCGCGTCACCCAACGGCGCGGTGAAATGGGGCGTCGGTGGCTGCGGAACGTTGGGGTAGAAGTTCCCGTCAAACTGCACGCCTTCGGTACCGAGGTTCGGAAGCGCGGCCTGCGCGTTCTGCCACGGCGACGGGCCCTTGAAGATGCCCCGAGCGAGCAGGTGCTGCAGCAGCTGCGAGCACGCCTGCGGAGGCGGCGTTCCGGCGACGTCATCTTCCAGTTCCAGCTGTTCCACGCCGGGCGTGTGCCCCAGGGCCTCAATGAGAGGGGGCAGGAGACGAGTGTCCAGGGGTGCGGTGAGGATGCGCCTCGCCTCTTCTATCTGCTGGGGCGCCAGCAGCGACCGCTGGGTCCCTGACAGGGCAGTGGGTAGGGGCAGCTCCAGCAGCAGCTCGGTGATGCTCTGGATGCCTGCGAGGGTAGTGATGGGCACATTGGGGCCTCCTTCACCGTTCATCATGGTGAACTGAGGGCAATGCAACAGGTGGGCGGGGATCAGCGGCCCCGGGATGGGCCCATGGACTGGCTCCTCCTCCTCGGGGCGGCCCCGCTCCTCCCACCTGCAAAAAGAAAAAAAGAAAAAAAAGAAAGAAAAGAAGGTTGAAATTTGCCCCATCCGACAACGATGCGTAGTTGGTGATAACATGGTGCTGGACAAAGGAGTATCTGTGGCAAATGTTTAGGTTCTGGTGATGTGTGTACAGTAGAGCACTGCACAGGCTTACCCGACCGGGCCTGGGCCTAAAAATGCGGCCCGTGCAGTGCTCTAGTGTGCAGTCCTTTATTACACTCAAGTCACAGTAAGAACATAGTAAGGCACTGCGAGCCTTCTCAACTGCTGCTTTTGCAATACTTTAAGACCCTTTAACTTCCCGGTCCAAATCTTTCATGAATCTGGCTCTGCGTGCATATTTGCGGTTACCAAATTTTGCAAATTCTGGATGCTAGAATCTGTGGCTTGAGGGTTGTGCTGCTTCGTGATAAGCCAGAGATTGCTCTATCATATTTGATAACGACAGCTTTGTGCGTGCCTGTGCTGCTAAATAGTTCACAGGCTTAATAGCATCCTGCCCGACCAGCTGTAAAATGTAGTCTGTGGCTTCAGCAAGTGCCGTGTGACCTTCAAATCAGTAAACTGAGAACCTCTCAACAATTAGAGGTGCACAAGCATTAAGGGTTTTACGGTACTGATGACAACGTTGCAAATTTGCGTACCAAATTTCATCGCTTCCTGTTCACCTCCGCAATATTACTGTGGTGCATTGCACACACAAATGGGCGAAGAAATATGATATCAAGCTCTCTACGCAGTTTTGTGATTAGCCACGCACGAACGTTTTCCATTCCTCAGCACCCTTTCCCGACACACTTTTATCTCCTAATGTTGACAAAGCTCATAAGCTAAATAATCATACTTGCCGAGGTGGCTGAAGGCAAATGGGCTGGCCAATGTGAGCTACTAGTTGAAGAACGGTACACGCGTCACGTGCATGTGTACGGGACGTCGTGTCCACGCACAACGCCATCTACAACAAATCATTGGTAGTACACCGACTGTGTTGTTTCAGTAATACGTGGGGGAACATAACGCAAAGTATTTTAAACAAATGGTCGGAAGTTTGATGATTGGGCTCGTGAGATATCTCATCGCGGTTTGCAATTCAGATAAAGTGCATGGTCCAGTTCGAATTATTATTATTATGTTTAAACGTATTTATTGGACAGAGAACGACTAACTAACCAGCATTCGTGGTCTGGACAGTCTTAGAAACATTTGCAGCTTCATAATGTAGTGCTAATTAGCACGCTGTAGCCTAAGTTTATTGCTCAAGCTAGAACAGAAGTGCATACTGAATGGATATGTGCCTTCTCCCCATTCACACTGTCATACTATCATTAACTGAACAGTTACAACAACAACAAAAAAATAATAAAATAAATAAAGCATACCAGACCCATGCTTTCTCCCCTACCCTTAAATCCAAGGCACAACAAGCGCTGCTGCCTTTTCTTCCTCGCATTTTAGAGCAAAAAGAAAGCGTGCATCTGATGGAACAACAAAAATGACCTTCGACTCTGCCGGTTTTCCAGGGGGCAATTTCCAGGTGTTGTACCGGCTCAATCCGTTTTCTGAAAACCCGCTCGCTGAATGGGACAGGTGTTGTCATTGTGCTAAACTTTTGCCTTTCACGATTAAAAAAGTTCATTAGTCAAAACTAATTTGAGCAACACTCGAGCAGGCTGCTTGCAAGGCCGTACGGCGGCCAGCACACTTGATAAAAGAATATACGATCACATATTTGGGAATGTAGCGTCGACTGCTCTATGTGACGTGGTACACTTTCGGGTTTCGTGGGGTCAGGAAAAAATAAAAATAAAAAATTCCGCAAGGCGTACGCTGTACGAAACATTTAATGGTTCCATAAACATTTAAGTAATTTCAATCTCAGTAATGTGTCAATTCTAGGCAAGGTTGCGCAAGCTACCGCCCGCTCCGAAGGGAAATGCCACAGTATCCATCCATCCATTTGAGAAGGGTATTTCTCGACACACTCTACAACTTTCTAATCCACATCTCGGCCCTAATTTGAACGATTAAAAAGTTAGCTAATTAATTAAAATTAAATTATTTATTAAATATTTAATTTAATTCAATTAATTTTTTTTTAATTAATTATACGTGCAAAAAAAATGTTGTTTTGGATTGGTGTAGATTTCAGGTTCCACATTCGAGATGCAACAGGTTTGTGCCCATTTCCACTGCACCTAATTAATTAATCAGCTACTATGAAAAAATAGAGGCAGCTGGAACACGCAACTTCGCACAATATTCTGCAGTTTTCATTCACCTATGACGCACCGTGTCTTTTTGACGCTGGTGCGTGTTAGCCTGGACACCCTGTATATGAAAAAGTATGCAAAAGTAAATATTCAAAAATTTAAATATGCTCCACAAATGAAACAGTGTGTCATGTATCCCATTTGCAAGATATTTTTTTTCTTTTCGTTGTGTCAAACCAATTGATGGGATGAGATTAATCGGCTTACTTTTAAGATATTGGTTCAAGGGCCGAGGTGTCAATCGGAAAGTTGCAGAGTGCCTTGAGAAACGCCTGACAGATTTTTTTCCTCTTTATTTCTGGACGTAAAGAAAGCCACAAAAGTACAAAAAATATGACAACATGAAACAAATAATGTGACACTGTGCCTGTGCACTGCGTTTGCACAGTGTGTTATCACATGATGCTTTTTTTTTTTTTTGTATTTTGCAGGCTTTCCTTGTTAGGACATTCACGCTGAGTGTCATCCATTCTTGCCGAGTACAACTACACAGCGAAAAAATAAAACAAAATAAGAGAGAGAAAAAAGAAAGTAAATGATTAGCAAATGACTGCACTGGCGATCCATAAAGTACGAGGACCACATTGTATGAGGGCAGTTTCATTTTAAATCAAACAAAGTGTGGAATTTGCATTTTTCAATTCAATTTTTTAAAAAACAAGAAATCTGTTAGAGGGGAGTTTAAAGCGCAGCAAATGACGTTCAATTTCCTGTGTCACAGGAGTTTAAGTTGCAAATGAACCCAACTAGTTTGAGGAAAGGTACAGGCTAGCCGATATAGTCACTTTAATGTTTAGTGACAGTTATGAATAATGCTGCCTAGCACCGTATGCCAGATGTCAATGGTCTGGCCTGCTGTACCGTTTCGCTACAATGGAAGTTGAAGCAAAACTTCCTTGTGTGGGTGCAGCTGAATCTTACCCAGCCGGGCTGCAGCACCCTATGGGTACGGCTGTTCCTGTTATGTACCCCCATGTACCCCCATTGTGCCTTCTTGGAGTGCTATTGTGATGGAATGCATCGGCAAAAACAATCTATCTGATATTTTTTTACACATTCCTTGCAGTGACCTTAGGCTGGAATGTTTAGTGTAATGTGCCACAGGGAGGACTACATGTTCCCCAATTTATTAAGAACAAAAAATAAATTAATTATGCGTGCACAAAAATGTTGTTTCGGATGGTGTACATTTCAGGTTCCACATTCGAGATGCAACAGGTTTGTGCCCATTTCCATTATCCCGCACGCGAAATAAAAAAAATTGCACCCAAACTAAATCCTGTAACCTCAAATACACTACTATGCTGCCTACCATGCATATATAAATTATATAGTGATGTGATGATTTGCACACTTCAAGCTCACCTTACTTGGTTATTATGCAACCTAGGGAATATTTTAGTGTACACATAGTGTTGGACTTTCCAGGTAAAGCTTGATGGCAAATGGTATCTACGCCCAATTTCTAAGAAGCAGAAGTATCTTCCGATTTCCTGTCGGAACTTCTAAAAAAATTTTAGAAAATTCAAAAAATTCGATAGGTTCCCTTACTCCAGGACAGGCAGCACTGTAAATATGTACTGCCATCAATTTAATTTATAACCTATAATAAAATATAGTGTAGCACGGTACACAAAACAAACACTGTTACAAATATGAGTCTCAAATGGTGTCAATAAGCTAGGGTCACAGCACACAGTTGGATCTAAAAAAATGTGAAACACAGCACGTGCACAGGTTTGTATTGTACTACAAGTCAACTGGTGCATTCACAAGCAAGTGTGTGTTCACCTTACCAGCTGAACCCTGTCCATGTGCAGGTCAACTTACCGAGAAGGTGGTTCTCCAAGTTTAGTGCACAGTGTTCATGTCGGGTAGTTCTTCTGGAGAGGAAACATCTTTCCCAAGATCCCAATGTTTTGTCAGGCAAATGGCTGGAAGGTCCTCGATTGACTTCTAATCGTCCCGAGCGATGTTTAGAGAAAGATCGTCCACACGTCTCGGTGTGGTGTACCTGGAGATCAAAACAACGTCTAAATTCGGTGAACATGACGCAACAAACAACGGTACTTGTCAAGACACGCCTGTGGTGATCAGTATCCCGAAGACAACGCCAGTGTCACGGTTGACAGGGGGCCGGCATATTTGTACAAGTTGGCAAAAGTTTTCGTGCAATTCAAAAAAACGTACACTGCGGGGGCGTGCGACGAATATCCAAGTGAAACTGACCCGAAAATATTGTATTATGCGCGAACAACGTAACGCACTGGTGCAGAAAATTATGTGGAGACTCCTTTTGGGCGCATTTAGCCGGTGCAACTTGATTCACTGGGATCGCAATCTTTTCACCCTTTACACACGTATTCTGCCTAAGATGTGCACGTGAGATCGTCTACCGGAACACATTTAGTACTTGCTTAATCAAAGTGCATATCACACTGCGTGCGGTCCCGCGAACTTCATGTCGATGAACTTTAACAAACTTTATTTTCTCACAATCTGCCATCCTAGAACTAAAGATGTCAACCTGCAACGATTGCGGCAGCGTGTAAGGGCGGTTCTGTGTACGAGAAAACATGAAAAACTGAGAAATACCTCAGATTTTTTCGTGTAGTTTCCGTACACATAGCAGCAAATTAGGCTTAAGTCATTAATGTTGATCGTTAGGCCAAAATGTCAGCCAGGTACGCTACAGGCGCCCCATACAGAAGCGCTACGAATTTACCGATCTCAAGAATTCGACTGCCCATGAACGACCGCAGAAATACACTAGCACGTGCACTATTTGAGCCATTAAAAATGTTTATGCACCTCTTAGGCCTAAACTGGTTGCCAACCTCCGTTTTGGAGGCAATGGGTTTACCGCTCTAACCTCCGATGTCGTCTGTTTCCGAGACAGCACTCGGTAGGACCTACCTTTGAGATCGCACATCACCGATATAATTTGGGATCTTGAGATTTTTGGGTCACACCAGTTTTAGCACCAACACACAAATCTCTCAGCCAAATAGATGCACTTTTATTTTTCGGCTACACTCAAAACGGACCATTGTCCGCCATTACATGAAAACAAGAACATAGCCTCAGTCCGGCGTCGCAGACAGCTGGAATATTCTTTGCCTAAAGTGGAACACTAAATACATAAGTTGTGATATAATGTCCCGAAGAAGCCATTTATTTTTCTTTCACGTGCAGTGGCAATTTACTCGCTGGGTTACATAGAAAGCTCGTGCAGGACCAGTACGCGTGGCAGTGCGTTCGAGGCTATGGATTTGTTCTCAATTTTTCTGTTTTTGTTCCGTATTTCGTGGTTTGGTTTTGTGTCCACCGTCGTTACCCCCCTTTGTCACAATTCGGCATATCCCTCTGCCCGTTCATCATACATGCGACGAACGGAGTGATGTCTCTGCGAGTTGACAATCATCTGGAACCAAGCAACGACGCAAAGAAAGCGTAGGCTGTTAACTTGTCCCGTCGTGGTGGACTGGTGGAAGGATTGTGGATTGTTGCGAAGGTTGATCTATGGCTCTGAATGAGCCAAGCCAATCCGTTGTTTTAAATACCCAAGAATACAAATATTCGTTCACTTGCATTTGTCCGTCTCTCGTGGGACTTCTGTCTTCTGTCCTTTTTTCAGTGATGTGACGTGGTTGACCCACTACCGTTGTGACTGTTGTGTTGCTCCTCATCCACCTGGTCGAACTTTGTTAAAACTGTAGCAGTACGTGCCATATCTTTTTATCCCATTGTTCGTCATGACTACACCAAAAAGACTACTCAAACGTCGGCACCTGGTAAGTATAAGTTGACATTTAATGTGCTGCAATCCAGACATCAAAGCTGATCTTAGTTTGGGTGCAGCTTGTTGCTGAACTGCTGGACAGTGAGGACGAAGATGAGGTGACCAGCAAGGACAGTGGCAGGGAGTCGAGTAATTCTGCTCGAGATATTGACTGTCCTGACGGCAGTGATGCGTGCGGCCCCGCCAGCAAGCGACCCACGGAGTACGAAATCGAAGTCCGCATTGACAGCAGCTACGACAGCGATGAGCTCGATGTTTGTATGTGGCCCTTTTTTTAGTCTGACAATGTTTTTTGAAGAGACGCAGTAGTAGTAAAGCCTGCATGATAGGCCACACCAGCACCAGTGTTTTTCTGCATATAACGTGATGTGTAACAAAGTAATGCACCCAGAATTATTACAGTGTGCTGCAAGTAATTGATGGCTATGTACAGATTTACCATTGAATATGACAGGGATGATAATCGTTATTTCTGCAGTGCTGGAACGACTTCGCACTCCTAAGACACCGTCTGCAAGGTCTGTGGCGAAAGTACGCAGCACAATTGTTTTGAGCAGCGACAGTGAAGACGAAGTGTTCTGCACACCGAAAGAAAGGAAGGCCGTAAGGCGTGCACGGGCGGCATCTACGGCCTCATTGCAAACTTCAAAGACACCTGGTATGCACATAAGCTTGTCTAATGTTTAAGGCAACAGTTTGAACCCATACCAGAGCTAAAAAAAATGCTGCAACATGATTTTTTTGTTACGCTTATAGTAATCGCGCATTCAAAAGTGAAGCATACATTATCTCTGGTAAGTTTACAGCCAGTTATTTATAATTGAATTCTGTAGCCAGTGTTTTGGCTGCCATGGAATCAGCGGCAGTCGCTTCTGGTTTTCGTTTTCAAAGAAAAGTTGGAGATTATATTTTATTATATCTCGGGGGGGGGGGGGGGGGGGGGGGAAGTCCTTAATCACATTGATCACATCTGGATCGCACACACTGCATTGCACACACTGCACACACTGGCAACGACTAAACTGGCAACGCAGGTCAAGGGAAAAGCAAAAACTACATTGTTTGTGCAAGTAAAAAAACTTGTTGCAATGTTTTACAGTGTAGGATGGAGCCTTTGCTGGTTGGTTAACTATCGGGATCATTTTTTAGAGCTGGTACGGGCAATGAAAGGCACCCTTTTTTACCTGAGGTCTTTACTGCAACTTGTACCGTCTGCGCAAAGCCATGGAAGTATGGTATGGTTACGACAATGGTTATGGTAATCTAACCCATCATACGTACTCTGCTTCCTTATTGGCTGTTAAGACTGGCCACATGACACTACACCGCATGGTGGCTCTCCAGTATTTCCCCTGACGCGCTATTGAGTCTTCTTATCTCCAACCGTGTATGTAGTTGACGGACTAGATTTCTTTTCCCTCATAAGTTGAACACGACGATAGTGCTTATTTGCGGATAAAATGTAGATATCCGCAGGCACAGCAGAAGGATGTGGTTGTGTTCGCTTTTTATTTGCGCAGATTTCAAAATGCTGTATTTAATATCTGGAAAAGAGAATGTTGCATGGTTATCTGAGCGGATATAACCGCACCCGCACATGCCTCTAGACATGATTGCTTCCACCCCACTGGTGAGGCCATGTAGAAACGGGCTGAAATATGTCGGCCAGCCCACACAAAGCTGAAACGTCGACATTGTTTTCGTGCAGCCCGTCAGAATGGGACAAACAAGCAGGTGCCAATGACGGAGGTGCGGCAGGTGAAGAGGATGCGCAGTCCCACGCAACAGCCACTACGGAGGAGTCCGCGGCTCCCGCAAGCACAGGAGAGTGTGGAAGAGTTTCTGCATTCCCTCTCCAGTTCCGTAGACCTGGGGCAGTGCACGCCTGAAGTGCTACGTTTCCATAAACATTTTGCGGCGCATCGTGAGGAACTGACAGAGAAGCTCTTACGCATCTATAACAAAGAAGTCTTCGCTGAAAAGGTGCAGCTGCCCTCTTGTTTGTTGGGTGATTTCACGTCTGATCAGACAGGATGGTCCAGCCAACCACTCCCATTATTTCTTGTCTAATGTACAGAGCGGGTGCTCTAAAAGGTCATCTATCTACGACAGTCAAACTCCTTTATAGCAAACAGCTTTTTAACGAAAGTACCACTACAGCAATTTTTTTTTTGCGGTCCTGCTGGAGCCCTATAGGTCCAATAATGGGCATCCTTTTTAACGAAAATATCTTTACTGCAAATTTTTTTTTGCTGTCCCCTGAGTTTCGTCGTAAAGGAGTTTGACTGTATCGTGAAAAATCGGGTTTAACCATGTAAAACGAGGAACCTTAATGATACTTCTTTCCAGTAATCTCCACTAATGCAATGCATATGGGGGGAGTACTGGGATTTTCTCAAATCGTCTATTTATCCACCAGCTTGCCTGCACTTATGCTGTATTACCTCCTACATGCAGGGCCTAATGCACTGGTCTTGACACTTTTCCAGCTTCCAGCAGACATCCCGGTAGCGTGGAATGTGCGGCTGACCAGTACAGCCGGACTGTGCCTCTACTCAAAGAGACGCGGCTGCCATCTGCAGATGTCCTGCAAGATTGTGGACCGTCCGGAGCGCCTGCGGGACACCCTCCTGCACGAGCTGTGCCACGCAGCTACGTCGATCCTGCATGGGGTGAGGGGAGGCCACGGACACCTCTTCCAGTTCTGGTAAAGCACCATCCTATATCGTATTTGCTCAGGACGGTGTCATTGTGTTCCGCGGTTGAATCGTGCGATCACCCATTTAGGGCGGGCTGCGCTGCTCGGCGTTTTCCGCAGCTGCCTCCTATCGCACGGTGCCATAGTTACACCATCCGGACGCGTTTTGTCTACTCCTGCCAGAACTGTGGTGGATGGTAAGTGAAGTTGCTGCCAAGGTAGATGATTTTGACTTTGATAGTTCTTGCGAGTTACTTAAAAATGTCACATGGTGGATCCCTACACCTTCGTCAGTGATGCGCTTTCGAGGTTCCAGATTTGTTTCTTTAAATTAATAAATGACAAAAAATTAGCTGATTTGTCTACACTGTAAGTGGCCTACCGTATTCACTCGCATAATTGAATGAAATTTATTTATCATTTATTTATTTAATTAAAATTTATTAATAATAAAAATTTATTTATTTATCTAATTAATTAAATTTATAATTAATGCAAACCGACACTATCCGTGTTCCATATTACAGCTGCCTTAGTTCAGTCACTCCTGCTGTTTCACGAGATCAACATTATTTACATAAAAACCAGAAGAGGGCCATCGACAAGTAAGCCATTAGGAGTCACAAAAATGTTGACTTTATCCTCTAATTGACGTGAGCCTTATGTTTCGGGACTAGGTACAGCCCTGTTTTGTACTGTTATTAAGTACTCCTAATGTGGGTTCCACGCTGTTGAGGCGTACTCAAGTTATCTATACACACACACACACACACACACACCACTGAATAATTGCGTAATACAGGGCCAGACAAAAGTTTACAGAACGTGCGACTGGTGTATTTTTTGTCCTCGGTGCTACACCTTACCGGCGAGCAGAAATGTGTTCGTTTACTTGTTCAGAAGGGTGAGCGAGTGCGCTGGCACAATGCAATGTGCTCAATGTGCTAAGCTCATTCGAGCTCATGCCCAAAGCATGACCTACTAGATTATAACTGCAATACTTTGTACTTTTGCTTATTTTTGTACAAGCGGTGGATGCCCCATGGGAGATGCTTCATTTTAAAGTTGGTTACCATTATCATTCTACGTGTTTTCGTAGGAGCTGTTGCTGTCGTCTGCTACGGTAGCCGTACGTCCGCTTCTGCACATTCCAAATTCAAATTTTCATTGTCCAATCAGGATGTAGATCTCGCGGGCCAATGAGTAGAGCCCATAGCGGATCGTGCAGACTGGCTCCGTATGGGGCTTGCCGATTGTGACATGGTCATTACAATCTAGTAGCCTGAAACTTATCCGCAAGGCCAGATGTTAAAGCTTACGTGACATTATGCAGCGTACGACGTCATTCCAAATCTGTGGACACGAGTCGTAAGGTGTGCAGCAGGTGTGGTGGACGCTTCGTTCTTGTCCAGTCATCGTCTCCCAGGTGACACAGATATGTGGTTGACCCAAGGCCAGCAGGAAGCATTTCAGGCGGTGTCACGCAGTGGCATATATGAATTATATTTTTAAATAGGAATACTGAAAGTTGTGTACGTCCTCTGTATTTATACATTCACAACCCTTTTTGGACTGAACATCACTGTTGATGAATGGCGATGCATGATGAATAAGCATGTGACAAATAAAATGACATACTATAATGTTGATGCAGTACCGTTCTTTCTTTTTTATTGCAGACTTCGGATAGGAATGGATTTTGTAAAAAAAAAAGGTGAATGCTAATGAATGTACCCAGTCTCGTACATAGTAAATACTTTTGGGAATAACTTGGTATCTTAGGTATACAGGATGTTTCACCTAACAAAAAAAAAAGTATAAAAGAAACTACTTGTTTGTTTGAACAATGTGGGTCAACCCTGTTACTCCGGGGGGAATTTTTTTATGACTTCTGAGCACTTTGTATCAAATTTATTTTTCAAGAAATTAAATTTTCCCAATTGAACTCCAGAGAGCCTCCATAGTGCAGAGTAGGTGCGGGTTCCGAGCACTAGGTTGGACTATTAATGAAACGATAATCAATAGAATTTTGAGCTCGGAACTTCTTCGAAAGTGCCTGTGAGCTTTTTGTGGGTGGGGGCTTCCAGTACCGGTAATCGTGCCACAGGCGGTAGCGCCTCCGGACGGCTCTGCTGACAGAGTCATTACTCTACCTCTAAAATTGCATTTCAAGCCTCAACACGGTCATCGGATGTCCAGTCCAGTGCGCATGGGCCATTTCACATGAAGGTGGGCTCCACAAGTGGTTGTCAAAACGACCAGTAGCTGTCGCTGCTTTCGCATCTGAGATTCTTCTACGTTGTATAGCCGAAGCTAGTGATGGGCAATCCAGTTCACTTTGGTGAACTCGTTCGTACAGTTCAGTTTGGTTCACTGAACCGTTCAAAAGATTCGTTCTTTCCGGTTCTTTCGTTCATCTTTCCGTGACGTCATAACATCATGTGACCGATCTCAACGGCGAACCGGCATCTACTTATGTGCAGGGTTGTAGGTTGTACACAGTAACTGAGTAAGAGTTCTGTTTTGTGGGCGAGTGTGTTCCATGATGTTCTATGACATTACCGCGTTAAATCTGACAGTCACCTGCCGGCCATATTGGTCATATGTTGCGATAAGCGAATGCATGTTTATGGGACCGTCTTTCGCTGTCATGAAGAAAATAAACAATTCATTCTGCCGCACTGTAATTCTCTCGTAGTTTACATTTGCTTCAGTCCACTTTCCGCTTGCTTCCGCCTCTCGGCAGGGCTTTCTTTGGTCACGCAAATTCACTTTCATAGTTACTTTTTGGTCCCCTTCATAGTAGGTCCATTCTTTTCGCCTGCACCCCGGCCCTGAACTAGTTTAAGCAGTGCAACCCTTTCACATTCTTTTCGCCATGGACCTCTCATGTATTTAAGAACTGGTGATGGAACTGTGCAGCACTTTTCTTTCGAAAAGAATGAACTTAGTCTACGGGAAACAGCGAGACTCACTGCGACCTGTTAGAAAGAATCGAAAGCCACCCACGATCGAGCTTACTTCCCGCTCGAGGTAGTGTTTCCGCCGTTCCCGGCGGTCGAATGAATCAACAACTATTCGGTGCGGGCGCCATCTGTCGGCATTGCTCTGAAGCTTGAATATGACAGGCCACGAGCTCGATTGGCCACGGCCACACTGAGAGCTTACCGGTTTGTGATTGGTCAAGCCCCACGATCTGGGATGAATTGGAGAGCACTGAAGGCGAGTCGCAAAGCCGGGGCGGCCGGGGATCGAAGAACGATAGAGAGCTCAACTGAATCGAAGGAATAGGAGAACGAGGAGATAACCGTTCACTCGCGAGCTGAATCGAAGAGCAACGGAATCGTTTGCTCTCAAACGGCGCACTGGTTCTTCGGTTCTCCGCGACTCGCTGCGTTCTCGGCGTTCTCCGCGACTCGCTGCGTTCTCGACGTTCTCCGCGACTCGCTGCGTTGTGGCGTTGTTCTTGCTGGTCTCCTTTGGAATCTTAGCGTTGGTTCACTGCGGCGCGTCTGCGTTCTCCGCGACTCGCTGCGTTGTTCTTGCTGGTCTCCTTTGGAATCTTAGCGTTGGTTCACTGCGGCGCGTCTGCGTTCTCCGCGACTCGCTGCGTTGTTCTTGCTGGTCTCCTTTGGAATCTTAGCGTTGGTTCACTACGACGCGTCGATATCGAGCTTTGTGGCGGACGTCGTATGGGTGGAAGTATTCAGAATCAAAAATGTGTTTTCTGATTTTTTGTTAATGATCGGCTCGCTATACGTATCGCTGGTGGTGATCTGCACTCGATAAATCCAAGTTATTTGTCAGGTATACCGGAAAAGGGCCTTTCTGGCTAGTATGTGAGATGGCGGACATGTTTTTCATGTACGTATTTAGTAATGATCAGTACTTAGAAATCTTAAACCAGTCCCCTGGTGCCTGCCTACTTCGAATTTGGCGCCTCAGTTGCTACGGTAGAGGCTCCGCATAAAAAACTAGTAATGATAAGGGTCACGTGACCCACTGGCGTCAATGATTCGCGAACGAATCTTTCGAACGAGTCCCTAATGTTCACTGATTTGAACGAACACATCAGATATTCGGGCCACGCGCGCCGAGCTTCGCCTGGCTAACTACTGCGCATGCGTTCAACACTGCTTTACAGCGGCGAACATAGATGGCGACACACGCACCATCGACTGGAGGAGAGTGGAGAAACGAGAAACTGTGAAGCGAACGCAGCGGAACCTGACAAAACGGGGACGTCTAAGTGAACTGGTGAACGAGTACGATCGACAATAGTGAATGAGTTCATTCAGTTTGTGCCCGGGATTCGTTCATTCCGAACTGTTCATTCGCGAACGACACATCACTAGCCGAAGCTAGCCGAAGCAAGACAAGCCGAGCCTGCAGTGTGTTTGATGTTCCTTGAAAGCACGCGTTTGCAGATGCTGAACACGTTCTGATTTTGTTTATAATTGTACAAATACTTTCCTCTGGATCTTGTAAATTTTTGTGTTAAATATTGCAAAAAAGGAGCGCACTATGTCGAAAAATGGGACTTTGTTGACAGAAGTCACGAAACAACTGTCTTCTGCACACATCAAAGATGCCCGGGAATTGAGTTTTGCGGGCCAACATCAGAAGTTGAACACCGAGAAAGAAGGTTTGCAAGTTTTCATGTGTTCCTTCTTCTTTCCTTTTTACTGTCTGAGTCATCAACGCTTGGCTTGTTTTTAATTTGTGCATTACGTTAAGTTAGGGTAGGCTAGTCCACGACTATTGACAGTCTTTTTTTTTTTTCTTGCAGCGTATGCTTTTGTCGCTGCAATTAAGGAAGCTGGTGCAGATCTCGAGTGCCTTTGTCTTGAAGGCAATACACTGGGTCAAGATGCGGCGAAGGCTATTGGTAAGGCACTCGAAGGATGCCCCCGTCTCAAGGTATGGTTTGCTTGTTGTTGCATGCGTCTGTTGATTTTGAACACGTTTATTTATTTATTTTTATTTATTTGAAATGCTGTTTATAGCGTGCCCTCTGGAAGGACCTCTTTACCGGACGCTCAAAAGCCGAGATTCCCGACGCCTTGCGGTTCCTCACCGGTGGCATCTTGTTGTCACAAGCGCAGTTAGTAGAGTTGGACTTGAGTGACAACGCGTTCGGACCAATCGGAGCCGAGGCGCTGCTCGTTTTCCTCGGATCTAAAGCCTCCTGGTCTCTGGAGATCCTGAAACTGAACAACAACGGTCTGGGCCCCGCTGGGTCCCAAATGTTGTTTGGTGCCCTCGGGAAATCTGTGAAAGAAAGCAGGAAGGATCCATCCCAGTCCGGCATGCCACTCAAGGTCCTCGTATGTGGTCGAAATCGTCTGGAGAACGTCGGTGCTACTGCTCTTGGGGATCTGCTTAAGGTGTGCTTCTACAAATGGTCGGTCAGCAACGCCGATACATTTTTTTTGTTTCTTCCGTCAGGAACTTGGTACGTTGGAGGAAATACGGCTCCCTCAGAATGGCATATTCAAAGAAGGAATAGAAGCACTAGCGAAAGGACTGGAGCACAACAAGAGACTGCGTCTGCTCGACCTCAACGATAACATCCTCACGCCTGCCGGAGCTAAGAGTGTTGCCCGGGTAATGCGCATCCGCAACGTTGGACAGTAACGATTGTCTTAAAATTTTTATGCAATTTTAAAGCAGTCAATATTGACGAAAGAAATGTAGTACATAGAGTACTAATTTACCTCTGCATATTTTGTAAGATATTTTCTCTGATGAAAGTATTTTTGCTCTTTCGCAACTCGTTAGGCGCTGCGTAATTTCGAAGAGCTCGAGGAACTTAATCTCGGCGACTGTCTGCTCAAAACGAAGGGAGCGCAAGCCATAGCGAAAGTGCTGAAAGAGGGACATACGAAACTCAAAGTAAGAACACGTTTACCACGTATTCACACGAGAGACATCCTCGCGGATGATTCTAGCGGAAGAAAAAGCGAGGACACTGCTCACAGAGACAAAAGTTCCGTCCCGTGTTATGTTGTGCATTCACGCGGTGCGCAATATCGGGAGTGGCGTACTGCGCACTTAGCAGACGACAGGAAAGACGCTGACAGAGTCGTCTGTTAACTGTCGTCTGCTAGGTGCGCAGTACGCCGCTCCCAATATTGCGCACTCTGTGAATGCTCAACAAAACACGGGACAGAACATAGCAGACGACACTTAACAGACGACTCCGTCAGCGTCTTTCCTGTCGTCTGCTACGGAATATCTTGTGGCTGTGTCACAGGATATTCCCCACTGTGAGCAGTGTACGTGAACACTGGACGTTGAGCGCTCGCGCTCAGAAAGCTACAACGTTTTTCGCGTCTTCCGCTTCTGCGGAGAATGTCACTCGTGTGAATACACGGTTAGAGGAGCATGCTCTGGCATGATGACACATGACCCTTTCAGAACGTATATCTCGGCCACAACGAGGTCTCCCGATCGGGCGGCCTAGCGATAGTCGAGGCTCTATCCAACAAAGAATCTCTCGACGTGCTCGAGCTGGACGGAAACCGCTTTGGCTCCCAGGGCATTGCGGAACTGGAGGCTGCCATGGAAGCCGCGGGAAAGATTGACAAGCTGTGCGCCTTCAGGTGAGACTGCTTAAGATACGCACGGCGGATCGCTAACGGGCTTAGACGTCAACAGTGATGATGAGGGAACCTCTGAAGATGAGGCAGATGAAGATGAAGAGGAGGAGGAACACGAAGAAGCGGGTGACGTGTCTGAAGGCTCCTCTGCGCCGGTAGAGGTAAGCGTAGAAAATTTTGCAGGCAACGAAACTTAAGTGGTGCCCCTGGTTAACTCTTATAGTTTGCTACCCTGCGCATTTAGCTGTTGAGTAAAAATCTAGACAACCAAAAACCACAAAACTCAATAATAAAACGTTGGTCATCTTGCAGGCCAGCGAATTTCTGGCTGCGCCGACAGCGTCTAAGCTGAAGCAAATGGGTGCTAACAGAGCACAGAAACTCGTTGAACATGTACAGAAGGTATGTCGTATGCCTCAGTGACTGGGAGAGTATATACATGAAGTACCGAGTACTCAAGTACCAACCTTAAGTACATTTCTGAGTACTTTTGCTTTACTCAGACTCCATTCCGAATTGTGTACTTCGTGCCGTACTTTTTCCTTTGGTTATTGTTGCTGCAAGTACGTTTGTTTGGTATATTCCTATCAGGTACTCCAGTACCCTACCTGTAATGTAACACAATAATCAGGAACCACATTTCTGTAAAAGGGGAAAATTTGTCACAAGTTTGATCTTGGTAGGTTGTAAGAATCAGCACATATTAAAAAAAGACAAAAAAAAACATTATAGCTGTGGTACTCTTATATGAGTTGTTGTTCCTCCGAGATAATTGGTAATTTGGTACTTTGGAACCTTGAGATACTTTGCCCACTGCCGCTACTGTTGTGGAAGCACAGCTAAGACACATCTTCAACAGGAGAACTCTGGTGCCGAGGAAGCGTATTTGGAAGCCTTCTTCAAACTGTCCTCGGTGCTGGGTTCCGAAGAAGCTGAGGGCGTTCGTGAGATGGCCCATTCTTGTGCAGGTGAGGCACAACGGATGATTTGAAGAAATTTGAGAAAATTAGGGGTTCAAGGGTTAACGACATAGAAGTTTACCTGTTACCCATACGGGCCAGATGTTTAAGGTCACGATATGAACTGTGTTCTACGGGGGCTTTGAGAGCTATGCGCCGTGCGCACACTTACGCTCAACGCACTGCAAATGTGTTTCTTTGTTCAGACGCCCTCCTTGGAGCGGCCTTCGAGAAAGCCGCAGACGGTGGTCACCTGGCAACTCTCGTGAATACGCTGTTGGTGCGTCTGGGTCTCATGAAGGTAGGTTAGTCCTCGAAAATGTGATGAGACAACATTCAATCGTGAACAAACTTGCCCAGGGACACCTGTTTCTGCATTTGCTGTGGTCTACATGGACCTTGTAATGGTCGATTTTTGGGAAAAGATGCGCTTTCTGTCTCAATTTTAGTGGTTGTAGCACTATTATATCTTTGGTTTATCACTAGAGCCTGAAGTTTTCGGGAAATATTTTTTTCTAAATTCGGGGGAGGGTAAAAATTGGGTAAATAAACGTGTGCTCAAAATTCATGCAAATTTGGGTGTAAAAACTTCCAGTAAGTTATATTTGGGAAGAAATTGGGCTCAGTCACTCAAACTAAAAGTACTGGTGTGGCACAACCGGTGACGTAACTATGTTTTCTGCCAAACAAGTTAGTGTGTATTCCTACAGAGGTCCCAGTAAGGGCAATTTGACTGGGTAAATATCGGGTTTCACCCTAAAGAGGCAACCTTCAATTTGGGGTTCAAATTCAGAGAAGAAACAGGTCAAACCCGAAAAATTCAGGCTCTATTCGTCACATCCTGGTATTGCACACCAGAGTGTATTTTTTTATGTGTCACTCTTTTCCGTCAATCTCCGACATGAGAGGATCTAGAGCTACGGCCATTCCCATTGGTCCTCGCAAGCACATGACCTCTTTCGCACGGCCGCGCTGGTAGAACGTGCCTGCGGTGATGCCAGAGTTAGATGAATGTGATGCAGACCTACGTGTCCACAAGTCCCGGTCTTAAACGCTGCATTGAGGGTTTTTACCGTATCTATGATCGAGACGTTGTCAAGTTTGGCCATTCGAAAGGAAACGCTGTAGAGACTCCTTGTAGAGTTTGTACCTCACCACCTTTTATCTGTGATTTTGGGGAAGGTACTGGGAGTGGTTGCTTTTGTGCTTTCCCTCATCACATGCACATGCACAGCATGCACATTCTGTAGATGAGATGCAGTGCAAATGTAAGGAAAGATTCTGTTGTCTGCAGGACGAATGTCACAAGAGCAAAAAGGAATCTACACCATCACCTACGGGTGCCCTGCTGCTGCTGTCGGACGTGGTGAAGCAGAAATATTTCGCACCCCTCGCGCGGGATGCACTAGTATTACTCTTATCTAAGTGAGTACCACAACACGAAAGGTTACCTAACGGTGGTATATGATAGTGGTGTTTCATTGCCTCTCTTATCCTTTTCTTCTCGATGTTTTCTTTTTTTTTTTTTTGCTAAAAGTACCACACTGATGCAGTGTTCCTAGATGGGATTCTTACCGTGAGCAGAGTTGTAAACAGACTGAATGATTTTCATCTTTCATCAAACTGAATCATCTTTTCATCTTTCTGATTGGAATGCTACTAAGTAGCGCTAGCAATTACGGACAAACTTATTATGTTTTTGCACTCTTTACAGTTTTTTCGTTACTATATGTATGTGCAAAAGTTTCTGTACTATTATCTGCATAATGTGTAAAACATTTTCAGTCAAATCTCAATGGTGCCTCCGCAATAACTTTTGCTTTCGTGAAATAATCAAACTTGAATTTCCGATACCCTATGTCCTGTTGCTTCTCGAGCAATGTCCTCATAAGGGGGATGTGAAACCATTTCTTAACTTTTGAACAAATAATGTTGTAAATACTGATTTATATGTACTAAACATGCACACCAAAACGCTATGATGGGTGCATAGGACCCCGAAAGCTTGCTTGAGCGCCTAGTTGCGAGCAACTATATGTGAAAATCTGTCACCAGTGAAGCAAAGAGCTTTCATCGTTGCATTCCAGACCAAATCCTCGACTGGAAGCGCCGAGGGAGCGACGAGCATGCAGCAACCTCCTAAGGGTGTTGTACCAGGCGTGATCCCTGCCTCCAGTCGAGCCCTCCGTGAGTCTGAACATCCACCATTGAGAAGTCGAGTTAAAGAAATTCATACAATGCTATTGGAACAGCATCATTCAGTAATTGTGCATATTATTGTAGGACTACGGCTGATGCAGTCTCGTGACATGTTAATAACAATAAATTCAGTCTATGTCAGACCAATGTGTTGTGCAAGAACCTCTACTGCCAGTAACTTGATGAATGCCAAATTGATAGACGTTTTACGTTTTATTTATAAGGTTTTTTTTTGGGGGGGGGGGGTTGTTGTCAGGAGCTGTAAAAGATTCTGCTGAATGTGCAGTAACATTCTACAGTGCCTGTCCGTCCGTCCGTCTGTCTACGTCTGTCTCCTGCATGCACACTTCAGTTGTTCATCCTCTGCTGAGTTTCCACGAGCCAGAGGAATAATGCTTATGCAAAGTAAAATGTCTAAAATATTTGTCGAATGAAAGCTGGTCCTCATCATTCAGTGCAAGTCTCATTCGGGCATATTGTGGTTAACACAAGCACAGCGGACAATAAAGGTCAATTTTTTGCAACGAAGCTTGCGCAGCAGACTGCCACACGCGTTCCACCGCCAGTTATTTGGTGGCACCAGCTCCATGGGACGCAAAACCAGTGGACGGCTTCGGAAAGACTTGCTCTGATGTCGCTGTTGCCAGAGTACAAGGTGAAAGCTTAGTGGAATTAGTTGCTCGAAAAAACGCAGTTAATGTCACAAATTTTGTAGCTAAATCGAACAATCATCTGAAAGACAGTGTCCTGTAATGTTACCGAAAGGTATCTTCAGTACTGCTAAAGGAAAAGGTGTTTTTCTTAGCAAACTTTCTCAAATTCCCCGAACTTTTGCGAATTCGAACGTCGAGAGGTTTGTGACATCACCGGTTAGTATCAAGGTGCTCAAAAGTGACAGCAAGCCTGTGTCTGCTCCACACCTTGCTGAGATAAAAAGAAACGAACCAGGCAAGCGATTCTCACCTAAAAAGATGGTGACCAACTTTATTGGACGGAAGACATAGTATATACTCTTGTTTGAAACCTGCTACTGCAGGATTCCTCTACATAACATCAGTGTGCATTTGCAAATGGGCATAATGCATTTCAACAATGTTGTAAACTCTGTCAATACCCCCTTTACCCTTGTGCACAAAAATTCATCGTGGAACAAGTCAGTAAAATGAGTTACAAAACAGCTGACTTCTACAGCTACTCTAAAAACGTCCAGCTAATAGACTGCATGTAGTTAGTTCATTGTCTCTCGGCAGTTTTGGCCTAAATATAATGGGTTAAAAGCGTTTAGTAAAGGGCTGTACAGTCTGGTAACATTGTGCACTTTAAGCCTGCACAGGCATTCTTACGTGTAATACTACGGACCATGTTGTGCCATCATAAACTTTGGTTCAATGTACATGTCAGCTGTTCAGAGCTCTGCATAGTATGTACACATAAATGCGCACTACAAATGTTTTCCTTCTGGTTACAGTACAACCTTTGTAGATGAGTTCATGAGTCATTGTTCCATCATTGAAAGAGTTCATAAACAGCTCTGCTTTGTTGCTGGTGCGTGAAATTTGCTACACATTGTCTACGTGATGAGTAGAGCGCAGATTTTCATGCAAATTTTTTTTTTTTTTTTCTCTCCGTATGGCTTCGTACGGCTTCGTACCTGGACAATGAAAACACTTTTAGTCGTTGTTTGGTACCGACTAGAAGGGATCTATGGTGCATATAAATGCGCGTTCCACGTGAAAATGCATGCATAGTGCATATTTCCAGGTGCGAGAGCTAGCTAGCTTCTTTTTAATTACAGTTTTGCAAGATTAAGGAATGTTTTGGGTCCTCTTTCTCGAAAATTTTGGTCAGAATAGAAAGTTTTCTACGTTTCGGTGTGGTGCGTTCACTGTTCTTGTATGGCCTGTGGGCAATACTTCGCCTTCTCCACTTTCTTTACAGTTACCGTGGTGTAGTGCCGAAAGCAAAGCCTTCAGCTGCATGGTTTATACCTATGGTGCGAGCCTTCTTTGTTGTGTGCTCCTGAATGAAGGCCGCTTTATTTTACCTTGTTATCCCTAATATGATGCTTACATTTTGACAAATATGCATTAGATGCATTGTCTTCTTACCAAGAACAGTGAATAACATTGCATATATTCGCAGTTTTTTGTGCATATTTTGAAGATTTTTGGTGCAAACTTGCATGCATATTTTGCGAGTTTTTAGTCGTTATTTATCCGCACTCTAGTGATGAGTATATAAATATCCACGGTTATGCAGTACGCACGTGCCCTCTTCTGATGCTGTACATCGGGCTAATTGAAATTAGCTTCGAAGCAATCGGCTTAATGATCTACAACCGATGACACGACAGGGATTAATTCCAGTTGCCTCATTAATGCCTCATGTGCTTTCTACACTGGTGCACCTTTAGAAACGTCTTCCAGCTGTGCACCAATGGCTTTGTTTCATCTGAGGCGTTTAGGTCAGTACCAGCCAAACGATTTCTAGCCTGCACTATATTTCCTGGAACGGACATAAATTTCAGAAAAATTACGCTGTATCAACTTCTGAACCCTTTGAAATACTGTATCCATCACATTTGGGCTTGAAAGGTTGTGTGTGCACCTATAGGTTATTGTCTTACCTCCAATATGACTACAGATGAAAATGCTCAATACTAATGGGAAAAAAAAATCATCTGCCGTGTTGCAGACTAAATCATTGCCTAAAATACCAAAGGAGCCATGTGATGACTTTCTGTGTTCCTCGTAAAAGGCTTGACACCCTTTCCGGTCCAGCGGGGTCACACCCGACTCAGCTGCAGTCCAGCTGTGGAGGAAAAGAGTTTTGTGGTTGTTAGCGAACCTGCGTTATTGAGTAGCGAACACTTATCTGCCTCGTGCATTGTGTGTGGACGCAAATAAATGTCTACGATACCAGAAGGCAGGGATGGGCACTAATACCCATATTTTGTATTATAATACCAATATATAATACTTCCTAGAAATCGGTATTATAATACTAATACGTAATACTTTGATTCTGAAGTATTATAATACATAATACTAGTAATACATTGCTACGTAACTTGGGGAGGAAGAAAGAAATAGAATCAGAAATCTATATAATTTGCGCATTACTTATCGAGCCAGTCATTCTCCAATGACGTGTTATTTCAGATGCTTACATGTTTAGCATATTCTCAAAGGGTAGTCCTCTATAGGGCATGCCTTTTCCGAATATGATGAGATAGCGCTGGTCAATTCGATCACAGTGAACAGCTTGCTCTGAGTGTGGAAGAGTCTTCATTTCGTCCACCCTGGACGATAAAATGTGGGCCGTTCAAAGGTGTGTAACTGTCCATAGTGCAACCCCGTACAGGGGTGCCTGGACTGGACGCACTCTTTCATACCACAAAGGGCTTGCAATGCCATGACTCATCTTTACGGAGGCTGAAAGTGAAGGAATGCGAGGAAGCCCCCAGTAACCTCTGGCACTGAGGTCACTCCCTTTGGGATAGTTTGAAGCAAAGGAATAATAGGGACCTTGTTGGTGTCCAGATGTTTGTGGGACACGAAAAATTACTCATAAAGTGCACTGGTGACACCTAGGAGGTCTTACATATGACCTCTGGGAAGGTATTACACCTTCAAAAGTATTATAATACATGTAATACTTCGATTTTGTGTATTATAATACAGGTACAAATACATTTCAAAAATGAGTATTATAATACATAATACAAATACTCAAAAGTATTACAGTAATAGTATTATAATACAAAGTATTACTATTACTGCCCACCCCTGCCAGAAGGTTACCGGGTGTATTTTCGTAGCCATTTCCACTTTCGCTACTCCCATATCTTCATGTCTGTTCTCTGTTGCTTTCCAATTTTGTTTTTGCCCAAGAGCTCTCATTTAGAGTACAAGAGTGATTTTGCTTCGGTGTCACCTTGAGGGACCCCGAAACATTTTGCATTCCTCATCTCTCCTTAAACACCGGCATTTTTTAAAGAAAATTCTGAAATACACGTCCCCCGTATCCAGCTAAAATAAAGTCTATAAAGTTGGCAGACGACGTGCTCACGCCGTCGTAGACTGGCATGTGCTCCAGTTAGGGTTGCCACCAGGCCGGTATTATACCGTGCCGGCCGGTTATTTGCGCGCTCTGCCGGTTGCCGGTAAGAAGGTGACACCGGCAGCCTTTTGCCGGTATTTGTGGCTCAAGACCTTTCATAAGGGCTTTTACGGGGTTTTCCCTTCAACATTCCACTACAGCTTGAATAAATCTGGAGCACAGACCTAACTCCGCAGTCTCCAGTCGTTTTCTTAGTTATTCATTAGTATGATTATTCATTGTTATTATTATTACCATTGTTATTCATTACGTCTTGTGTTCAAAGGGGACAAGAGCAGCGGTTGTGCAAAGCTTTTGGTGGTTGTGTCGAGCCAGCTAGAACGTTCCTTTCCCACGAGCCTTTCCCCTTTCCCTTTATTCCACCTCCTCTCCCTCGGCCGGTATTTTTCACTCCGAAAGGTGGCAACCCTAGCTCCAGTCCATCGAGCCCGCTAACGGGTCCCCGTGGGGGGTGGCAGTATTCACCTTCGTCATTGCTGTAGCAGTTGCAGCAGTGAAGCTTGGTGTTGCGGACGCGCACGTCCGTTCCGCGGCGGCCATTGCCCAGGGGCGCGCTGCAGACACAACAGCGGAAGCACTCGAGGTGGTACAGCAACCCCAGGCTCTCTATCACCATAGCTGCTCCGTGGCCTGCAAACAACAGGAATAGGACAGGTCCTTAATTCGAGACCCAGGATAGTGCTGTGTGTCCTCCTCCTCCACATATTTTTTACGTCTGTCTGTATCACAGGAGGAGGGAAGAAGGCTGGAGAGAGAGAGAGAGAAACGGTGGAGAGCAAAGGATTTTTGAGGAGGCTTTCTGCATCTTGCAAAGTTCAGAAGCCTCCATGATGGGTACGACCAACACTGCTGCAACACAAGGTACTAGTGTCACTAAGTGTCAAGTCACTGGTGCATGATTTCAGTTGCAGACACATGCCATTTTGCGGTGGGGCGTCAGGGAGATAGGCGGCCGTCCCCCCATTTTGTGCATAGTATTACGTTATGCGACTGGTATTCCACCTGATGAGGCAAATTTCTGCAGGTCTTGCATAGTGACTCGTACAAGTTTTCCTCACGTAATAAAATAAATCTGTTACTTTTGTTACAGACATAATGGTACTGCCGTACCCCTCCAACAAAAAACATGTTAACAGATTTCCTGATTAAGGTGAAAGACCTTTAACATATTCTGGGGGTCATTCTATACTAGATGTAAAATTGATCGTCCTATTACGCGTTTATACGGAGCATTTTAAATCAGCCAATCCTTCCTCGAGTCCCCTCCTCCTGTGCCGAGGGGCTTCCGAAGCCGCCTGCTCGATTTTTCTACGTATTACAGCTGTTCTATCGTTTTTATTCGACAAAATCCAGCCTATCGGTGTACAGAAAAACGACGAAGTAATTCGGCGAACTCCTACCGAGAGCTTTCCGACAATGCGAGCATCGCTGCCTGCCGCTCACTGACAACGGCAGGTCATCCGGGGTCTCCGGAACCTGCTGCAGTGGCCGGCTGTCCTCCTGCTTTGGCGGCTGGGAAGTCCTGCCACCCCACTTGTTATCCCCCAAACGGGGAGCTTCCCTGGGCACGGCTTCACAGCTGAACTCCGACAGCAGGCTCGTGCTCGTAGTCACCGTGTGGTCGTAGGCGTTACAGTTGTAGTCCCCCAAGAATGCGTCATTCCTAGTCTCGGCCGCTCTGCTGCCGGAGGATGCTCCGTACCCGCTTCGATGGCCGTAATACTCTGTGCCGTCGTTGTCGGGTTTCCACGAGTTGTCGCGAGCATTGTTGTACGCAGTACTGTGACAAGTACTCGCGTACGACGTTTCGGTCACACAGCCACGTTCACTGTCCGGCATATCGTTTCCGTACACGTAACTGCGTCCACTGTGCACATAATTCCCGTTACTTCTTCCTTCTTGAGTATCGCGCACCGTGGGAGAACACTGCGGAGGGCTACTGCCGTAAGTATTCTGCGGAGTATTATCCGACGCGCTCTCTTCCCACCTTCCCTGCTGCCACACGGTGCCCCATTCTCGGGCCGACCGGGAACGGCCGTAAACGGGTTCTTCTTTCCGTCCGTTTTCTTCCGCTCGGTTCGCGATAGGCGGATGGTCCGCGGGATTTTGTACTCTTTGGATTGGCTGTGGCTGCTGCTGCTTTGGCTGTGGCTTTGGATACGGTTTTGGTGGTGGTTGCGGCTTTGAACGTTGTTGTTGCGCTAGCTTAGGAGAAGGCAGGCCCTCTGTGGTAGTCTTCCGGAACATTCCTTGTGTCTCGCAGACTTTCTGAGGAACAATTTGGGAACTGCCTTTCTCAGGTGAGTTGTGTGCTGCGTTGATGATGCGTTGATGCTCAGGTGACGCACCTGCGGTGTGTCCAGCATGAGGCGGAGTACCCGCGTCGATGCTCTTTCGTGGCATCTGCTGTCTTCGACGGTCTTTCCAGTTTGCCAGTTTCTGTTGGAGAAGATTGTATGTCTATTAAAGTGAAGGTTAATAAATATTAAGTTGAGTCATACTCCGACACAGCATCAGAACCGTAGTGATAGGGGTACGCCTCCACCAGCGGAGAATGTGGTCTACACGTTGAGAGTTGAACATACAGAAAGACTGAGTTTCATGTTTCAGAATGTTTCATTAATGCACATATTTTACGTGTTTGCTTTAAAAACATGCAAATGTGATCTAATTGTGTCGTCCTCGATGAGTGTCCATGTAACATGATCAGTGTACCAGCAACGGTTTGAAGCATGCACTATGTTGTGACTTTGCGGGATCATGCACCCTCCTAAGCCAATCGTATTTTTGTGGGCAGAGTGGACTTTGTTCCGAAGTGTAGGTTGCTTAAACAGTAACTCAAGAGTGCTTGAACTGTGTAATACCCCTGCCACACATGCACTCTTCAATGATTATTGAAACCAATCGTCATTGAACATGCGTGTGGCGCCATCTAGTGTGTAACGTGTCTACCTTTTCAGGGAGCGTCGTCTCCAATGCTTTTTGCGAAGTTGACACGTTACACGCTTGGTGGCGCCACAGGCGTGTTAATGATCATTGAATTCAAGAATCATTGGAAGCTGCCCGTGTGGCAGGGGTATTATATTGAGTTATACTGGAACCGAATGAAGCAGACGTCTACCGATTGCCAGTCCTCAGTTTCTTCCTCCTCCCGTGCCTTGAGTCGTTGCTGAGCCCATGATTCTGCCTGCTCACTCGCCATTCGCAGCTGTTCAAGAGCCTGATGTAAAAATTATCAGCCAACTGAGCAGAGATAAAAAAAAAAAAGTCTGCACTGTTATAAATAAAAACTTGATATTTCTTTCTCGAGTAAAACACAGCCTACTAAAAGAATGTCAGTATGCATTAGGGCTCCAGAGAACAAGAAAAAACCAGCAGCAACCATTAAACGATGGTGTGCTAACGCCACTATGCAGTCAAATTCAGTACATCCTAAATATCAATAGACCATATTGTACGCTTCAAGTAGGTCGATCGTTCCTCGTCGCATCAGTTCTGCATAAAGACGTCTCAGATGATAGATTCTTCGATCTTTTACACACAAAGCACGATATTCCCACGGCTATTATACCTTTTTATTTCTCGAGCAGGAGAGTCGATCATTTTCATTCCATTTCTAGCCGATTCTTGGGAAAGCGGAGACGTGCACAGCTAAATAGAAAGGCCGATATAATATGCTTACTCACCTTTTGGCTGAGTGGAGCATGGCCTGTTTTGACAAATCGTAGTGGATCCGTGTTCGCGTCTTCACTCCAAGGCATCGGTCAACAACACCAGGACATTTCACAATGCACCAAACTGCGCACGCACACAAACAGACGCAGACGACACCTCAATACCTTTTCCTCGTCTCCGTAGCCCCGATTCCGATCTGGCATTGCAGTACGCTACTTTTTCCCGCATGAACGGGTATATCCTTCACAATGGGCCTCGTTGACAAGGTTTACGATGGTTATTTATGTACCCAGCTCGTATTACAATGACGTCTGCTCTGATGAAGACACAGATGAGAACTTCCGACGACGCGGCACTACCGATAATGGGCCCACGCTTGTCCTGACTACTTGGTATGCGTTACGTTGTTGCTAACGCAACACAGTTAGGTGTAGGAGTAAAGAGGTATGATTAAAATCGCCCTGCGATTACCGGAGCCGCAGCACCCAAAGCTCTTCGCCATTTTTCTTTCCGGTTGTTGTTGTTGTTTGCCGCTGTTTACCATGGCGATTGCACCGCTCGACTCCGATCGTGAACTCGGGTGAACTCGACAGAACCCACGCGGTATATGCACGCGGGCACAGACTGCAGGTGGTTGTCTGGCTTCTTTGTTTACGAACGGCGTTTTAATCTCTGCCGATATAAAAGATGATGATGCCGAGATAGGTAAACAAAACTTGTTTGCGCGTGTAATCCGGATTTGGTGCTGGCGGTCTAATTTGAGGTCAATGAACGAGTGTTTCGTTTTCTTGATCGCGAATCCCGATAACCGTGCTGTACTTTTTGTAATGAGATGCGTAACGTTCTACAAGGAACGTTGAGCTGGAGGCTCGTCTATTTATATTGACAAAGCGACATAAGTACAAAAGACACTACTCCATATTCAAGCCACTTTCTTCCCTAGAAGCTGTACACACAGATGGCAACTCAGAATTAAAAAAACATACACACACACAAAAAAAAACGCTTTCAATAGAAAATTGCCAGGGTAAATTTTGGAAATATTTCTGGCTTCCTTCGGGCTCACATTTAACCTGCAGTAATCACGTAAGAAATTCAATAAAAGCCACAAAGATAAATTTATTTAAGAAAATACGTATTCTTTAATGTACATCTTAAGCGACACTACAGAAACCTCTGGAACGACTTGACCCCGTCAACAAAAGGCGTATGGCGACCAATGCTGAGTTCCTGTAGCCTGTCTCGAGCCAGTCGGGTGTCATGGGGACGTGGAGCCCCACTGCTGGGGTTAGGATCTGCGGAAATGTGGTCGACGTTGACGTCAAGAGCCTTGCCCATGATCTGGACCATGCCGTACTTCGTAAGAGCCTCGGATCCGCACCACTGATAGAAGCCACGTATTGAGGCATCCTGGTTTAGAGGAACCACGAAATAGAATCAACGTCCGAGCCGAGGTGTAATGGGTTACGAAGCAAATTTTTTGTTGTGGGAGCGGCAAACAAAACTATGGACAACTGGGGTGGTCAGTAATGTATACGGGCTGTAGTTACGATAAATTAGGTGATTTGATTAGAAAACAGTATCAAATATTTATATGTTCTAAAATTATAAGACCTGTCAATTAATGACTATGAAGCATTTGTTCTGATTATGCTGTTAAAATGCTTTGCCCTTTTAATACCATCCTGCCTGTTTTTGTAATGTGTGCACGACCAATCCATTTTCCATAGTCTTCCACTATACGAGGAAAAGACTACAGAGAAAAAATGACAATTAAAATTGTACTATACATGGGAATAAATTACTTTGGGGCTATAAAAACAAATTCATTTGGTATAAATTAGTCTGCTCGATTCATTTCATTATGCTGGTATTTGTAGATTTTGAAATTTTGAGAAATAAGGGAAGTGTTCTTTACGATAACCATCAGCCAACACCTCGAAAAACCGTGTAGGAACACTAATGCAAAATAAATGTACAATGTGAAAAATGCACGTTGCCCTTGTTTGCCAATTGCACATTTTTTGCTTTATAATTGCGTTATTGGAGCAGTTGGCACTGTACGTCTTACCTGTAATCTCCTCTCTGCCAACTCTGCAACTATGGTAGCAATGTCGTCCACGTGCGAGGGATACCGTACTTCATAATCCGACACTTTAGTCGGCTTCGTCCTGTCTTTGACTGGCTTGAGGAGACTTGCTACAGCGCTTTCACCCTCGTACTCTTCCCCTCCGTAGAGGGTCGGAATCCTTACAACAATCGCATCTGAAAATTTGCACAGAAACCAAGATATGCTACTGGCAATGAAAAAAAAAAAAAAATGGAGTACCATCCATTTTTGCCAGTTTTTTTTGGGGGGGAGACTATAATAAAAGATAAGATAGGTGGAGAGGAGGATACCTTTGTGGCAGTGATAACAAAATCTAATGCATAAAAAAATAGGATATATTATGCTTGTAGCAATGGTCTGTGTGATGTGTCATATTCACGGTAACAATTCTTGATCAATTATAAAAGACAACAAACAATATACCAAAACAACAACTATATAATTATATTATCTAGTAAATAATTATGTTACAGAGTAATAAAATTTATTTACTTTACACGTTAATCTACTCATACTTATTATATTACAGAGTAAATTTCTACATCATTTACGTTACCCAAGCAGCACCATGTACTGTACTTGTATGGACCTCCCCTATTGCACTCGACTTTCATTGTGCTGCTTGGGTAATGATGATATCATTCTAATATCATTCTGATATCACGGGTATGACTGTGAAAAGAAGAAAAAAAAATAAAGAAATATAAGTCATGTGTACTGAAAGTCCTCGAAGCAAGCATCCTTACTACAGCTTGAAAGGGAATATACTATCACTTTTTCCTCAAGCAACAGTCCTAGAGAGTCTGACAGGCACTGAGCCAAAGATTTGTGACAGATTTTCACAGATCTGATTTTCACCCATCTGACACAGATTTGTGTCAGATGGGTGTGGGAATTGTGTCGTGGGGTGTGTAACACCCATATCTGCTGGCTTTTCATGTTTTTTTTTTTGTTTTTTTTTTTTTCATTGGGGAGGAGGGGTTGCGAAAATCCCTGCCTTGAATGATGAAGCATTCACATGTTAAGCTGTTCCTAACACTGACCCACTCCCAGTATCTACCTGGCTTTGCCGCCATCACAAACTTTTCCGCCGTGGCTTTGCTTTCCCCGTACTTGTTTAAAGGGCTCGCCTCGTCGGACTCTTTGTAGGGGGGATTCTTCCCGTCAAACACATAGTCTGTGCTGATGTGAATGAAAGGGATGCCTTCTTTTTCTGGAAGAAATGAAATGGCTCAATGTCCCACAGGTCACGTTACCTTTCGTCAAACACCTATACCTGCAAGGTGTGCAAGATTTTTGGATGCCTCCACGTTGAGAGCGTGAGATCTTTCCGGTTCCTTCTCCACTTTGTCTGGAACACGCTGCGCAGCTGAGTGAACTATTATATCTGGCTAGAATTAGATACAAATGAGGTATTCTGGGAGATACGCGTATTGACAGAAAAACTATGCCAGAAAAAACGCACCAGAAATTAGGCTGTAAAAATTCTTAGCCTCTACCTATATGTCCATGTGAAAATATTGCTTTGTCTTTTCATGCTTGCAAATACAGCTAACTATTCCATGCAGTTACGACGTGCATTTAAGAGCTTGTCGCTCGCCACTAAATGAGGTTTGACATATGTCCCAGAAAACATGCACGTAAAAGGCGTTGTGTGTGTAAAGGTATATCGCGAAGGAATGTTGAGAGTGCGCAATATCCCTGTTTGACTTCAGCCTTTCTATGTTATCATACGTCATCAACGTGAAAAAAAATGTTGCCTATTTTTTCGTATCTTATCTTTCACCCCTGCTTCTATGCGTGATAAAAGGCAGTTATTTTTGCAGGGTCACTCGAACAAAAGCAGTAAGGATATATTTCGGTTTTAGCGGCGATATAAAGTGAAATGTATGGGGCCTCTGAGTGTACCTTAGCCTGAAGGATGACATTGGCGGATTCGTCGAAGTTCGTGAGGTCCACCGCTACCAGATCGCCCGAGACGCGGATATGAGCTAAGCCTCGGACATTCCAAGATGAAGACTCAAAGGCACGCACTAAAGCACGTCCTAACAATCCAGAAGCTCCTGTGATAACTACGGTTCTCATGTTCTAATACGCGAAACGACAAAAAGCCTTCGCCGATCGGTATTTAGAGCAGAAAATTGTCGGCGCCAGCGCAGCAGACGAAATCAGAAAGACCGCGGGTCACGTGATAGTTGCGTGTCAGTGCCGTCCGCGCCACCTGCATGCGTTTCCCAACTTCTGTTCTAAACTAATGTCACGAAATATGCTGCAGCACGGGCTATAATTAGTATGAAATATCTACGATTTTAATTTTGCAGCGCCATTTTTTGTAGATAACGGAAGTGACTTGAACAAATCGTGATCTTTGATTGTTCGCTTTGTTCCGATTTCGCATTGTAAGTCAGGCGCGCTGTGCTTCCGATGGTTGGTAGGGTAAAAGTTTCGTTTTATTGTGTTCTCTCAGTTACGGTTATGGAAGTGTGACCAATTCGAGTTGCCTGTCGCCGGATGGGATGCCAGACGGGCGCCATTAAAACTCATCTCTAAATATTCATGCTGGATGGTCAAACAATAATTGTATTCCCCATCCCTACAGGTTCTATATTTTAGGAACATTCCACATCAACATTACCCAGCACACTCTGCCTTTCGCAGATATTAAACGTCTTTTCTCGCTCATATGCCCAGAGCAAACATGGCATATACGGCATCCGAGATATGGTTTGGAGGAAATGCGGACACACATATTCCAACTTTCTAGCACTGTTTCCTGTCTATGAATGATCACACAAAGGCAAACAGGATGCCCAGGATTTTTAGACCACGACAAAAAGAAAGAAGAGAGTTTGTCGTGCTCGCGGACATGCATTACTGAGCCGGACGCAGCTACCGGACAACGCGATTCTCACACAACAGAAGCAGGACAGCAGGACAGATAGGATACAAAAGAAAGAAAGTCCGAACAGAGAATGCGCTCGAAAACGGCCGATGAACGAAGCAACCACACATCCTAACTGGCGCAAATTTCCGTCCCGGGGGTTTTCTTCGGGCGAGCCAAAAACAAAACAAGCCACATTCCAGAGATCCTTGCGATTTTGTTTTATTGGCCTGAACCGCGTGACGTACACCAAACAGTTTCGCGTGCCTGGACGCCCCGATCATTGGTCAGCGGCGCTACGTCTCTCTTGCGCGTCTCTCCCGATTGGTTGTGCTGACTAAACGTCACGAACGTCATTCCTATGATAATGAGCTCTCCAAGATGGCGTCCAGGGGTAAATTGTAGCTCGGTCTGGAGAAAGGAATTTCACTGTGTTTTTTACTTTGTTTTCGCGAAATTATGCCGAAGAGGCGCAATGGTGAGATCCCGTTACCCTCTGGATGGGATATCGGCACCGACTACGATGGCAAGGTTTATTTTATCGACCATATTAACAAACAAACGACATGGATTGATCCCAGAGACAGGTGAGTGAGTGAGAGCCATTGGAATGTGCAGAAACCTCCCCTCCAGCTAAATGTTACCCGCTCTTCCCGAGTTCACCGCGTTTCAACAAAGCAACCACGAGTGTCTCGTCCATTTGGTACCCTAGGTTACAATACTTGGCTGCGTACACGTGTAGTCCTGCCGTCAGTTTGGCGGTGGGGAGGTCCAGAGCCTCTCGCAAACCACACGTAGTGCGGCATCTTTTTGCAGTGCAGTTTGTGCCTGACTGTGTGTGAACGCGTTGTCACCGAGCTTGTTCTGGAGGAAGCGATGCCTTGAAATGAATTTGCATTTGGCTAATAAAGCTACGATACGCCGGCGATTTCGCACGCGTTCTAGGACTAATACAAATATGCGGCGAAGAGAGTGAGGGGAAGGGATGCTCTTTATTTTTTGTTGCTTCCTCGATGCCATCGGTCTGATCAGAGATAGAGATGGTGTGGAAGCGCAAATTACACTCATACCGCCGCATTTGATGTAAAGTTTGATTCATAGCAGACGACATTTAGCAGACGCGTAGCGGAGGAAATGTTGAGCTCTTTCATTGCTTTGACCTGGTATGCGCTTTGACACGATTAGCAGAGCGGAATGCTCACTACATAGTTCTGCGTCTCCAATCCTGATTAGTATACACTGGGTGTGGATTCATTCAAGTCGTTGAGACGCCAGTTTAGCACTGCCGTTATCAGCTGCGATGCTGTCAGGGGTGATTGTCCATTGGCGCATTCCGGGAAAAGCAACAGTCGTCGCCTAGGTAGCTGGACTCGACGCTTGGAATGTGCGATTGAGCAATCGCTGGGAAAAGCCTTGAGGGGTTGGATTAGCGCAACGTCGCTGGTGTAGATCAAGCTTCGCTTGCAGATGCATGTGACATCGCAGGATGTTTTTCTGTCGCGAGATACGATGAGATTGGAGAGTGTACGATACTGGAGCACGTGCTTTGACGGCTGGGTAGTGTCCGATTGCGGGACAGAGGGGGTTGTGGTTTGCTTGTTTCGAGTGTGAGCACCAGCTGGGGCCTGTTCAAGAGTGGTATCGATAACGGGAAATTTGCCAAGATATACAGGAAACCCTTCGCAAATGAATTGCATACTTGCTAATGTAACTAGCGTGCCAAATTCGGAACTTAAAAAAAAAAAAAGAAGACGAAAACGAAAAGGGGTGGCTTGCAAATGCGGCTTTCCACGTCTGATAATGTCACGATGACGTAACGCCGTGCACATTCCAGAACTATTTGAGATAATAAAACAATCGCAGTAAGATCGTCCTATCGCGGCTTGTGCAATGACAAGACTCATACGCAGCGACGTGAGCCGAAACATCTGCAAAATAAATATTCCCATCGTATTCATCCTTTGCTGCGCGGTCTTATCATCTGCAAAAAATGCGGCGCACACGCGATGTCGTCTGCTTTGTTTCTGCCATCTGCCCAAAGGAAAGGGGAAATGGCTCTACATTCCTTTCTACATCCGTGTAGAGATAAAAATATGAACGTACACCTTATCAAGTCAGGGAAATTACACCTGGTAACCCGATAGCGGAAGCCCATCATTCTATCTCTGGTCGTTTGTGAGGTTGTATTAATAGGAGCTTTGGAGATTGGGTGTTATTGTGAAAATGAATGGAAATACAGTGCAGCGCCTGCACTCCCGTCTTTTTGTTTTGTATCAACGGATACACAAATGTGCATTCGGTGAGAAAGTTTAATGTTATCATGCCAAAAACTAAAAAGAAAGTAATTAGTTTAAATAAAATGTGTAATAAACGAGTGAACAATAGGTGCAGAGAGCATAGGGGAGGAGGAGCACAGGTGATGCCTTTGTCATTTGTGCTGCATCTTTAAATTGCCTTGAATAATTAGAATAGGAAATCCTGTGGCTTATCAAAAAAGTGTTTTTTTCAACATCAACAGATGTGCAACAGTCATCACAGATGTGCCAAATCATAAACTTGAGGACCCTGCACGTGTGTTCGTAACTGTTACGAAAATTGCCGATGATGTGTTGAGATAAGAGTTCCATCTGTTGACCCTGAGAGTCAGCAGTGCATGCTTTATTAGTGCTATAATGGTGCATGAACACAAAGCAAGCACTTTTCCTGCGTTATCTGCAGGGAGGAATGCGGGTTTCCTTTCCCTTTGTCTTCTTTTTTTTTCTTCTTCTTTTTTACAAACACAAGTTCCGTACTGTAGGAGGTACAATGGGATGCAGATATCAGGCACTGTTTGCACTCGTTGCGGAACACATCTTTTATTGTTGTTGGGTTGCGACAAATGTTTGTAGCATTGGTCGGATAAATTGAGACGTACTTCTACATAGGTTTTTGTTCAGCCACGCGTGTGCCATTTTATTCCACTGCTTGTTGCCAACTTTGTGGCAGCTGCATGATTCCCTGCTCTCAGAACTTGGCATCTTTCTGGACAGTGAACTGTTCCAGATGGTTTCGAAAGGAGTGGAGTAGGTTGTAATACGAGGTCTTCCGAGTTATGGTGAGGTAGGACATCTCAGTTATACTGCACAAATTCCTGTCGGTATTGCAAGCAAACACGTCGTCTGACGTTGTCCACATGGAAGATGGCACCCTTCTGACAGACCTATTCTGGATGCTTTGTATCAATTACTGCCTCCTTGATCCCAATTGGAAGCAGCATGTCAGAATTCGATGTCTAGTTGTACGACAGGAAATTGTAATACGTGATATTCTTTCAGTCCCACCAGATATGTAGCATCACCTTCTTCAGGACCTTTTCTGCGCCATATTTCTCTAAACTACCAATTTGTCATTGCCTACGATCATCCGCTTAAAGAAATGGTTGATTGTTTTTCTGTTTGTGTGAGGAACCACAGGTGTAAATGGTTGCTACAAATATTGGTTGCGACCCAATATTATTACTGCATGCTGAAGGATACCTTTAATGCGCGCAGGTACACGAAACCCCAATCGTTTGCGGACTGTATTGGCAATGAATTGCCCTTTGGCTGGGAGGAGTATTTTGACCAGCAGGTTGGGGTCTACTACATTGATCACATGAACAGTAAGTCAACAACCACAGCGTATCTTCTTTCCTCAATTTCTGATCAGTGTTGTTGGTCAGCTCAGGGCAACAATGTCATCAGTTGTGTTGGCGTAAGTGACGGCAGTCGTTGTGAATTTCGTAATAATTTTATAATAGAAGCCAGTTTGTTAAAATTGACTGTATGCTAGGATTACTTTAGGATATAAACCTAACATACCGAAAATATTTGAGATAAATATTTTGTACTTTCAACGTACACTTACAGTGCCATTACAATTTGGAATAAAAAGTTGAAGAAAACTGAAAAGTAAAGCAAACAAAAATGTGCAGTACTAAAATTGTGTGACATATTTGTAAGCCTCCACAGACCTAGTGCTGTCATTGTAACATACAAACCATTCTAACACTAAAACTAGAATTAAGAAAAGTCAGGACGGAGGTAAAGCCAAGCAAAAGATGTTGTGTCAGCTATTAGTGTTGCTGTGCTGTGTTTGAGCAAACATATTAAGAAATCACCCCTGTGTGATACTTTTTCTATTTTTCTCCTTTCTGTTTTAAAACTATGCTTATCCTCGTGTTCGATTTGATGCCTTTCTTTAAAAGAAACGAACCAGATCGAAGACCCCCGACAACAGTGGCGCCATCTACAAGAAGCCATGCTCAAAGAATACTTGCTCACCGCTCAGGACGACCTTGCTGTGAGTGCTCGCTTTGATGCTGCGTCCTTGACATTCTGTTGACCTTTCGGTGTTCGTGCCCCATCCCGCTCCACTCCTAGACCCTGAAGTTTTAGGGTTAAACCCGATTTTTTCCCGAATTTGCACCCCGAATCGAGGTTCACGGGTTTAGGGTTAAACCCGATTTCTACCCGCAAAGCTGCACCTAAGCTAGGCACCTCACGGCAATGACATACTAATTTTTCACAAAATACACGGTTGATCTCAACGTCTGATACTCTGGATAGGCTGTACAACAAACGTTTGTTCGACAATAGAGCCCGATTTATCCCCAAATTCAGTCTGATGGTAATTTTTCCGCACGAATTTGCATGAATTTTCGACATCAAGTGATTGACCTGAATTTTACCCCCCGAATTTGAAAAAAAAAACCCCGAAAACTTCAGGGTCTATGCATTCGTCAACCGCTGTCTCCCTTATTCAATGACATATCACCCCCTTTTTGAAACAACAGGCCAAGAAAGAAATTGTGGACATAAAGAACCAACGCCTCACGCTAGCACAGGAGGAAGTCCGACACCTAAGCTCGGCGCTGGCTGGTGTTCTCTTGCACGAGAACAGCATGCCAGCGACTCCGGCTACTACCGGCTCGGCTACGTCCCTCTGTTCTACGTCCTCCACCAGCTCCACAAAGTTCGACCCGCAGCTCCTGCGCTCGGACGTCTGCCGAGCGAGGCACAGGGTTGCCATGCTGAAGCAGGAACTCGACCAGGTCCGGACGGAAATGCAGCAGCGCGAGCAGGGCCTCGACGCCCTAAGGAGGCACGTGGTTTCCGCGGCGACGGACGGAGTCCGATAACTGACCACTCGTTTTTTCTTGCGCGCAGGGTGGACCAAGAGTTTTCGGGTCAGCAAGGGAGCTATAGTTTGGAAGAAGCGAAGGCCATCGTAGAAGAACTCTGTAATATACACAAGTCACTTAGCAAAGGAGAAAAGGAACGGGCCCAACTGATGCATGTAAGACAACGTCTCTGTGTGCCTGCAGGAAATTTGTAAACTGTTGCTGATGGTTTGTGGCGTTTTCCTCACTGTTAGAAACTCTCGCGGCTAAAAGACGACCTCACGAGGTTACAGCCAGAATCCTCAAACCTCGCTCAGGAAAAGCTGAGTACGGCGTCGCAAACAGACCTGTCCGGCGAGGTAAGGATGGATACACCTGACAGTGTATGAGAATATGTTCTCTGGAGGGTTGTGAGGCTTCGATGATGTCACAGCTGGATGAGTCCTGTATTCATCGTGCCGACTTTCTGCCGACATCTGCTGCCCCCATCGCTGTAAAATTTGCAATGCAGTCTCACATTGATGGCAAGAACAGTCTCTTATGCTTATCCAGGGTGACTTGGATTGAAGTGTCGCAACCCTTTTGTGTAGGCATTATGTGACACATCACACGGCTCTCTTTGTATTTGTCTTTAAAAGCTTGCTCCGATTGGAGCTCGCTTGGCGGAGATGGCACGGATGCGGCTAAGCTACGACGAATCTCGAAAGGAAGTCCAGAGGATCCAACAGGAAATCGCGGACCTGGAAGACCTTATGGCTCCGGGGCAGGTGGAGTCCGACAAGGATAGGTTAGCCCTTCTTTCACCCTTGCTTTTTCTTCTCTGTGTTCGAAGATCCGCGTCTTTTCTAAAGTTGCTGATAGTTGTTATTGTTCCGTCCTAGGTTGCTGCTCATTCAAGAGAAAGAACAACTACTTCGGGAACTACGAGCAACGGCAAGTGGTCGGCCACCGAGATCGGAAGCCGAGGGCCAGCAGTTACAAGCCGAGATTGCTCGACTCGAGCGAGACCTCGGCGATGCGGTCCAGGTGTCCAACCGCGCCATTGCCGACAGGTCTGCATACATTCCGCTTCCATATATATATATTTTCTTTTTATCTTGCAGTACTAGTGATGATGCAGTTCACTGACTTGCTTGAGTTTTTGCTGTTGTCAGACTCAAGTTGCATGAAAGGAAAAACCAGCTTCTGCAGCAGCTCCGAGATGCTATGAAGTTGACGGCATACCTCGAGACACGACTGAAGAGGTCAGTAATCGAGGACACGATAATGTTTTTCTTGATTATATACAGAGTGTGCGTTTCTTTAGACTTATTGCCAACACAAATGCCAATTTTCTGTAACGAGGCCAGATTCCAACAAGTCCCCGGTGTGGCCATACATAGATCCTTATCGTTTTGGGTTTTATATTTCTTTCGAAAATCTGGTTTCATTTCAGATGCTGTAAAAAGGTAAAATCTAGTAATAATGGGTGGATAATGAAAAATTACGAAGTGCTTTCCGTATCTTGGGTGAACACTACGTTCAAAGTGACTGCGCTGAACGTGCAGTGCTTAGCGTTCTCTAGTGCCTGTGTTGGTGGAATTGGTGGCTGAATTTGCCCTTTGACAAATTAGTTGTTGAGTTTTACCCTAGGTGGCAATGACGGTAATTGAGGATGTAAAAACAGCTTTTACCCGGTCCAATCCTAAAACACGAGGCCATAGGTCACACCGGATGCACAGGCACGATTCTGGCAATCCCGAAGTGAAAGAGATGCTACTACCTTTATTTTTTAATAATCACTTACGGTTTCCCCCACTACAGCCTGTCAGCGAGCACCCTGTCCATGTCTTCAAGCTCCTCGCTGGGTTCCCTGAGCACCGGCAGCTCACGAGGCTCGCTGAGCAGCCTCAGCTTCACGGACATCTACGGTCTCCCGGGAAACACTGGTGCCCAGACCTCAGCCGGAAGCCTGCAAGACCTGCACCTCAGGGTGGTGGCCAGTCACACAGCTGCTGCCACCCAGGGCAAGAGCAACAGTCCGCCTCTGTCCCCCTGGTCTTCGCTGTCGTCGTTGTCACCGCCGATCTCCCCGCACGATCCCGGAGGGCCTCCGCCGGGTTACGACATCTCCGCTCACAGGTGATTTGAAAGAAACCCTTTCCCGCCTTGCATGTTTTTGTGGCGACTAAGAAACGCGCGTTAAATGTTCTTATTGCTGTACCTCCGCACTTCTACTTACATAGCTTTGAAACATAGCTCAGTAAGTATCAATCAGTAGAGTAGCGAGGCATGTGATATTTTTGGGAAAGCAGTCGCAGTCATACACTCAAGTTTGCACTCTGTCAAACTTCCGAGTTTCCAAAAGCATTCCCGTCTCATCAAAATCTTCCTTTCGCCACCATTGCAATCCTGGTGCTGTTAAGTGCTGTTAACTTGACACATTAATTGCTGTCACGTAGTTAGTTTTGACATTTTTTTGCACTTCCCATCAGGTTCCTGTGCCGAGGCAACTCTGGGAGCAGCGACCCCCCGCTTAGCCCCATCTGCGAGCAGGACGACCTCCTCCACCCTTCGAGCCCAGCTCACCGCAGTGTGTCCGCTGCCGTAAGCGACGAATCTGTCGCCGGCGACAGCGGAGTTTATGAGGCAGCAGTCAAGAGGTAGGTCTCTTTGGAGCATCGTCTTTGTAGCGATTTTGTCCATATCTCTTTGTTGATACTTAGACCCTGAAGTTTTCGGGTTTTATATTTTTGCAAATTTGGGGGGTAGAAATCGGGTCAGTAAATTGATGTCGAAAAATTCATGCAAATTCGGGCAGAAGAATTACCATCAGACTGAGTTCGGGGAGAAATCGGGCGTTATTGTAGAATAAACGTTAACTGTACCGTTTATCCAGAGTGCCAGAAGTAAGGGGCAGTCGCATATTTTGTGAGAAACTAGTATGTCGATGCCTTGAGGTGCCTAGACTAGGTGTACTTTTGCAGGTAGAAATCGGGTTTAACCCTAGATAGGTGAACCTCAATTCGGGGTGCAAATTCGAGGAAAAATAGGGTTTAACCCTAAAACATCAGGGTCTATTGATACTTAGGCAAAACACACAGTGTTGGCAAAGAATAACCATCATATATCACTAGAGCCTGAAGTTTTCGAGAAATATTTTTTTCTAAACTTTGGGGGTAAAAATCGGGTAAATAAACGTGTGCACTAAATTCACGCGAATTCGGGTGAAAAAACTCCCGGTATGTTAAATTCAGGGAGAAATCGGGCTCACTTACTCAAACTAACTGTACTGGCTTGGTACAAACAGTGATGTAACTGCATTTGCTGCCAAACAAGTATGTTAGTGCATTCCTACAGGCATCCCAGTGAGGGGAATTTGCCGGGTAAAAATCGGGTTTCACTCTAAAGGGTGAACCTTCAATTCGGGGAAGAATTGGGTAGAACCCTAAAACTTCAGGCTCTAGATATCACCCGAGTTCGCCATTTTACAGCACCTGACATAAAGCCTGATTTTAAAACCGAAACTGGAAACACAAAAGAATTAGCAAAAGACTCTCAAATACAGTCCAGTAGCTTACTTGAAAGCGTAAATAACTGTATTTCATTTTTTCATTCATTTCATTTTATTTGTGGATGCAGAAATGTGGTTCACATACAAAAGGCGAAGCCCGATCTGATACTCGCGATATTTGTGATCTGGTACTGCTGCAAGTTTCGGGAGATCTGTCTTCAGCTGCTATCGTGGTCCCGTGTCTCAACGTCATTTGTGCCTTAGGCTAGTGAAAATCATCTCATTTCGACATTAACCGAGATATACCTTCAGGTCAGTGGAAGAATGCCTGGGAGACCCGGAAACAGCTCAAGTACAAGTGAAGCTGCGGTATGCCGCAGAAGACGCCCTGCTGCACGTCGGCATTGAGAGAGCGCGGAATCTGGCTGCACTCTGCATTCCGCAGGGACTGCAAGTGTGAGTAGTCGGAAACTTTGACTCGTGCAGTCCGTTACACCGTTAGGACTCCATTCCCATCTTCCGATCCAGGTGCATCAGGACGACGCTCTTCCCGGGAGCGGAAGACGCTGCCACGTCCCACGGGACGTCCTGGTTTGAGTCGCTGGAACGTCCGGCGATCGGAGAGACGTTCCGGTTTCCCGTGGCACTCAACAGGCTCTGCACCCAAACAGTACAAGTCCACGTCTGGTGCCGGTGGCCTGGAGGCGGAGAGGAGTGCTTGGTTAGCTGCGAGTTCTTGTTCCATTTGCTTATGGCTAGACCCTGAAGTTTTTGGGAGATTTTTTGTTTTTAAATTCAGGTAAAAATGGGGTTAATGAGCCTGTGCTCTAAATCCATGCGAATTAGGGTGAAAAATTTACTCTAAATTCAGGCTCAGAAATGGGGCTTAGTTACTCAAACTAACTGTACGGGCTTGGTACAAATGTTGATGTAACTGCAAATCCGGGTAAAACTTGGGTAAATGAGCGTGCGCTCTAAATCCATGCGAATTAGGGTGAAAAATTTACCCTAAATTCAGGTTCAGAAATGGGGCTTAGTTACTCAAACTAACTGTACGGGCTCGGTACAAATGTTGATGTAACTGCAAATCCGGGTAAAAATTGGGTAAATGAGCGTGCGCTCTAAATCCATGCGAATTAGGGTGAAAAATTTTCAAGTACCCTAAATTCAGGCTCAGAAATGGGGCTCAGTTACTCAAACTAACTGTACGGGCTTGGTACAAATGGTGATGTAACTGCAAATCTGGGTAAAAATTGGGTAAATGAGCGTGCGCTCTAAATCCATGCAAATTAGGGTGAAAAATTTTCAAGTACCCTAAATTCAGGCTCAGAAATGGGGCTCAGTTACTCAAACTAACTGTACGGGCTTGGTACAAATGGTGATGTAACTGCAAATCCGGGTAAAAATTGGGTAAATGAGCGTGCTCTCTAAATCCATGCAAATTAGGGTGAAAAATTTTCAAGTACCCTAAATTCAGGCTCAGAAATGGGGCTCAGTTACTCAAACTAACTGTACGGGCTTGGTACAAATGGTGATGTAACTGCAAATCCGGGTAAAAATTGGGTAAATGAGCGTGCGCTCTAAATCCATGCAAATTAGGGTGAAAAATTTTCAAGTACCCTAAATTCAGGCTCAGAAATGGGGCTCAGTTACTCAAACTAACTGTACGGGCTTGGTACAAATGGTGACGTAACTGCATTTGCTGCCAAACAAGTTAGTGTGCATTCCTACAGATGCCTCAGTGAGGGCAATTTGCCGGGTAAAAATCTGGTTTCACACTAAAGAGGTAACCTTCAATTTGGGGTGCAAATTCGGGAAAGGATCAGGCTCAACTCTAAAACTTCAGGCTCTATCTATGGCATACCATATTTGCTCGCATACTGGACGCACTCTCGTATTGAACGCATCCCCAACTTGGGTGCCGAAATGCTGGTACCTTTTTGCGCCCCGATTTTGTTTGAGAGCACCCCGCCAGGTGCTCTCGCGCGAGTCAACGAGAATGGGCACCTGGTGCCGGAGCGATGACCTACGAATGCGGCAAACGTTGAGGAATATTCCATCCACACTTGGTAGAACGGAAGACGGAATAAAGGGGGACCTCGGAATAAAGGGGGAATTAGGTGTGCTTTAAGCGGTGGGTTCCAATTTTCTCACCCATATTGAACGTACTGCCTCAATAGCACTATGTTTTTGCCTTTTTTAGGTAAAAAATTTGTGTCGTCTGCACGAGTAAATACGGTACAAGTAAGCTTCACACATTACCCACACGTGCGCATTGTCACCTTTCAGGGTTGCGCCCAAGTGAGCCTCGCCGATTTCCCGACGTCTGCAACCACGGTGAAGTGGTACAACCTGTTGAGCTTCCGCTTCCTGCAGCCCACCGCTGAGGGAGGTGTCGGTGCTCTTCAGCGTCGCTGCCCTCACCATACTCAGCATCCACTCATTCAGCATACGCAGTACACATCGACTTCAGCAAAGTCCCTCGCCAGTACTCAGAGTGCCAAGGAAGAAAGTAGCGACGAATCGACCATCATTTCTTCGCAGACGTCAACACTTACCAGGAACCAGGGTAAGTCTGGCCCCACCTAAAATGGTGCGTCGTGATTAGTGCCGATCTGATTAGCTGTTACAGATAAAATGGTAAAAAGCAAGCGAGCTGGTGGCTAAGACCCATGACGAAAACCCGAGACTGGGAAAAAGTGTTGTGTTGTGTCGTCTTTTTCCCAGTCTCGGGTTTTCGTCATGGTGATTAGCTGTGTAATGATGAGATAAGGGTGAGCAGTAAAGTGACCTTCAAAAGTAACCTTGGCACGTTCATAAGATGTTATACAAGTTTATGTTGGCCTGTGTTGGGGAATGTGGTGTTTAGCTTCATAGCTTTTTAACATAGTTCGTGATTTCTGCATCACTTCCATAGCAGCTTCTCTTCCGAGCTAGAAATGTTACCAATCAGTTTTTAATGACAAAGCAAATGTTGCCAGAAATCATACTTCAAACAGTGTTCTGTTAAGCAATGTGAATGCCGCTAAAAATACGGGGCTCAAGTGTGCACCACACTGCCGCCCAGTAATGTTCCAAATTTCAACAGCATTAACTTCGACATTTTTAAAAAGCTGAATTAGTCCCTGACGGCGTATCATGCTCGCGAACAACTGACACGACAAATAAAAGATCAACTGACGCATGACTGTTACGCACTCTAAATAGATAGCATTACTGTTGTGTGTCAAGCTGCGAAAAATGGCTATTACGCGACTACATACAGCAGTTCCACCAAATTAATTTACACCACAGTACCAGACCTGGGGTGTGCCGATGAAGAGGAGGAAGATGAGAGTGATGAGGACGACGAAAACCACTGTATCCTCCTTCACGAGCAGACGTCGTCTGAAGGCGAAGGTGTCGTCTGCGTTGAATGTGAAGTGGAGCGCCGGCTCATGTTGGTGCGGGGACATTTTGCTACAACCTTCTTGTTTTCTTTTCTTTCTTTTTTTTTTGTCAACTTTAAGAGCCATGCTGAATGGCAAGACTAACTATCAGTGTGATTAGATGAGATGATTAGTAATTAGAGCCTGAAGTTTTCGGGAAATGTTTTTTTTTTTTCTAAATTCGGGGGGTAAAAATCGGGTAAATAGACATGTGCACTAAATCCATGCGAATTCGGGTGAGAAAGCTCCCGGTATGCTAAATTCAGGGAGAAATCTGGTTCAGTTACTCAAACTAGCTGTAATGGTTTGGTACAAACGGTGATGTAACAGCATTTGTTGCCAAACAAGTAAGTTAATGCATTCCTACGGACATCCCAGTGAGGGGAATTTTCCGGGTAAAAATTGGGGTTTCACCCTAATGGGTGAACCTTCAATTCGGGGTGCAAATTCGGGGAAGAATCGGGTAAAACCCTAAAACTTCGGGCTCTGTTAATAATTCCGTGTATTTAGCTTGCGGTCAGATGGTTTGTGATTACAGTGAACCCTCGTTATTATGACAATTGGTCGTTCCCGAAAATTTTGGTCATAATGCGGAATTGTCATATTAACGGGGGGCATTTGCAGAGGTTTCACTAAATTGTTCCCCATTAGTATGGTCGTAAAGCGCGTATGTCAGATTATCGGGGGTCATATTAACGAGGGTTCACTGTATGTGCAATGACGTCGGGAAAACAATGTGAGGACCACTCTTCGAGTACGTGATTTCCTTTTTTTTTCTTAAAGAATTTCTACGTGTGCTATAATATTGTTGTTTATCGTGTATCGCCTCGTATGGAAAGGGATCCGTTTTTGAGGGTGAGGGGACGACACAAAAGCGCCCTCGCACTTGGTGATGCCGCTGGCACCACTGATCACGCACCACATCTTGCACATATTTAACCCTTTGTCCCTCTGGTCTCAGAAACCAGGTGGAGAGACTCAAGAGCAGACGACGGAGAGCAAGGAGTGCTGCGACAAGGAGACCAACACGGAATGTGTGTTTGTGCCAGAAGAACGGAAGCCTCGAAGGCCGCTGGGGGATCCCGCTGCTCCTTCCCCGCAGACCACTACCGCGTCTTCGATAAAGCGTTCTCAGACTTTCGGTCCAACGGCAGCCGTCAGTTGCCACCGCTACATCTGTAGGGTACGTTAAGGTCTAACTAAAAAGGGTAATATACGATGCAACATGCGAATCATGGTGGACGTAAATCTTATTCAGTGGAGAACGAAAGCTTTATTTCCGCTTTTCTAGCCTAAAACGAAACAAAGCAGATAAAAAAAAAGCACTTTGAAAACTGGAGATTTCTAGCTGCCATATTAGTGGGGGGGAGTCATTCCTACGAACGTCACCACGCTTGAGAACAAGATAGGATCACAAACTTGCATTGAGTGATCTGTAGATCAAATTAATTTAAGGGTCGCATTGAAGCGTGATCACCTTTCACTTCAATTTCATTTTGTCGTGTTTGTCCCACGTCTCTCGGTTTTTGTTCCTTATCCCTCCTTTTTGTTCCTTTTTGTTCCTGTGTCCCTTTTGTTCCTTATCCCTTCTGTTGACCTTTGAAAATGTGCTTTTTCTGGTTGTTCTTGCAGTTAAATCGAAGTGACAGTGACAGTGCAGTGCCACTGTACAGGAAAACAGTACCATTCCAGAGGAACTCTGTCGAAAGGAGAAGTTTGCGGTGGAAAAAGGTCAGCATTGTCTCCTCAAGTTCCATTTTAACCATTCTTTTGTAATGTTATACACACATATATACAGACAACCCTCGATTTATGAACACCCTCGGTTCCCCGAAAAATCGTTCATAAATCGAGGGATTCATAAATCGAAAATTCCTTTAAGTGAGTACTATCGAGCAAATGGAACAGTATTTCCGTGTTGGTATTGTGTTTATAATGCAATATATTGTGTAATTTTGCTTTCGACCATGCCTTCTGCTGTATCAATCTCACCAGGCACAGATGTTAGCGCCTTCACACTCTGTTTAATATACAATACTAAATAGTTTAATTTTGCTTTGGACGATGCCTTCCGCTTTGTCAATCTTGGAAAGAGGAGATGTCAGCACATTCGCGCTCAACTGGTCTCGGATTTCCTCTGGGGTTTTTAACCTATGTTTATTAATCTCCGGGTGACAGCGGATACCTTATTCATGAATTGAGGTCAGAAACACTTCTGCAAAAACTCGTTTGTTGTTCGGATTTCGAGGGGTTAAGAACTGAGGGTGCAATACCTGGAAAACATTTTGTCTGTTCAGGCGTCATTCATAAGACCACGAATAATCCCTTTGAAGGTTTTTGTTGGCCTCGGAACGATCCGTTCATAAATTGAGGGCAAAAACGCTGGGCAACTCCTAGTTGGTTCCCAGAAATTCCATTCATTATTCGAATATCGAGGTTCATAAAACGAGGGGAAAATGCATGTAAAAAGTTTGGTTCCTCGTGCTAGTGTTCATAAAGCGAGGGAATTCATAAATCGAGGGTTCATATATCGAGGGTTGACTGTATATATATATATATGAGGAATTTTCTCGTTGACATACGCTTCTACTGTTCCTGCAGCCCCCCGTGTGCGCTCAGCATCGACAGCAGGGAGCGTGGGCGTCCAACACAGGGACGGGTTCCCATGGCACCAGGACATCCCTCGACCTGGCGCTCGACCTGCAGGCATCCCACACGAGGCTCAACATTCTGCAGGAGGACCTGGGGAGGCTGCGGGAGATCAAGCGCCGCCTGGAGGAGACCAAGGCACGAGGTTGGTGGACACACACCTTGGAGGTGGTCTTACGTAGGGCCTAAAGTTTTTAGGGTTTCCCCCGGGTTCTTTCCCGAATTGGAGGCTGCCTCTTCAGGGTTGAACCCGATATTTACCCGGCATATTGCCCTCACTGAGGCGTCTGTAGGAGTGCGCGCTAACTTGTTTGGCAGAAAAATACAATTGCATCGCCGTTTGTACCAAACCGGTCCAGCTAGTCTGAGTAACTGAGCCCGATTTCTCCCCGAATTTAGCACACTGGAAGTTTTTCCACCCGAATTTACGCGAATTTAGAGTGCATGTTTATTTACCAGATTTCCCCTCCCTGCATTGACACTGGAACGAAAGTGTTAAACACCAAGCATCTACAAAGACTTTTTTTTTTTAGATGCGAAGTGAATTTCGACTTTTTGTGGTTTGTTCCTTGTTTTTAGAGGGACATTTTGTGTAATTGCGGTTCCGTCGCAAAAGTAAAGGTCACTGAAATGTATAATTTTTTACAATGTAAGATCACTAAACGAAAATACGGCAATTTCACGAATCTCGAAACTCCCCGCATCTCAAAATTTCTCCAGTGTTTTTTACGGTTTCGAGTCAACGGGGGTATACCGTAATTTTTCCCTCCGCGATAGGGTTGTCTAGTTTTCTCTGGAGCATGTTGATGCCTTTAGCAAAACGTGTTCTCCCGCAACAGGGGAGACGGAGATGCCAGCCTGGCTTGCAGAGAACAAACAGCTCCAGCAAATCTTGATTGCTGCTGACAAAGAGGTACGTCGCACGTAATTCTCAACTTTGAAACTGCGTCACGATGTCCCTTGATGCTAACGTTGAAGCGGTCGTGTCATTCCTAGGCTGCCAGGCAAACGGCTGAGGAGAGGAGGATGGAAAAACTGTTGAAGAAGACGTCCCGAGAGATTTACCGGTTGCGCAAGAGTAGGAAAAAGCAACCAGACATGTCCTTCTTCAGGTGGGTACACTTGAGGCTTTACAGCATTGCTCCCTCGAAAGTTGAAGACTCATGCGTAGGCGCGCTTCATGCTGTCGACGTTCTCAATAATTTTATCGCGGAGCGCATGCTGCCTGCATATTACGTCGCGCACCTCGATGCAGTTGAACGTGACGTTGGGCATATCTACAACGGCAATCAAAAGCAATCATAGCAAAATATAATATATTGATATAGTATAATATATTATAATATATGTATATATATAAAATATTGGCATTTCCACCCTCTTTCGTAGCGACCATCGTTAGCGTCGCTCGCGGAATAACGCGCAGTGTGCGACTTCAGTAGGATGGTGCTGACCTAGGTATCACGCGGGTATCACTGTATGTTATTTGGGGCGAGATCGTGTGCTAGTGCTGATACATTCGGATCTCATCAAGCTATTTTTTTACTCTCTGTTCAACAAGTGGCCCACAGCTAACCCTCCGTATCACGGTCAAACATGCATTCCTTCTGAATTATAGTCACAGGCACCGCATGTTGTAGCGTCCAACATGTTTCGCATGATTTATTGTTGCATTTTGATGATTATTTACATCAGACACGCATACAGAATGGACCTATATTGTGTACGCCCCGAAGGAAAATGCGAAAAAATGAACTATGTACATCCCATCCCATATGTTAATAATCTGCCAAACTATAGGTAGCGATTACGCACACGGAAAGATTCCACAGAAGGCAACTGATCCTTTCATAGAAGCCCGGTATACGGCGAAGTTGGCGACTTCTCGGCGGAACAGTCGAGATAATCGGGGATAAATGATTGGAATTCGGGGAGAAGTTGGGTTTAACCCGAATTGGTGCAAAACTGATCCACGCGGGAGGAATCTGGAAATGTCGGTGTAACAGTACGCACGGCAAGCTACGGCAGAAGTTTTTTTTTTTTTTCCCAGTGCTCTGAGTTCATTTATTGGACCGAAACAAAGTTGAAGTTGAGGATAATGTCGTCTGCATCCCTCTCTCATCAACCTCTTGCAGGGAGAAAATGGCCTTCTTCACTCGCGCGCAGTCGTCTGTACCCGCACTGCCTCCGGAATCGACCGAACCTTCCGACGTCTCCGCCCCCTCCAACCCCGCGGAGGTGCCTCGTAGCCCTCCTCCGCCGTACCCGACGCACCTGTCGCGGCCGCGCAACGTCCTCAGCATATCCACCGCGAACAAGCCCCCTCAAGTAGGGCCCTTGCACGGCAGTGCGGAGGCCCCGCCTCAACGCTTCGAGTACACAGTCGACCCCGAGTACGGAGTGGAGGTGTGATGTACATTTGGACTCTTCCTTGTGCAGCGGGACTCTCTCCGCGAGATGTAATTTTTACGAGAATATTTTGTGCCAAGTTGAAGGTGGTGGCGGACACGTCGTGACACCAGGGGGGGGGGAAGAGGAGAAAGTTGGCAGCGCAACCCACTTATGACGGGCACTCTTCCGCAGAAAATCGTGCGTGTTGGTCGTCGTGGCACGTTGTGCTTGGTATCTATCAGCAGCAGGGACTTCTCTCTGGTAGGAATATTCCTCGTAGTTTCTTCACCACCGTAAATGCTCCTGATAATCTCCCCACAGCAGTACAAAGCTTCTGTCTTCAGCATTTTCTGTTTTGTTTGGAATGCTATTGTGTGGCGTAAGGTGTAAAAAGTGCTTGCGTTGTTTCTCTTCATACGAACGTAGATTGGCTCTTGCAAAAAGAAAACAAAAATTGACTCGATGGAGAACAGCGTTTGCATGTTGAAGGATGCCGTGTAGATGTCTGTCGAATTCCAACATAATTCAAGCTGCAAGAAAATACGCTGAGGATAAAGCAAATAGAAAACAAAGGAAAATTGTCCCTGTCCCTCTCCAGTTCTAGCACAAGTCCCTGGTTGATGGTTGCCATTGCTGTCTACGACAAAAAAAAACAAAAAAAACATTATTTATACCTTGTTCTTCGTAAGTGGGTTGCACGAAGCAATTTTTAGATATCCTTTGCCATGCCTTTTGAACAACGATCATTTTGTACAGCAACATACTTGACTTTGTGAAGAGGAAAGAAACAAAATGGTATCTATACGCTTTTATTGGGTAGAAGATTCACAGATGCTGCAGCTGCTGCATTTTTCTTTTATTTCGTGTAGCTCCTGCGGCGATAGTTCGTGCGACAAAACCTGTTTCATTCTTGGGTGAGCGATGTTTTTTAAATAAAAATCTGTGGTCTGGAGAGTCACGGCTCTTCCCGTTTCGAACAGTGCAATGCCTTCTGAGTAGTACAATGTTTAATGTATGCAGCATAATTTTTTTTTTATGTCGCAAAAATTACGGGACTATGCAACGAGTTTCACATAATCCGTAAGCGTGTGTGCCTTAAGCCCAGTTCACGCTGTTGCGTTTCAAGGCGTGCGTGCATAGCAGCAAAAGTAGTGGAAAGCAAACATTCTTGAGAACAGAGAAGGGTAGCAAACTTCCTTCTACCAGAAGCGCCGCCAGTGATCGGATCTCGTTGCGTTCTGTTGCATGGGGCGACGCATTGCTTGGTTACCACGGCAACGCGCACGCATTGAAACGCAGCAGTGTGAGCCGGGCTCAAAGTCAGAGGCCTTATGCTGTTTTTGGGAAAACATAATGGATACCTTACACAGTCAGCCGTTTTCTAACGACACGATGCTGTATCTAGACGTGTGTTTGGCACTCAGGGTTTAACAGCACGGTGTATCTTTTCATCTTGTAATGTAGGTGTCTTCCTTCGAGAGCCTTCCATTTTGAGACGAGCGAGTGCCTCAAAAAACAATGTTGCAGGTGTATATTTCCACTCTTTGCCTGTTGAGATGTTTTGTAAATTATTTGCATTTTTATTATAAAGATGTAAAAATCACAGTGTCTCTACAGTGCGTATTTTCTGGGGATGAAGGGGAGACGGTAACAGTTGAGGGTAAGGCATCCAACCCTTCAGAAATGACCAGGAGGCAAAAGGCAGACCTGAAAGCGATGTTTCATACGCTAGGTCGGGAAAGCGAGCGGTGACGATGTGTTAATTGGTAGATGGACATAGACATACCGACATGCTCCCATCACGTACCGCCAGTACCGCTTTTCCGACTGCAGCGGTGGCGCTGTATGTCCCGAAGGCACGCTGCAGCATGCTGCACGCCGTGCAAACAAGCGAAGCAGACTCGGGAGCAAAGCCTCGTTTTATGTTGTTTTTAGATCTCTCAAAATGAGTACTACTCAATTATTGTGATGGTTAATTATTTCACACATGAAACAAGATGACAACGTCGGAAAGTTGTCGTGCGGAAAAGTGTCGTCTGCGAAATACTTCTTGCGTAGCAGGAGGCAAGTCCGAAATGGTGAGTTGAGGCATACTAGTTAAACCCGTTGGAAAACGAAGCATAAAACTACACTGCAAGCAACTAAACTATCTGTTTCCATAACGTAGACGTGCACTACCAATATTGATAGCCATTATGTATGTTGCTGAACGCATGCGACCACATGCGATTACGCTCGGTTTCGACCGCCATCTTGTCAGTGTAGATTTGCTGATTTTCTTTTTTGTTCCTGCGTAACACGTTCTCAAACTGTGAAGTGAATATGATTGCAACGACGATAATATTCTTCCACTCATACCTCCTTAAACAAAATTGAACTAAGCTTCCGAAGAATTAATCGCGGGCTTTTCGAACGACAGATCGAGCTGACCGAGGAACCAAGACAAGCACCGCTTCGAGCCCACAGTTACAAATGGAAACCTGGTCCCGAAAGGTAATTCATGGTTACAGGCATCTGTGTTGTGAAGCAGGGGCGCATTAAAAGTCACATTTGAATGACCATGGCGAGTCGGACTCGCAAAGGCCGTACTCTCTTGTTGTGTATTTCCAACAGGGGTTTCTCCACTCGGTACGCCCCCCCCCCCCCTCCCTGATATTGCTGAGATAGCCCAATACAGCGTGACTACCAAGCCATATACCCATAAACGTGTGTCCTTACCAAAGGCATCAACGCGAGGTAGTTGGGTAGAATCAACGACATGCGCGAAACTTGGGGGGGGGGGGGGGGGGGAAGCGAAAGAACCAGAATGTGCCTGAAAATGAACCCAGTTGATAGAAAGTGTTTCTGCCGTCATGTCTCTGTCCCCAAGTTTCACGCTATGTCAGTCGCTGATGCGTATACATACCCCCCCAGGGGTCGATTTCTGGGGAAATTACTGGTTTCCGAGACTGTACACGTATGGGAGAATGAATAGAGCATAGTGTTTTGGAAGCCCACCTGTGTGTATCTTTTCCCTGTTTATTAGCGCAAAGAAAACCTGATTTGCAAAAAAAGGAAAAGTCACGAGGAGCATAACGCCTCGTGCATCTCGATCGTTGCGCCACTCGCAGCGCCTAGCGGCGCCGGCTGGAACTTGCTGTGGGACTCGCTCTCGTTCTCTTGGATTTGTCTTTGACGCCGCGCATTTTACGAGTAATTTTATCGCTTTCGTTTCGTTATTTTGGCAACACCTTCTTGATTTGAGCATAACCGCAACAGGAAGTACCCTCCCGCGTTTATGGCCGTTTAAATGCGCGTATCTCATTTTAGAAAACGATATCTTAGAAGAGATGTTTTCAGTTTAGATTGCTACAATTTAGCGAGAAGGCTCGTTTAAACGAATTACGTTTTATAGACTGAAGGACGTTTTAGAACGCTCTTCTAGTGACCGAGGGTTTTTATCTCGGCGGATGCGCCTTGGGCGGACCAGCAGCTCGTTTAGTCAACTACTTAGGTTGCTAATGTAGTTTGGCTAACTAATGTTATCTAATCAATTAGATTAAGCAAAAATTTAAAAGAAATAGTGGCCACTGGTTGGTTGGGCGGCTTAAAAATACACGCCTGCTTCTCTGGACCAGTGTCTCTCAACCGAGTCTAGTCCTGAGGTTCCTCGAACAGGACTCTGTTCAGCACCGGCGAACCTGAGCGCCTATACAGAGGCTCGCTCTCGGAAAGCCACTTTATGGGACAGTGCTTGGCATTTGATCGTTGGCATTGGTATTGACATCGAGATCCCGCGGCTGATGCCCATTGCAGTCCCCCGCTACAAGACGCAATCATTGCGCCTTGTACCCTTATACTGGCAACCATGACAGGCTCTGTCTGGACTTGACGGTACAGTTATTGCCGTAAACATGACCTCCATTACAAAGGGTACTGCGGAGGTTGGTATCCGGAGAGGACCCACGCGTGCTCTTGCCGCCGCTGTGGACAGGGTTGCCACCTTACGCAGTGAAAAATACCGGCTGAGGGAGAGGAGGTGGAATAGAGGGAAAGGAGGAAAGGCTCGCGGGAAAGGGAAGTGGGTGAGGGGTGGAAGAGCACACACAGAAAACGAGAGAGAGAGAGAGCTCAAGATAATGCGAGGAAACATATGTTCATGTGTGTAATAATAATAATAATAATAATGAATAACTAAGGGAAGAACTGGTGAATGCGGAGATGGGGTCTATGCTCCAGATTTATTCAAGCTGTAGTGGAGTGTTGAAGGGAAAACCCCGCAAAAGCCCATATGAAGGGTCTTGAGCCGCAAATACCGGCAAAAGGCTGCCGGTATCACCTTCCTACCGGCAACCGGCAGAGCGAGCAAATAACCGGCCGTGCCGGTATAATACCGGCCTGGTGGCAACCTTATAGCTGTGAATTCAATATGCCTGACGGCGAAAATCGTGCCGCGCATCCACGTATTACAGGAAGGGTTTTATGACCTCCCTCTTCGTGTCTCCGGATCTCTTGGAGCGTGAGGTGTCATTCGTTTCTCGCATTTTCGTCCCCGATGAGCCGGTTGTGTCCTCCCTCCGCTCATCCTATACTCTCGCTCATCCTGTACTCTCGCTCATCATGTTCTTCCTGCGGGAAGTATAATACATGTATGAGCACGTGGGCCACCTTGCTTTGTATACACGTGCGCCGTATACGATTGCCAAGTATTGTCCCCTGCCATGGACGCCGTGGACGTTGCTGCTGGTATATACATCGCTGGCGTGGCATTGAGAATTCCGGTGCACACTCTAAGAAAAAAAGAAGTACTTTTACTCCTTTTGGGGAGTAGTTGCATTGCCACAAAAAATAGTCCCTTTCGGGAGTAAATGCGCGGGAGTAAATGAATGTCACAGAGTGAAGACCGGATTTCACGCGCTGTTGTAAGAGTCCCATGTACATCATTGGTGCGCATGCATGAAAATACTTTGAAGCAAACCGTCAACCGTGATATATCGAGTGATATAAAATCTTGCGCCACACTAGGGCACAATTTGCGAAGAAAGATGCGCTAATTGTTTCTTACTCTGTGTGTCTGAAAAATTGCTACGTTGTCTGAGTTATACAGCCTTATGTCGTTCAAATTGACCAAGGGCACATATTTACGTAGACTGTCGCATTCAGGAGACCATTCGCGAAGTTTAGTGACAATTTGCAGTCCTGGGGAGTAAATGTCGGGACTAAATGTTGGGTTAGGGGACTAAAATGGGGGGTAATTGCAGACTAGGGGAGTAGAAGCCGCAATTACTCCCCGTTTTACTCCTTTTTTTCTTAGAGTGCAGTAGTGTGCTCTAATCGAGTACATGGCACAACACTTGGTACAGCATATTTACGATACTCGGTATATATATTTACCAAGTGTTCAGTGTATCGCACCTGACGAAGGACGGACTCCGTCCGAAAGCTTGTTCTTTAGTAAAATAAATTATTTAAATGTTGGCACTCTTTTTAAATACTTACGCATTGAACAGTTGGTAAATATTTATACTAATGTGCATAAGAGCCCTTTCTCTTATGCACATTAGTATAAATATCTATACCTAGACCTAGTGTTCTATAGTTCTAGATCTATAGTTCTAGATCTATAGTTATAGTGTTCTAGATCTATACCTAGTGTTTATAATGTATCGCACCTGACGAAGGACCGACTCCGTCCAAAAACTTGTTTTTTAGTAAAACAAATTATTTAAATGTTCCAATCTCTTTAACTACTTATCAAATTCACTAGCGAGTGCTATAGACTTTTCCCCATTTTTGCCTGTTACATATAAGCAGAGGAACAAAATCACACAACGACAGCTCCGGAGCTGCTGTTTTGCGTTTGTCTTTGTCCACGTCTGTTTGCTCCAACCTTCAAACGTGATCAACCAGCGGTTGATGATGTTGTACCAAACGCTGAGCATAAAAAAAAGTACCCTCGATTTCAATTCAGGACCCGCCTTTGGTAAAACTGTATTCGTTGACAGTTGACACCCGCAAAGCTCCCAGCCCTTGATATCCCATCACAACATGCGCCTATCTCAATATCCGCGGTCATTATCTCTCAGATACGCAAGGAGATGCCAAGAACCGATTTGGCGGAGACATGCTCAAGAGATGAACGATATCGAGCGTGACGTCAGATTATAAATGTGCGTTCGTGCTTCTAGCGATACCGCTGTCGACGTGACGACGGGATTACGTAGCTTTATCTGGACTGATACGCTCAGGTAACGCTTTACGTGCTTCGGCGATGTAAAGACGTAAGCATACCAAGGTGTTCACGGGCGCTGCTCCGAGCGCTTGCATTCGCTTCGGTTTCAAGGGCTGCTCGGAGAGAGATGCTAACGATATTATAAAGTTCATCCTGTCGCATTGGGCCTTTCAGTTTACTCGGTGCAGACTTGTACGTATCTTGGGTACGTACTCAAAATACACTATTTTAAATACTTTTTCCGGCATTTTGGTACTCTACTCAATACTTTTTGCGACAAGTATTTTTAATGTATTTAAAATACTTTTTTCGGTATTTGCTACTCAGTACTCAAAATACTTTCCTTCCTCGTCAAGCCATATCCAGCACGTTTTCCGCCGTGCCGAGATTTTCAGCTCAATGGAATTTAACCCCCTTTTTCTTCTTTTTCTTTTTTTCGGGAATTCGCGAATCTGTCATTTATCCTCTTGTACAATAGGCTGGTCGCAAGCCTGGCCTTGCTTGTCAATAGCCAACTTCGTCCGAAAACCGTTCCTATTCATATTGCCAGGTGAATCACCAGGGGATTAGGTACAAGATAATCCCGGCATTTATTTCCTTGGTCATCAAAGCAATAAACACGTGCCAGAGGTTGAAAGACCCGAACCGACAAACAGGAAGGATTACGAAGTTTTGGGTCGGAACATATCAACAAAGTTTACTTGGGTTCACCAAAGTTCACCAAGCATTACTTGACTCCAAGACGTTGCAAATGAAAGATATGCATGGCTGATGAAGTTTATTCCTTTCATTTGTAAGGCCACGTTCAGAATACGCGTTTCACTTACTGCTAATACTAAAGTACTTTAAAGAGTATCTTAAATACTTCTTAGAGTATTTAGTGCTCTACTCAAATTACTTTCAGTTTTGAGTATTTTGTACTCTATTTTAAATACTTTTTCCGTAGAGTATTTAGTATCTTATTTTAAATACTTTTGCGCAGTATTTTGTACAAGTCTGACTCGGTGTAGTTAGTACTGCGGCAAAGAGATATCACCATTTCTTTTCCTGAGACTGCGGCTTGTCTGGACACGTAGAACTTGTTTACGCGCGCGTCAGAACGAATGTATACCTCGAAATAAAATGCACAATCGCGCGCGGAAAACTGCCAACGGCGAACTTAGACTAACGTGGTTATAAAAACGCAAACACCGAACTTGAACTAACGTAATAATAAACTAACCAGCATGCGCAACATGCTTTGTCCGCCCTGCTAAAAGCCTAACGGCTCCTAAATTTTGACTGCCGTTCGCTCAAACCGACTTGGATATAGACATCGGAAATCCGCGAGTCTGAGTGGATAAATAATGGTGTCGTGTTTTTAAAAATGGCATTGACGGCAATCGAGCATTCAGCCTGATATTCCTTGTTTCGAAATCGGGGATTTTGCAACCGGGAATATCGAGGCGCAAATACCCTCAGGTGAGAAAGAGTATCCCGCTACCCGTCCAGTGGTAGCCCCCTTTGGTTATGCGTAGTTGGAACTTGCAAAATTAATATTATATTGCATTATTTTTGGTTTTCGGTAAGCGCAAAAACAAGATATAAACAAGGTAACACCACCTCAAAGTGATGTGACCTGTTGCGTGTGTGTACGTTTCATCCTGGGTACAGGTCCCGACAAAAGTTTACGGAACACGCGAGAGGTGTATTTTCTCCTCGGTAGACACCCTAGCGGCAAGCAGAAGCTGGCGAAATCAGGCCAGTTCACTGCCTCAGAGGGGTGGACGACTGCGCTCTTAGCGACACACAGCGGTAGTTTCGGTATGATTACTGTTGTATGTGCCCGCGAAGTAAGTTGGATTTTACTGTTGTGGTCGCCAACAACACGTGATTCAACGATTGTTGAGACAGTGAGCTCGCTGCTATCATCGTGATAACAAGGATGAATCATGGTGGCAACACTTTATGGTGTATTGCTTTTATTGGAAAGCTATGATATGTAGACAAGAGAAAGAAAGATATCTTGTAAACAGTTGCTTTATTATGGACGACGCGTGACGAGCTGATAAACAATTGACGCTGGCATTGATAATTGATTGATTGATAAACAACTGACGGTAGTCACGAGTTGTTGACGAGCACAACAGTTAAATCCAACTTACTTCGCGGGCACGTGCAACAGTAATCATACCGAAACTACCGCTGTGTGTCGCTAAGAGCGCTGTCGTCCAGAAAAAATACACCGCTCGCGTGTTCCGTAAACTTTTGTCGGGACCTGTACAACCGTACTACATGCGCATTAAAAAAAAGAAAAAAGACATTTAACGCAAGGGCATGCCACTGCCACACTCCCTTCCGGGAGTGATATGTGGCAAGGATGTATTCCCCAAAAAGGAGTTAATGTACGCCCCTTTTGTTTGTACGCCTATCGAGAAAATGTCACGAAATGCACTGCAGAGAGCACGTTGAATATCTTCGCTATTTGACGAGCGCTCGGAACTTCTTTTATTTATTTATTTATTTATTTATACTTCAGGTAACATATCCCGGGTAGTACAATGTACTGAAAGTCTAGTGCAATGGGGGTGGACGGGTATGTGGAAGGCCTTGGCAAGACGCATACCGTCCACCCCCGCTGCACTCGACTTTCAGTACATTGTGCTGCCTGAGATGTTTATTCTGCCTTGACCAGTCTCGATGTTTCCTGGCGAAAGGGCGGAGGCCAAAAAAACTTTCTTTATCTTCGTACTTCTGTTTACCCCCACCGAGTTTTTTCCACTCTGTTTGTGCACGAAAAACAGCCATCAACGTCACCGGGGTCTTACTTCTTATCGACGATCGTCTGCTACTCGAAATGTCAGCTGATAAGCCAAGGTCGCGTAGCCTTTCGTGTTCCTTGAGATCTATGATTGCATGCAAGCATATGCACCGCACTGCCGTGCACAATGATATATTTGTCTACCAAATGACACGGTGCATACTTGTCTTGCGTTACTTTTTTGTTGTGCCAGGAACAATTATTGCTCTTTACAACGTGTCTTTTCTCCCGTTCTGCGTTTTATTAAAATCCGGAACTGAATGAAAATTTTAATACTTATACTTTTATACTTTGAAAGTATACTTTTCCTTTACATTTTTATGATACTTTTTATACTTTGAAAGTTACTTTGTACTGGGCAGGAAGCTTTTCTGAATGACCTACACACCATGCCGAAACTCACAAATAGAAATGCGCCGATACAAAGCCAGAGGAGGTTCGGAAAAAATGTTGGGTCCTACTCGTGACGTCATCACGCGGGGGGGGGGGGGGGGGGGGAGAAAATGAGTTTTTTGGGGGGGCAGGGGCGGTGTTAAAATGATTAATAAACCTTCCTATTTCGTTCGCTTTATAGGTTACTGCACATACTGCGGAGGTCCATTTTAATTTTTTCGCGAAATTGCTTCTAAAAGTGATTCGCAAGAAATGTTGGAAGCACCGTTAGATATCAAGCACATATCACTTCAGGTGAGAAAGCTGTATGAATTAAGTGTTCGCATCTTGTTACTTGTGAAGGGTTTCCATCAACGTAGTACATAGCATGCGATCGAGTACTATACAAAACTGGGCTCGTATGCAGTACTGAATGTCGAAAATGTTTTCGTGCCAAGGATTATATTTTAATATTCTGCGAAGTCTCTTTGATTGAATAGTACTGAATATTTGACGACTCTAAATATTCGGAACCGAAATTTGTCATTTTGGGTGTACACACTCGAAACGGGATTTATAGTTGCACACGTAAAAACGAAACGTTATTGAGATTTTTTTTTCTTTTTTTTCTTTTTTGGAGGTTCGTTAGATTTTGGAAGAATTTATTTTGGTGCGTTTCTATTTAATTTTTTGTGCGTTTGTAAATTCATAAACAAAAATAAATTAATTACAATCATTTAATGAATTGCACCCTATACCAAATCGAAACTGTAAAACATAAACGATCCGGCGGAAAGAGAGAGACTCGTAAGTTGTACAGTACTTGATGCAGCGTTTCATATAGCCACCCTATCTCCTATCTAAATACTTTCATCTAACGGAGCCCATTTTAGAAGAACTATGGAACTAGAGCATGCAGGTGTCTTTCATTCTTGCAGAGAGCGACTCGACGACGCGTTTGCTTTTCTTATCCCGTTATCTCATATGGAACGAGGAGCGCCTTGATGAGGTCCCTGGATTTATTATTCCTGCGGCTTATCGAAGTGGGAAGGACTGTCTCCGTCGGGCAATGACGGTTGCTATATGTGGACGAGCTCGCTCGAAAAGGCCATCCCGTATTAAGTGTTCTTCCTTAGCCTTTCCTGCACCGAGTTCAAGGTTTCCTGCTTCGTTGTGTCAGTCCATAAATATACGCAGAAAGATGCGAGAGAAAGTTTGGAAGGAAAAATATTCGACGTTAGATGGAAAATAAAATTAGCTGGGGGCTTCCTTCGAGCCTAAGGATTGAAGAGATGAAGATTTCGTTTCAAGAAAATCGGTGTCGAGATCTTTATTTATCTGCTTTTTTTTAGGAAGGCGGGGGTAAAAAAATTGAAAGTTTAGAGCTTCTAAAATGTACCAAAATACGGAAAGTACCCACCGGTTCTTCCGTTCGGTTTCGTTTCGTGACTGCCTTTCATTTTTCATCCCATTCTGTCTTTATCGCATCACCATCACCATCATCTTTCGTGCAAGATTATATATATATTTGGAAATGCCGATGAATTACTCCGCGCTACCAGGTTCTGATATTTACGGCTGTCCTTTCTTTCACATCGTGCATCGCGGTGTACCTGAGCAACTTGTACCCCAAGCAGCACAACATATTTGCCCAATATTGCTCCAAAATTGGACCGATATTTGGCCAGTATTGCCAATATTGGACCAATATCGGGCCAATATGTTGTGCTGCTTGGGACCGGGCCATATACCAGTGACGTCCCAAGCGGCGGCACCCTTGTAACGTGGCACAACAGAACCAAACGTAGGGGGAAGGTTCACCAGGGGGGGGGGGAAGTGGTGAGGGTGAAAGAGGGATGAGAGAGATGATGGTGGCACAGGAGAGGGAGGGGTATGCGAACATCCTTCAGTACTCTTCATTGGGTACCACGGTAACCGCCAGGATTATTAGCGAAGTTAACCCATCAACCAACTCAGAAAGCCGACTTGGCAAGACATATGAGCATGTTTTCTTCTCATATCATCGTGATCTATACTATGCGTCACCTATTGTGTCATCCATCATGCACGTTTACTGAAAGCTATAATGTGCCTCCGCTGAAATAGATTAGCGATAAGCTAGTAAAAAGAGGAAAAAAAAACAAACGTTTGACACACGTCGCCCTGCTATTTAGAAGTTGCACGTCCACACCGATAAGTGTCTATATACCCCTGTTGATGTCACGACATATGCACGCGGCATAGGCCCGGGCAAACGGGGCATGGTATTCCGGGCAGCGTAAACAACGATCCTGCTTTTCGAAATGCCCGATTTTTGAAAAACGGCCAAGCTTTGATAGGAGCAAGCAGTCAAATAAATAAGAGAGCACTTCACCCGAGAATTAATCTCGTCCGCTCTGTTTTGTGCGCTCTCTTATACAAGCATCGTGCCCGGCGAACTCTTGGAGCTGCCACTCGGCGCCATAGAGTGTCACACGTAACGAGAAACATGTTTACAGCGCGATGTCGGAATGCTGTGCGAACCTCTCTCCGAAGGTCGATGGTCAGAGTAATATTGTTGGTCGGGAGCGTCTCTCTTTTTCAAGGTCGGCGGCTGGCTGCCACGCTCCCGCTCGATAGAGTTGCTGCGTGTGCGTCTCTCATCGAACATGCTGCTTTCCCTCCTCATGGGTACAGTTCGGCTGGCTTTCTCGAAAGGGTGTACCTCGAAATAAAGCGATCGAAATCCCCGTTTGCAAAATAAACTGCTGTCAATAGATGTTATCTAACTATAAACTGCACAGTCGCGCGCGCGGGAAACTGCCAACAGCGAACTTGGACTAATGCAGACACCGAACGTGGACTAACGTAATAATAAACTAACCAACGTGCTGTCCTGTCGTGTCCGCCCTGCTAAGCCTAACGGCCGCTAAAATGTGACTTTCGTTTCTCTAAAAGGACTCGGACAAACATCGAAAAAAAGAAAAAAAACGTGAACTTGAGTGGTTAAATAGTAATGTCGTGTTTTTAGAACACGGCTTATCATCTTACGAAGCAATCGAGCATTATCCTTGATTTTCATTGTTTCGAGAACGGGAATTTCGAGATCGGGGATTTTGACAGCCGGGAATATTGAGTTGCCCCCTCTCGAAATTACCTTCAAAGGATGATGACAGTACGTTCCAACAGTATTTATTTTGTATAGTGTCTGCGTTAAATGACCCCCATGTGGTGCGGAGACGACAGAGACACAAACAAACAAACAACCACTGAATGTCCTGTGTCGTCCTTGTTGTCCTTTTGCCTCCGGGTTGGTGTCTGTCGATAAATAACATTCGACGGTGGGAATAATAACTCGCTGGTGGGAGCCAAGGTGGTGCTGAAGACTGGAAGGTAGTGGGTTCGAATCCTACCATGGGGAGGTGCTGTCTGGACTTTTCCGGCGGACATTCCGAAAATTCCTCGTAAAGTCGGCCCAGGACACGTACTAGCCCACTCTGTCCCCTCACTCCTTCCTGCTGTTCCCCTTTCCATCTGTCCACAGCTGTACGTCGCTCATAGCCACAGGTGCTTCGCGGCGCTGAAAAGGAATACCAGGCGTCGGTAATCAGAGTAAACGAGGGAGAAAACAAACAACGAAAGTCAGTGCGCGCGCAAACGTAAACAACAACAACAACAACTGAGCGAGGGAGGGAAAAAAACTGTTGTGAGCGGAGACCGCAAGACAAGTTCTCGGGCGCTGAAAGTCACGGGTTTCGCGAAGCCAAAGTAATTGTTGTAATCATGGTGGGGACCAAAGATGATATTTCCAGGAACTTGTTGTCTCGAGTTAGGTTGCTTAATCGCTGCAATTTCCCAAGAATCCCACGCTTTTCTGGCAAGTCTAGTGCCATGCAATCAACTCTTTCTTTCGAAGACGTGTTCGTAAACACGCACTTTGCAATCTCTGGTACGTACTTTAGAAGCAGCATGCGTGAAAACGACGGGAAATAATGTTCTGAACAGATGTACATATACGTCCCCCAATGTCGAGCTGCCACTACGAAATTCAATATCTAGCTAAAGATGGCTATTTACGAAGCCTTTATTATTATTATTATTATTATTATTATTATTTATTATTATATCCTCGAGCGACCCACCAATGTCAAGAGGAGGGAAAGGGCGCAGAAAAAGAATAAAGACGACGCAGGACAACGTCCTGTTTCGAGAAAGATGAGGCTGGTTCCTCATTATGGGGTTTGTTTGAAGGTGTACCTTGAGCTTGTGGCATAGATACAGGAAAAGGACGACAGCTCATTAGTCACTATTAGACACTGTATTACCCTATCCGATATCTTTGCGATTTCCTGTCTTTGAGAAATTTGCTTCCCATTCCTCCTGTTTTTGTTAAAGTCGTGTTGCATGGTTATGAGCTGTGTCCGTCGTCCGTTTCTCGCGTTTATGTCTCAAGCTATGTCCTCCGTCGTCCTTGTTGTCCTTTTTGTCGCCGGGTCGGTGTCCCTGTCAAAGTCAAGTAGGACGAAAGTTCTTTAAGAAACGGCCGGAAGGAAAATTTCCACCGACTGACATGCGCAAATAACACAAAGGGATTCTGGCGTACGATGACGCTCGGAGGCGTTCGAAGACACCTTCCCAAACAATGGTCCTGCGTCATTGCCATATTGATGGCTCTCCATTGTTGACTGTCCGTTGTTTATTGTTTGTGAGTCGCCCAACTTCGGAGGGATGATCAGATTCCCCGTTCTTTCTCCACCTGTTTCTTCTGCATAGCCCCGTTTTTCACCCCTCTCTCTGTCATTCTCCTGCTTTCTGCGAAGAATTATCGAAAGTTACCCAAATGATTTTCTTAATTTGTTTCAAATATTTATTTCAAAGCGCGCAAGTTCAGCGTTAAAAAAAAAAAAGAAAAGAAAAAGCGGCAAAACTTTTATTCGTCTGTGTGGTTTACCCCAAACACGAGGCAATGTCTTCAACAAAACTTTCATGTCTGACGATGCCGTACTTCCCAGCGGACGCTCTACCGTTGACGGTTCATGGCTCAGTCGCAACGGGAAATCCCTTCTCGATATCGCGCGTTCTTGCCACGCAATGAACTTCCGACAAACTTCCGAAACAAGTGGTGTTAGCACGTTCAACAGACACCAACAAGCAACGGAGATGATATATTCCCCCGACATTTCGTCATCCGCGTATTTCGCTGCGTGTGTGTGTGTGCGCCAGAAACGTGTTTTTGCACGTGACTAAGGCACGCCATATCAAAGTACTCGCTATCCATATCGGATCCGAAACTTGGCCCTGACCAAAAGTCACACTGCAAGATCCCATAGCTGTCAGACAATCCGCACAAATACAGCGATACCAGCTCTTATACTCTCATCTTCCCAAAACCGCATTGTGCCAGACGATTCCAACGCGGCGGTGCGGCGTCGTCTGCGTCTCTGTAGCGTCCGCGCATGCGCCGAGCCCTCCATCTCCTCCTCTCTCTCTCGTCTGCTACATGAAAGCGAGCGAGCGCGCACTCCGCTCCAGAATCGAGCGATCTGTCGGCTGTGCTGGATTTACGCGTTTTTCTGCTTCCACGACGTCATACACTATGCCTTGTTTACCGAGCGCCCAACTCCGGCTCGGCCATTTCTGCGACAACACCAATTTCCGACGTGATGCCTGCGAGGTCTTCTCTGGTGTGCTCGAAGTCGTCGTGCCCAACGCGAACCCTTCGGCGACGTTGCAAAGTGTGTTCGTCCGGGTCTACAAAACGACGCACGAGCACTTCGCAGTGTTGTACCCCGTACGGGCACTGGTGACCGCCTGCAAGGCGTTGACCAGCATCAATCTGAAGTCGTGCACACTGGATCAGCCTTCTCCGGGACAGTTCCGAGTGTCTCAGAGGTCCCTCGACGGCGTCTCCCTGGCGTTCAGGTCCCCCGATGACGGCGGGCTTCCAGTCGAAGACTGGATGGCAGCGTTTGGTGCGCGAACAAAGCCGATTCCGCGCAAGAACTCGCCCATGACCCTTCCAGTCCTGCTGGAAAGGGTTGAGGAAGAACCAGTCAGTTGAAGGAGATCGTGGCAAAAATTGTGTGATTTGTTCCACGGAAGCCTCGTGACTTCTACAGATTTACGAGCAGTCAGCGCGAAACTTGAGGTTGCCAATTTACCACCACCACCAACAACAACCTCTCGTGCCTGGTGAAGTTCCTGAAATGCTGCCCAGTGCCTCTAGGACTAACGATCCAAGTGTCAACCCTCCCTGCAAGCATTTAGTCCACGCGAGCCCAAAAGTCAACGACTTGGGTCGTCGGACCGACATTCCAACGACCTGACGCCTCTCGCGCTATCATCCTGGATCTGTTGGCTGCGTTGTTGTTTTCGACAAAGCCGGGATTGTGAGCGATGCTAGTGGAAAGAAAGACCTTGGTCCAACAGCTCCGTCCTTTCTTCAGTACATAGACTTTGTTCTAGTCACACTAGGAGGACCTCAAAGTTCATAACATTGTATAATACGGTCACTTTCATAGTCACGCATGTATGTCGTCACCGGGTCAGCCAAATGGTGACGCGGCGCGTGTTTGTTTTCGTCGGTGCAGATCTCGCAGCTGTGGCCATGAAACGGTTCTGCCGCTTTTCTAGGTCGTTATTTTTCTGACGAGCGTGGGTCGAACTGTGCAAGGCGAACGCGTTGCATTCCTGAGTATCTTGTTCTTTGGAAAACACTGTATATATAATTGTATCTCGTCGCTAGAAAGTCCGATGTGATGTGTTCGGGGTCTGTGTTGTTGCTTATAGGGGGGTTGTTTCGGAATAAATAATTTATTCTGCGATACATATAGACTCGTATGTTTCGTGAGTTGTGTTTGAGAGTGCATTGGTATGCGGCGCAATGGTTTGAGTACAGTCTGCACATTCCGTTTCTTGGTAGTGCGAATGTCTCATCCAAGCTTCCCCAGAAAATATTCAATTTCTGTCATGTCAGACAGGCGTCTATTTTCCGCACTTTTCCTCCCTGGGGCTTTTTTTTCTTTTCTTCTGTTTTCTAGGGAGGTTAAACTTCAACAGCTTTCTTGGATACCACACTTTTGACGTCGTTGCGCCTCTTTGATGACGTACTGTCATCCCCCCCCCCCCACACACAAAATGAGTTGAACAAACAACGCAGTTCTTATGTACTCCATGCGACATACTTGTCCGAAATCTTCAGTCGGTGGTCCAACAGCGCGTATTGGTTTTGTCGCCTTTGAAGGGGCTGTACGGATACTCAGATTGAAGGTGGGCTGTATGCCACACGATTCTATTACTTAGGAGTTAATGTTGCAGGACCTGGCGATTTCAAACAGAACATACCACGAGAACTCTATACTATACAAGCACGTCGCAAGCAGTACTGATCCGCGTTGCGTGTGATAGCCCGGCACTGTACCAGAGCTTCTCCTGTAAAAGCCCCCTTAAAATTTATTACAGGTTACTGCGTGTACTGTAAAACATAACCTTGCGTGAATGCTATTTCTGCCGGTGCCTGTCTCGCTGAAACATATACCGAGGGATCTCTGATCCCCCCCCCCCCCCTGGTCTCGGTAGCAGAACCATTTTGTTGTGCACCTGTACACGAACGCTAACTTGCCTGTTCGATCTCGCCCCTGACAGGCGACGAAAAAACTCGCGCTGGATTCATTCTCAGCAACGCTGAACACGAAAAACCCATACAAGACCCCAGAAAAACCTAGACAAGAGATGCCTTGCATAACTTTGTGTCCCCCATCTCTCAACATCATTATACCTAGCCCTAGTAGTTTTTCCACGAAAAAAACCCAAATCATCATCATCACATCATTATACCGTGCGTTAACTCTATTCGCAAATTTCTCGCACTCTTTTTTGTTTTTAAGCGACACAAGTCCTGCTTCGCTTTGGCTTCTTTCTTTCTGGCGCATTTTTCGCGGACACACACACACAAAAAAAAGAAAAAAGAATAACAATGGGGGAGGTAGAGCCTTCCACAGTTGAGCGCCCAAGACGTTGTTGTAACGTTATAGCCCCCTCTTTGGGTCTCCATAATTTGGCGTGCGACGCTTACGCTCCGGCGTCTTTTTTTTTTTCTCTCCGACAGAGAAGCAATTCTGTCGAGAGACCCGGGGAAACCCACTTACAAGCTCCTTTACGTTGAAGCTGTCCGCTCGAAAGGAAGAAGATATGATGACGTGGGTCCCTCTGTTCGCGAAACGCTTATTTTTTTCCGCTTCGTTCCGGGCTCCTCATTTGGCTCGTCATCGTTTTGAAGCGGAGAGGCGAAAATCGCTTACATAATGGAAACATCATCCCCGCGCGATCTGCTAGCGGGGAACGACGGTTTGACGTCAACGGTGATGCCGGTGGAATTGTTTTGCTTATATAGACTTCGGCAGCTTGGAATCTGAATTAATAAAATGCGAGTTTGGAGATACGCGATATCTATAGGATCTGAGAGAGTTTCGGAACTGGATATTGGACTGTTATCGTGCGAGGACGGATGAAATTCTGAAATTCTAGCGAAAAATTTTTTGAAGCAGAATATGATACATTTGTTTAATGAAAAAAAAAGAAAAGAAAACATAATAGTTCAGTTTCGGGAAAAAATATACCCATACAGTTCATTTATTTAACATATTGTTCATCGACTACGAGAAATACATAAATTCTCGAGCCTGAATTATTTCCGTAAAGCTAAAGCAAGCAATCAAAGCAAAACCGTATTACTTTTAAACTTGTAGCGTAACAGTTCCTGCCTGAACTCTTTCGGTCCAGCGAGCGCCGCATCATTATATATATATATATATATATATTGTATATCACCTGAACTTTCATAGGCGCACATTGTCAGGGTTTGAGTCAGCGCCTCCCGCATTCTCTATGGCGGCGATAAAGAGCGTGTTTTTCTTCCCGAGATCCATTACCGTGCCTGGCTTTTTCTGGGTAAACATAAAGATAGCGCTAGGTAACAAACAACATTGTTGTTCGGTGGATGAGGAGGTACCACCAAAGAAAATCTGTTATGGACACTGACACTTGTGTGACTTCAGCTGACAGTGGAAGAGAATTATTGTTTGTCGAATTGTTCACGGGACAGGCACAAGTCCACTTGATTGATTCCGTTGGTCAATATATCCTTTCTCTACTTGAAGATGAACTCTTCTCTCAAGTTAGGGAAATGCATCTGTTTCTAGTGCGATATTCAAAACGTTTCTTTCTTTCTTCTTTTTCTTTCTTTTTTCTTTTTTTTTATGTGTGTAAACTGGCTCATGTACGCTGTCGCGCAGGAGGGTTTCATCGCACATTTCATCATCATTTACCTGAAATTCTGACGGACTCACTCTCATGGTGATAAGACGATGATTAACGCACGTTGTGTACGGCAGCCGATAAGATAAGGCTGTCCGTACATGAGAAGTGCAACTGTATTTTTCTTTTCCTTTCTGACTACTGGTTTGGCGTTGTGGATCATTGAAAGCAGTAGTACAGCCTCACATATCTCCATCGTAAATATGTGCAGCGTCGGTTTTTACCGGAAAATGTCGGACTTTCTGGGATGGCTCACAATTGCTATTCGGTATCTCCAATCGTGCTTCGAGTACCGTATTTTCACGCGTATTAGCCGCGGCTTATGCGCGATTTTTTTTTCTCACGGGCGCCCTGCGGCTTATCCACCGGTGCGTCTTATCTGATGACTATTTTTTCCTGGTGTTTTCCCCATACGCCGATTTTAACGAAAGGGCCGACAGTGCCTCTGGAACAGCACTGCCCTGCAGATGCACGAACAGTGCGTAACAGGGACGGGTCCACATTCGAGTAGATTGATCTTCCTGGTGCATTCCCCCAAGCAGCTTTAAGGAAAGTGGTGACAGTGATTCACGTCTTCTGGAAGATCACTGACCCATCAGTCCACGAAAAAACCCCCCACAAGGGCACAATCCTATCTTGGTAGTTCTCCAGAACTGACCTCCTCTGTTGTACACTGTGCCAATCCCGGAGTATGGACCACAGGGTTTATGGCCTTCTCTATGGTCTCCTTTGTCGCACAAATCAGTCGTCTCGTATTGTCCGCGGCTTATCTGCGGGTGCGGCTTATCTGCCAGAAAATTTTCAAAACGTCCCAAAAAACGCGTCCTGCGGCTTATCTGCGGTGCGGCTTATATGCGTGAAATTACGGTAACCTCGTCGTTATCTGTGACACGGACCATCGAGTGAAAATGAAGAGTGGGATATCACCGCTGTATATGCTTCCCGTATCACCATTCCGCCGCGAGCAAATAGACGATACATAGTCACGTGTCATTTTGAACCGTATTTGGGTCGCTCGACACGTGTCTCCGCAGATCACCGACAACGCCACTGTCAGGAAGCGCCGTGCGAAGGCATACATACCTACCTCGATAAGTAACCAGTAGATATATAGTGCATTGACTTCGGAGGCTCGTTTGTGTGCCGAGAACTGGAATGGAAAGCTGTACAGAGATAGATTGACGATAAAACCGCAGGTGATATATACAGGGTGTTCAAAATTCAGCTTTCACTAGCACTTTATAAATAGGCGAACAAAAGAAAACTGGTGCTACTTTTTTCTGTTCCTTGAGTAAGAAACAGGTGCTACATAATTAGCAGCACCTGTTTCTTACACAAGTAGCGTAAAGTTATCATCGGGTTTCCTGTCATCGCTGTGGTTGCGTAGCGCTCGTGAAAGCTTAATTTTGAACACCCTGTAGAGTAGAAGTATCCGCCTTCCTTCCCCCCCCCTCCATTTTTTTTTTAAATCTTGGTCTTGTCTACTCAGAGATGCGCGCGCAGATCAAACTGGAAAGGATCACTAAAATTTGGCCGACAAATAAGTAGAAATTAAAGAAAAAAAACTGAGGAGGACGCTGGGAAGACGGGTTCTTTCTGGGTGTTGAATTTTTTCTTTGCCTTCTTATTTTCGCCCCTGAAGTCGGCCCAGGACGCATACTGACCCCCACTCCTTTCTCCTGTCCTCTTTACATCTGTCCACGGCTGTATACGCTGCTCATAGCCGCAGTTGCTTCGCGGCGCTAACACGAAAAATTAAAAAAATCTTATTCTCTCCCTGTCGTTTTCCTTTTTTTTTTCTGCGATATTAAAAGACGTGCGAGAGTGATAAAATAAATTGCCTCCAACTACTTAACGACGACTCCAAGTCACAGAATTCGTTACGGGGTAATTACTCGGGATGTTCACATAGTCCCTTAATGACCTCAAAATGAACGGTGCTCGAGATAATGAGAGAGAGACAACGCACGGAAAATTCTCATTATTGAATTATCGCAGTAATTACCGCCTCATTATCGCCCTAACGAATCGGTGCTCTCAGGTTTGGAGAAGTTGCGGAATCCACTTTATTTCAGCTCCTGCAGTCGGTCGAAGCTATAGGACCTGCTCGTGCATGTGCTGGCGCTGGCTATTGAAGACGACAATGTTTTTCCGCCCTCACCCAACACGATCTACAGGGTGTTACCCTATAAAAGTCTACCCGTGCCGCCATGCCGTATTCGCCAATTACTCAATGCAGGTGGCACATTGTGCGATCTTCATATAAAGCTCATAAGGACATTTGATCTTGGTAAATTTCAAAGTGATTGAGTGCCGCAGCACGAAGTTACAACTCAAAACGTGCAATTCCCATAGTCAAAACAAACAAGATGGCGGCGTTGAGAAGAGCACTTGACATGCTGTTCCCCACACGACAACGTGTCGCATATCCTGCCAGCCGGATGGAGCTGCAGTTTTCATTTCGTTTTCGTGTAACTGTCGTATTTTGCTCAGAAGTAAGCAACGTGAGGAACGAAAAATGCCGACGCATACTCAGCAGACGACACCCAAAAGGGATGTCGTCTGCTAACTGAGAGGCGCCATCTTGGCTGTTTTGACTACGGGAATCTCACGTTTCGCGCTATAACTTTGCGTTACGGTGCTCAATCACATCGATATTTACCATGATGGAATGTCCTTATGAGTTTTATACGTAGGCAACATATTGTGCCGCCTGCATTGAGTAATTGGCGAGCACGGCATGCCGGCGCGGGTAGACTTTTATAGGGTAACACCCTGTACATTAAGAGGTGGCCTCGATACATCACAGAAATTGATCAATTACTCAGCATCAAACATAGTAACCATATCCCCATTGGCTAAAAGTGCAAATAATTACAATAATTATAATTAGTAGTGGGTAGCACGGCGGGCTTGTGGCGCAACGGATAACGCGTCTGACTACGGATCAAAAGATTCCAGGTTCGAATCCTGGCAAGCTCGTTCTTATTTTTCAGTGGACATATTCCTCTATGCTGTTTTTGCTTCATCTTGCTGGATGTTTCTTTTTTTTTTTTTTTTTCAATCCTGGTGTTTGTGTTACGTTGTGATAAGACAGCCACATCAAATAAATCGGGCGGCTGACTTATCGTGTTCTCGGAACCACTGCTAAAACTATAACTTAAAGCTAGTTAATTCCTCATACCTGTTTACCTTTCGTAGTTAAGCCAACGCGTATACCAAACGAGCAATTGGAACGTAGGCGTCATGTCAACGTAAACACGCGCTTGCGTTATGATCTCGTCATCAAAAAAAGTCGTAATCCATGGCCTCCCTGAACGTTGAAGACAGATGTTTTCCGCCGTCAAGAACGTCGTCGACGACGCTCGGATATGCCGTAATAACGTTACGCCGTGTCAGCAGCTGCAGAAATATGACTGAGTTTGTGAAACTGTGATGAAACGTGCGATCGTCCATGGAAGGTTGCGGCAATGCGTGAGTCGCGTATAGCCCGAATAGGGTGCTCGTAGCACGGTAGGAGCTGGAACGAGAAAAACGATCTTTACACGATGGAAAGTAGTATAACTGTTCTGAGGTAGGGACGCAAACGGAGGAACATTAGACGAGCCACAGTAAGGTGCTGAAGAACATGGGCGACTTCCTCTTTCCTGTTTGTTTGTTTGTTTTTCTCTCTTTTTCTGGCTCTATTTTTCCACCCACAAACGCGTTTTGGAGTAGCCAGTTCTGACTGGGTCTGGACTAACCTCTCCATATTTTTTTCTTTCTTTTCCAATTCCAGCATGGACGATTGAAATATGGCAGTTAGAAATGTATAATGCAAAGTTCGTTGAATAAGTTGGTAACTCGTCACTCGTCAGAAAGCAGATATGGCAGAATAGCGTAACAGACCTCTCCCTGTTTGTAAACAAGTGACGTCATGGTGTTCGACAGCGCCACCAGTCTGATAGAGTTGAACCACGGGACTGTGGTTGAACTATATGCTCGAAGGTCACGGTCTCGAGGGCATTACGATGGCCCCTGAAAGGGACGCGACCTTCGGTCCCACTTTCGGCAGCGAATAAGTGCCCATTCGTGGAACCCAACCCTCCCCTTCCGGTTTGTTTCGGTTTCAGTCTGTCTACCAACGTCATGATGACGTTTCTCGAGTAGAGGTTTATTGATTAACGCACTCGCAGGTAATCGAGAGGGGCGTGGTTCAAATCGCTTCGCTGTCGATTGACAAATGTCGGCACAGTTCCCTGTGAAGTTGGCCCAGGACGTCCGTTTCCCCCTCCTCCCTGCGATAGTCGTGTGACGTTGCCCGCCTAAGCGTAGCCGACTACGGCAAGCAGTTTCGTCTTCACCACCACCTGTACGAAACCTTTACGATACGATATCTTTCGATAAGATCTTAATGTAAGAACGCACAACTCACAATAAAGTTGTTGTCGTTAAGGGCGTGAACGTACAACCATATCTAGCATTTGAAAGGGCGGTGTGTTGAACGGGCTCATTCTAAAATGAATAGAAAGTAGGCAGTATCGGGAGAAAACTATATCAACTGCATACTCAGCAACTCCGGTGTTTTTTTTTCCTTTGTAGTGTTACCAAACCATGTTACGCAACTTGTTGTTTGTGACATCGTATTACTTTTTCCTGTGTTAATCCATTTCCTGTGTTGTTTGTTTCGTTTTCTGTTTCGTTTTTTTTTCTATCTGTTCTGTTATCGTTTTCATTGCAGTTATGTTTTCTCCATGTAATGCCGCAAGGCCCTTGGAGCACCACAATAAATAAATAAATAATCTAATTCTTATCATATGCAAGCTCTGTCCAGCTGTTACAGACAATTCAACTGCATAATGTAAAACCCCGAGACTAGGGAACAGGAAGGGACAGACACAACACGAAGTCTCAAACAGCTCGAGCTGATCTGTGTTTGAGACTTCGTGTTGTGTCTGTCGCAGTGTTGTACGTAGCGCCGTTACTAGTAGCGGCGCTACTGTATCCGTTACTTTTTTCGGTAGCGGAGTAGAGATCGCGCTACTTTTTAAAACTGGTAACGAAAGAAGTACTTCCGCTACAAATTTGCGGTAGCGCAATCTTTGAGCGCTACCGCTACTTTCCGAGCTGGGGTTCGCAACAACTCGACTTCGACCTATGATCAAACCTCCACGCTGCCTGCCTTCGATCAAGCTGCCCGATATCACAACTCATTCTGGGAGACCGGGCAAATAGCCGAAAGGAGGGCACAGAGGCCGTTATCTTACAAAGAGGATATGCCCTCCACGTGTTCCCTATTTGGGATGAACCTTCTTGAAGATTTGGTGCATTGTGGGAGTTGTCTGCAAACTGACGTCACTCCATTCTGGAGCCGTCCTCGCTAGCTATGAGTCATGACATTCCACATGACATTGCGCCACGTACGCTCAGGTGCTTGACAGTTGCAATTTCTTGTCCGCTGCAATGGAGGGACCATGGCCTGCTTCAGTACAAAACAGTAGCGTGGTGTTGCGCCTCGGTGGGAAAGCTTTATCTGTGCGTCAAGGAAGTCAACGTACAATTTGAAAAAGCACACCGTGGTATGTTTACTAAAAGCTCGTTCCGGGCAATCCGAGTTCTTTTTGTGACAAAGCTGTTGAGCCTTTTATTGGTAGACTTGCTTTGTGCTTTATTTGCTTTAGAGGAAGAGAAAAAGATATGCAGGATACCGAGTAGGCTTTAGTAAATCTGTAAAAAAAACGGTTTTCAAAATTTTAGCCTTCAGGCAACCTACGTGTAGCCTCCATTGGACGTCGATTTATTATTTTGAGATAGTTTTATTTTATTATTTTAAGACGGGTTTGAAGTACGTCATCAACGACACTGTTTGTTTCTTTCCTAAAAAGTAGCGCATGAAGTATCGCGTTACTTTTTACGGGTAACGGTAGCGGTATTCCGCTACTTTTAAGTACGTGTAACGATATCGGGATTTCGTTACTTTTTGCTCAGGTAGCGCGTATCAGTATTGCGCTACCTTTTTCGGGTAGCGGGTACAACACTGGTCTGTCGCTTCGTGTTCCCTAGTCTCGGGGTTTTACATTATGCATCATCATCACCAGCTCGCTTGCTTCCTAGCCATTTTTTTTTTCAATTCAACTGCGCCTGCTTTCACTACAGATGCCATTTTGTGCAGCCTGTATGCACTCACGCGAAAAGGCAGCGCACGACTTCATATATACATATAACAAACCAGACGTATATACAGAAAGCCTCCCACCGATTCCCTTTCTGCAGTCGACAGACGCAAGAACAGCTCCGTATCTCGCAGCTGCGTCCGTCATATTTATAGCTTCACATTTGTCCTCGGCAGAATTTCTCATGTACACTGCTCGCGCATGAATGGAACGTAATCTATAATCGATTGCGCGCTGAACATTATCGGTGGGTTTATCTTCGTTCGGATCAATACGAACGATGTCGGAACAGGCCCGCGGGGCTCTTGACCTCGGCCATGGAACTGCACCTTAACAGAGACTGTCATCGATCGGATACATGAAACAATGCTGAGCGGCAGCATATAGTTTTTGGAGGTGGACGTATGTCACGGTTGGCTTCCCTGTGGGACGTATGGTGGAACCCAGCTGAACGGATATTGTCAGGAAACGGAGCTTCGCACTACGTAGCACAGGTTGCTTCGCGACGCTAATATGGAATTTAAAAAAAAATTTAACGGTATTCACCGATCACTAGTTTTGTGTTCCATTAAAGAAATCGCGAGTTTTAGGAGGACGTACAAGTTTTCACGATAAGCTTACCGAAAACATGATATACCAATCGCCTGATTCCTTCTGAGTCTCTGACGTCACGCTGCTGCTATCTGATTGACTGACAGCGATTTGGAGTCGGAGAGCGTTGCTTGGTATTCTAAATTGGCCTCCCTCAAAGACCCAGTGCAGAAAACATAAATATACCGCGAATGAATATTACGCGCTTCCATGAAGTTTTGAAAGTTCCCGCAAAAGTTAGTTTCGGATTCCTGAAGAGGCAGCCACGTCATCGAGAGCTGCGGCATCTCTCTCCCACGTGGAGGAAGGGATGAGATCGAGAGCCGTGTGACGTCATCGGCAGCGTTCCGGTTTCGATTTTACACTTGCCTGTGTAGCATAGTTTCAGAATTCGGGAATAGCTGTGACGTTGAGGTGTCAAGGTAGCCCCAAAAGTGGCGTGTGCAGAGCCTCCACATTGGCTCCCTGGGGTAACGTGACCTCCCTTACTGGGCCTCAAGAGCCCTAAAACTCATCACCTTGTTCTTACGTCATTCGCCGCGCGCTTTTATCTTCTCTCGAATAACCTTAGGGAGCCGAGCCTCCGTTCCTCACTTCCGCCATGGTCTCCTAGCAACAGCGCGCGCACAGTCTCAGTCCCCGCTCTCCGGCAAACGTTGGAAGCGTGTACAGCTTGGGTCAAAAGTTTACGAAACACGGCATTGACGTATTTCTTCATCGGAGCGTGGCAGTTCCATCATCACTAGCACCCACCACACCTGCAGACGGCAGCTGGACATTATGCTATGACGTCACACAAGAGAGATAGAGAGAAGTCTTGTATCGCAGCAGACCCTGCTATAGACCTCTCCCTGTTTGTAAATAAATGATGACATATATAGTGTACGACAGCGCCACCAATTTGGTAGAGTTGAAGTACCCTCGAAAACCACGGTCTTGAGGGGATTACGATGGTCCCTGAAGGGGATGCGACCTTCGATCCTACTTTTCTTTCAGTAGGAGGCAGCGAACAAGTGTCCATTCGTGGAACCCAGCCCTCCCCTTCCGATCTGTTTCTGTTTCAGTCTGTCTACCAGGGCCATGATGACGTTTCTCGGGTAGAGGTCTATTGAAAACCTGCCTGTCCATCGACTGTGGGGAATACATTGATCTGTTGCGTGTCACACGGGTCACCACGCCTGGTCGATACTAGTAGAAATAGCGGCGATCTTCCGGTACAAGGAGTCGATTTTTTACACTTCGCTGTATGTTTCTACAGAAAAGGATGCAAACTATCGTCGGAATCAGTTTATAAATTTCGCGTATTACTTAACGAACTAATTCATCTTCTAGTCGACTCACCAAATAGTGCCGATTTTTGCGATGCCGGCCATTAAACGAATCCAGTGGGCTCGGAACCTGAGCATCAGCTACATCAATATAGGCCAAAGAAACTCGGATTTATAGGATACTCGACGTCGGCCCCCTCGCCTTCTCTGCATGGACATATAAAGTCGTCACGGCGTCGTCAGCCAATCCCCGCGGATTATTTGAAACACCTAAACCAAAGCCCGTGCTCGTTTCCTCGGAGTATATATAACCGGTGCCATAAGGGTTCGAGTAGCGACCTCAATTATTGCAGAAGGTGGTGGTGGTGGTGATGGTGAAAGGGCTTGCCGTTGTCGGCCTCACGTATGTGGGCAACGTCACGACTGACGCCTTGGGGAAATGTGCGTCCTGGGCCGACTTCTAGGGGAACTTGCAGAAGGTCTGTAGTAGCGGACCAGTGTGCTACCAATACGGGGGATGCGGGGGCAACTTGTTGGCATGGTACAAGTTGCTCAGACATGTCCTCCTCCACATCGGGGGCAGCACGGGGTTCAGACTTCCGCGCACGTTGAAGGGCCATCAGGTGGGGGCATAATAAACACACGTGTCGACCACTGGTGCGTCGGTCATGGTCATACTGGTCCCGTGACCAGTATATTGCACGCCTACGAAGATTGGTTTTTGACGCGGAGCTCAGCACAACTTCGAAACGATACGCGGACGAACTGTCGTCGGGAGAAGTTTGTTTTGCCACTTTCGGAATATGTAAATTGAATGAATGAAGAACTGAGGTGCCAGACATTACGTTTACGAGGGATCTTGAGTCTTGAAAGTGCGAGCTCCCACTCAAGTATGGGAGTTCGTGATGCTATACATGATATTAGTCATGCCTATAGACTATGGCATAGCGTTCTTGTTGACGAGTCTCCGTGTTGACGGTACAACACTAGCGTAAAAAAGGGTGCTGTTGACACATCGCCAAGAATGAGTGCGCAGAATGCCATTCTTTCTTCTTCTTTTTTTTTTTTTTGGAAACGGGGGCTGCACGCAAGAGTGAATATGCCAGTGTGACACCTTCATTTCGTTTAAACTTACGCGAGTGGACAAGTATGCGACAAAAAGTGAACGGAATGCAACAGCACGGAACGCCCCCATGGCAGCGCGTATTCTTTATCATCCAGGGACAGCAGCGACCGCTTCGCTGCTTTGCTCCGTTTAGATGGACGCGCGATGAAGCCTTTCACTCAACAGCCTCGAACCGTGACAAAAAAAAAAGGACGTCAAACGGGGATGTCGAAAAACAGTGAAAGACCACAGAGTACACAGTACACTGAGTGCTTGGGCGCTTACACAAGACCCTGACCAGTCACGTGGATGAGCGTATGCAGTAGCGGCTCATAGGTGGGGGTGGTATAGCTGCCGCGACTTTGTGTACAAGGGCCGTTCAAGGTTGCCAGGTACTTTTGTTCCTTTAAATACAATGGAAAAATCGGGAAGCACCAAATTACGTCAGTCAGTTAGCGTGCGCATCTGGACACCGCGCCCCTAGCTTCCAGCGTAGTTCAACTCTACCAAATTGGTGGCGCTGTCGAACGATATGACGCGATTTGTTTACAAACAGCGAGAGGTCTGTAGTGCGGCAGGAGAAATGCTGCAGCGCCACCACACAGCGTAATGTCACGTGGAAAGTCTTAACAGCCAATACGGAAGCAGAGTGAGCATAATGGGTTACATTATCTCGCGGAGGAGCGAGCGTGACCTCTCTGTGACCAGCCAAACACTTGAGACACCATATCTGCGTAATATGTTGAGTGCTGACGGACCAGATTTCTCTTCCTTGAACCAGTGGCTATAGAGAGCAATTACATACTCCCTATTTTACTCCCTTGACCCTGAAATTTACTCCCTTAGCATTGCAAATATGTAATCCCTAAGCAATCAAAGAGTGGGAGTTGGTAATGCAGTAAGAGACGAAGACAGAAAGTTAAAAGATTACGTTACAAAAACAACGTTACCATTATGAACCTGTACCAAGTCCCTCTATACAGTCCTTTGATTGAATTCATTTCCAATACAATACCAAGGTGTTCTACGCGCGAACTGCAGGCGGTTTGTCCACTTCATGTTTTAACCTTCTGTCTTCCTCTCTTGCTGCACTATCATTATGAGTCCCTAGGGCTTCCCATGGCAAACACGTCACGACAACTCAGTTCGATAGACCTACCCATGTTTGTAAACAAGTGACGTCATAGTGTTCGACAGCGCCACCAATTTGGTAGACTTGAACTACGCCCGAAGCCAGGAACGAACAAGGTCGCGCCCAAAAGCCACGGTTTTGAGTGGATTACGATGGTCCCTTAAAGAGACGCGACCTTCGGTCCTAGTTTTCCTTCAGTAGCAGGCAGCGAACAAGTGCCCATTCGTGGAAACCAGCCCTCCCCTTGCGATTTGTTTCGGTTTCAGTCTGTCTACCAACGTCATGATGACGTTGATGTCTCGGGTAGAAGTCTGTTGCTGTTCATTTAGTCCCGAAAGGGACTAATAGATGTGGCGATGTATCCAAAAAGTAACTTTTTTTTATAGTGTAGACAACGCCATATATCGTCACGTTAGACGTGGGTTCGATATGTCGACTCTTTTGTTTTATCCGGCTGTGACATCGTCTCGACGCTTTCAGTACATGTAGAAGGGAGTCCAAGGGACATCGCACGGTGAGGGCCGTTGATGATAGGTTGTCTGCTCTGGCTCTCGATATGCATGCGCTCTAATGACTAGTTATCGCAACGGTGGTCAACCATGATAAAAGTTCCCCGCTTTTGGCTGTCCCCTTGATGCGGGCTACTTTATTCTTAAGGAAATCACTGCATTACACGGTTGACGCCGCACCGCATTCATTTACAGAAAGTTACGCGCGCTAAAGTACACCCCGCTAAATAGTTGCGGTGGATGTTATATATGGCGAGGCGTTAGATGGGGTTTTTGCGCTGAAGTCCGTGGTTCTTGACTCACAGCATATTTTTTCTCCTCCAGTGAACGAGAACGTTCCTACGTGAAAAGAAAAGCATTTCTGGTAGTTTGGTGAAAATGCGGGCTGTCACACTTTGCAGCTTTTCTGGGCCGTCCACAGGAGCTTTCAGACGTATATCCTCGCGAAGTCGACCCAAAATTCTCGAAACCCTCTCTCTTACCCTTTCTCCCTCGGAGTAGCATGCCAAATTCCAGGAAACAGAGACTGCTGGTTATAAAGACGAGCACGCAGACAAGCAAAAATGTTGGACGTTTTTATTATTATTATTATTTTCTCTCGATCTGATCTGATAACGATCTGGTAACGACAATATCATTGTGTCCGCTTGTGTTGTATACAACACACAGTAACACGTCAGCGTGTTGACCAGTGTCGCACGTTTTGCTGTTCAGAGTCCCCCTTTTGTTTGTTTATTTTCACACCAGTTCTTCTAACGTTCACCTAAAATGAGCCCAGCATCGCTATAATTTGCGTCACCTCTTCCATGGTGAATCCACGCGACCAAAAATAGAATTTACGCGTTGCTTTCCTTTTCGATAGGAAATACCTATTTCTTTTGATTTCTGCTCCCGTGGAAGTGACGGCCCGGAGTAATTTACATTCAATATTCGTTCGAAGACGAGAAAAAGCGTCGAAAGGATGCGCTCCAGATATAGCGATGGCGGTTTTTCCTTCCTTCCTTCCTCTTTGATCAGGGGCGGAAAGCGTGTTTCATTGCTTTTCCGGAAATGCGACTCTCTCGTGTTTTCCAGCACCAACAACACTCCCCCTTTTGTTGCGTTAGATCCACCTTAGATGGCATGTCATTTCTGCGCCTTTAGATAACTGATGACTTCGCCCGAGCGTGGGTAACGAAGAAAAAGGGACTAACGCACAAGAGCTCGTGGCCCACTCTTCCTTCTTAGGCTTCCTTCAGGCCGGATTTCGTGCACCAGCTCGTCTGCGTTTATGCTATTCTATCAGATCAGGAATTATCACTGGTCATCGTTTGTTATAGATGACTCCTGTCACTCGTGCCATGCCATATATTTTCCTTTTGTAAAACAATCTATTCTTTCGTTTTTTCTCGGTTTCCCTGCACTGCCTTCGTATTTGATAGATGACGCCTCTGCCAGATTTAAATACCGAGAATAGTTATTAGTATCTGTTGTTATTAGTAGTAGTAATTAGAAGGTAATTAAGGAGGAAGTCCAGTTTAACTCGACGCAGAGGGGTTGTTTGATGGGTTTTGATCCGCTTACCGATCCCAACGTCCTAATCCGCAGGTTTCGCACAAATTGTGCGCTGAAATTTCGGGGAACGTTGTGTGGCCCTCTGGTGGTAAAATTAATCCAGGGACCGGCAGTCCCGGTGTAGGTTATTCACAATACATAGTTGTTTCGTGGCGTAAAACTGGTGCCTACACTGGTGTACAGTGCTCTATACACATAAACGTTCTTGTTCCTAAAGCAGCATGTCACATTTCACAATGTTATTTGCTTTCTTGCTTCGCTGCTGCCCCGTAATGAATTGCTGGAGTTATAGACTATCGATAACGGCGATTCCACTTTTACGTGTCATTCACCAGGCGAAGCTCTCGAACTTCTCTTCTGTCCCCGGTCGCGTGTCAACACGTTTGGCTGACTTCACACGCTTGGAAGACTCCATGGTTATCGTGGGACACACCTCCAATTTATCGATATATCACGATGGTCCCCGTAACGAGATAAAAAGTCTAAAGGACGAGGAGGACAATCGATCTCTGCACGACGGTTGCGGCAAGCAGGCGTATTGTGTCAGGCTCCGGTGACGGGCAGACGTCAAGCGGCTTCTATCTCTGGCAGCGGCGAAAAGGGTGTACGGTTCGTCTGACTGCATAACACTCGCTAGTGCAAGCAGGAGGCAGATATCGCTGAAGTCCTTGTTGTGGAGCACAGCGTACCTTTCCTAAGCAGCACAATGTACTGAATGTTCGAGTGCGTGGGAGCCTTATCAGTGTGGTGCTTCATTTCGCAGATCTGCCTATAAGAAAAACAAAACAAAACGATACACATCAAGAACCCTGATCTATTCATCCACACGTATGCACTCGCACTTTCAGTAAATAGTGTTGCTTGGGTTGGCACAATACGAGATTAGATTGGATTAAAAGCTTGGGGACGATATTAATAGCAATTCGTTGCTTTACGTCGCGAGGCAGCTGTGATCATCCCAAGCGGCATAACATCTTGGCCCAATATTGGCGATACTGGCCCAATCTTGGTCCAATGTTGGGCCGACATTGCCAATATTGGTCCAGTATTGGTCCAAGATTTTATGCTGCTTGGGACGATATGCTGCGGAACATTTTCATGATTGTGTACATGCGCTCTTTGTTGCACAACGTTTTTTTTTAACGACTATACCGGCTGTGACTAGAGAATACTGCATCGATTCGTTGCCATGTTGAAGAACTGTTATAGGTGGTGGGCTCGAGTCCCGCCACTGCGAACGTCCGACGGATGTCGTCACAATGTCCATTAAAGTTGGTCCGGGACGCGTACGTGCTAGCCCCTGCTCTGTATCGCAATTCTTCCCGTTGTTTTTCTTTCCATCTGACCACGTCATTGCGCCGCTTATATAGTTACAGCTGCTTCGCGGCGCTATAACACGGAATAAAACAAAAGCGTGCCGTGCGCAGAGATTTCGAGGTGGTGGTGGTGGTAGGGCTTGCCGTTGTCGGCCTCACGTATGTGGGCAACGTCACGACTCACGCCCTGGGGGAATGTGCGTCCTGGGCCGACTTCTAAGGGAACTGTGCCGACATATGTCTGAAAGCGTCTGAGCAAAACCCAGGAAAAAACCCAGACAGCACTGCCGGCACCGGGATTCGAACCCGGGTACCTCCCAGTCTCGACGTGACATGGCCAGCACGCTAACCACTGAGCCACGGGAGCTGAGCCGCGGGAGATTTCGAGAAATGCCACGAGTCGACCACTCTAGGCAGCCATATATACCTGGCTCGCGGAGCAATAGCTTTTTTTTTTTATTACAATCATAGACAAAGATACACATTATTCTTCATTGCCCTCACTACGAACCTTCCCGAACCACACTCTCCGAGTCTCTTCGTCAGCTGGACTCTCGCCCTTTCTCCCTACCGAAATTGCTTGGTCCCTGGCCCAATCCAGCCCAGCAACGCTCTGCGCTCAAAGCTCTTCTGACATTTCTGGACACCATCGGACTTCGATCGTTATTGTAAAGGGGCTCGTTATTTTATTCCCCCCTATTCCACCAAGCAATGGGGTAGAGTATCGCCTGTTGCGATGAAACTCCCCACTCTCCAAGGCCGAAAATAAAGTTTTTTGTTGTTTGACAATAATTGCTCGAGTCTGAAAAGCCCTCTTTCATTTCCTACCCGTGTTCTTCGGAGCCTCAAGAAGAAGAAGAAGAAGAAAAAAAAAGTTTTCTATTTGTCTCCGGCGTGGGAGACGCGGAAGCAATGGGTGGTGGCTCATCCGAGGAGCCGGGATGCCCAAGCACGGACATTTCCTCTCCGACCCACACAAGTACTGCCCGTCGTGATCGTCGTTACCTGTTCCCTCGTGCGGCAACAGGTGCGCTTCCAATGTATAGTCTTCCTTCGAGCACGCCTCTCAGGTAGTAGCTGGAAAGACAAACAGAAATAGAGGGGGGCCCTCGTCCTTTCTCCGTGTCAAGGATCCACTTATACGCTTACACGACAAATCAATCCCCGTATTTTAAGCTCTACGTAAGCTGCGCGGTTGGCCTCTCTGTATTGGGCAACGACGACGACAAATGCGTGTAGCGACGATGAGTGAAGAGGTAATAAGTTGCGCGTTTTTCGTCACCGCGCGACCGCGATCATTACCGACGCTATACAGTGAACCCTCGTTATTATGACCACGGCTGTTCCCGAAAAGTTTGGTCATAATGCGGAATTGTCATATTAAAGGGATGGATTTGCCGAGGTTTCACTGCATTGTTCCGCAGGAGTATGGTTGTAAAGCGCATATGTCAGATTAACGGGGGTCATATTAACGAGGGTTCACTGTATAGTGTGTGTGGTATTCGTTTTGCCTACCTGAGGATTCTTTTACGTGCGCTGCCATCTCAAAGAGGGTTGCGCGGAATGGGGCCACCAATTCCATTCCGGAGAATTGAGATTTGTGATAATTCCATTCCTTTCAATTCCTCGGAATGAAAAGGTATCGCCAATTCCCACTTCTGGAATGGGGTTGGCAACTCCGTTCCATTCCGTTAATTCCATCAATAAAAGACAAAGGTAACCGGTAACCGTTACTGGCTAGCCCAGCAGCCACCGGGGCGCCGAGGCCATTCCATTCCAATTCCATTCCGGCCTCCGATAAATCTGGAATAATTCCGGAATGATTCCAACTCCGGAGTGGCAACATCCACAATCCTGATCTCAACACATGGCACGCGGTATTTCACGTTCCTCGAGGACAACGCGTGTACGAACAACTTGTTTTTGTTTGTTTGTTTGTTTTTGTTTTAATTCCGTGTTGGCGACGCGAAGCAACTGTGGCTATGATCGGCGTTGAGACGTGGACAGATGGAGAGAGGACAGCAGGAAGGAGAGGGAGACGGGGGGTGGGGGTGTCTGACTAACTTGTGCGATGTCGCTACGTTTGTGCCGTCTTCGGTGAGCTTCAGTGCGTCGCCTTTGCTACGTGATTATGCGCACTGCGCGAAGCTCTCTTTATGTTTTGCGCATGCGCAGAATCGCTGTCTCTTAACGCAAAGGCGACAGCGTACGTTGCACTAAAACTCACTGATAGCGTGCTTTTAGTAGATCGTAAGGTGTTCGCGATAGCGGTCCCCGTACATGTGATAAGCCTGTTTCCCTGTGATAAGCCCAGTTTCTTCGAAGCGGGTGACATCACATCGCTAAGCTTGGACTTATCAGCTGGCTTTATCGTATCGTTTTCGTACTGCCTGCGATCTACTAAATCTCCCCGATATCTTGGGATCGATAAGAGGACATGTGTAATGCTAAGTTGTCAACATTAGCGGATAACGTATGAGTTATCAACTGACGCACGGACGCTGCTGTATGCGACGTTTCGGCAATGCCGAGCTTATGTCTGCGCTAGAGCCACTAATTTAGTGACTCTAGTCTGCGCCAGGGGCAGTTAGTTTGGGCTCCGGGCAGTCGATGCGCAAGGAGTGAGCTGTACCGAGGGGTGTGCCTAACGCAGACAATAGGGAGTTTTATAACGGACTGCGCTTTGGGGCCCCAATTAATTTGCGGGTCGTCACTGCATGTCCATGCACATGAACGTTGTTCCTCGAAAATAGCGTTCAAACCCAACTCGCCCCAAAGTGAACTTGCGTCGCCCACGCGCGGCGCCAGATGTTGCCAGGGAGATAGCGCCACGGAAAATAATAATAATAATAATAATAATAAATATTTATTCAGGTGTACACAAAACAAAACAAGCATATCGACCCGCCTAAGCAAGAAAGGTTTGTGGGCTGGGCCAGGCAGACAGCCATGGCAAGAGATACGACCTAAACAACGTAAACATAATAACGTCATAATAACATGACAGGACATACAGCTGATCAACACAACAGTATCAACACAAAGAGAATCGATATCGACGGGGTTATCAACACTATATAAATGTCAATTGTATCGTCATAAACATACAATCGGATGAAAGTCACTGAAAAGGTTAGCCAGCTGTAGGGATCGAACCCACATCTTCTGGATTTGAGGCTTTGTTTGTATCTGTCCCTTCTATGTTGTCCCAGCCTCAGAACATCAGTTTCGGAGTTATGTATAACAGTTAGGTATCTATGTTTTTTGTTTTTTTTATAAGTACTTAACAAAAACTATAGAAGACAGTTTTTCAGTTCACATTTTAACGACTTAATTAATAAACTTAATAATAATAATAATTCCTTCTTTTCGCATGCGTACAGGGATAGGGCATAAGGTAGACAGTCACGAAACACTTGCATAAGAGATGAAGAAGAGAGAGAGAGAAAAAAAAAAGAGAAAGAAAATCAGAAGAAGCGAAACAGTCGGTTTAACGTAAAATGAACAACGATATTTGGGACCAAAACCTGTGCTTTTCAAATTAAACGGACTACTTACACAAAATGGATGCTGTGGCTACGGCTTGCGGACGCAAGCTGCTTGCGTTTTGGGTTGCGGTGGGGAGACATCCCTAAAACTCTCTCGGCATTGCCTTCGTTTGCGTCCGTACGTCCCGTTTGTTGGGCACGCTAAATCTCTCCCAATATTTTAAAACACTCCAGTGCGTACCGCGATAGCATAAGGTCTCTCTCTCTCTGGACGGGAACAGTTATGTGAAGGAAATTCGAGCGATGGCATTGACGGAGTTGAAATATGCGCATTTCATCGTGACCGTGCCTTTAGTACTTTGTAGAACATTTTATAATACTTTAATATATGGACATCGGCGCATCCTGCGCCCGAAGGTCGTGCCTCACTCTGAACGACCTTGCATGGGGGGAAAGTGTGGATACCGCACCCCTCCTTATACGCCCGTCGATGTTCGTAAACACGGACGTTACTTTCCAGTGCATGTGGGACATCTCGTCGTCTCTTCCACGGAATCTTCAAGGTTTCGTGCCGTTGACAAGATAACAAGGGCACACGTGTTATGGGGGTTTGGAGGATGATATAATATTTTCCTCGCTGTTTATCCCGCGACGAAGCGCTGCAGAAGTGCGTAGCAGGGTTTGGGGAATGGGATCACCCATTCCATTCCATTCCGAGGAATGGAGATTTGTGATAATTCCATTCCTTTCCTCGGAATGAAAAGGTATGGCCAATTCCGGCTCCTGGAATGGGATCACCCATTCCATTCCAATTCCATTCTGGGGAATGGAGATTTGTGATAATTCCATTCCTTTCAATTCCTCGGAATGAAAAGGTATGGCCAATTCCGGCTCCTGGAATGGGATCGCCCATTCCATTCCAATTCCATTCCGAGGAATGGAGATTTGTGATAATTCCATTCCTTTCAATTCCTCGGAACGAAAAGGTATGGTCAATTCCGGCTCCTGGAATGGGATCACCCATTCCAATCCAATTCCATTCCGAGGAATGGAGATTTGTGATAATTCCATTCCTTTCAATTCCTCGGAATGAAAAGATATGGCCAATTCCGGCTCCTGGAATGGGATCACCCATTCCATTCCAATTCCATTCCGAGGAATGGAGATTTGTGATAATTCCATTCCCTTCAATTCCTCGGAATGAAAAGATATGGCCAATTCCGGCTCCTGGAATGGGATCACCCATTCCATTCCAATTACATTCTGAAGAATGGAGATTTGTGATAATTCCATTCCTTTCAATTCCTCGGAATGAAAAGGTATGGCCAATCTCCGCTCCTGGAATGGGATCACCCGTTCCATTCCATTCCGAGGAATGGAGGTTTGTGATAATTCCATTCCTTTCAATTCTTCGGAATGAAAAGGTATGGTCAATTCCCACTCCTGGAATGGCTTGGCAACCCCATTCCGTTCCTTTAATCCCACCAATAAAAGAAAAGGGACCGGTAACCGTGCTGGGTAGCCCAGCAGTGCTTATAGAGGAGATTCACATTACCCATCACGGAAAAAGCAAAAAGACGAGGTTATTTCGCCCTTGACCGTGTGGCACCCAGACCAGTCTATTCCAATTCCATTCGGCCTGCGAAAAAAATGCCGAATTCAATTCCATTCCATTCCTAGGAGAGTTTCTGCCATTCCATTCCAATTCCATTCCGGGCTCTCATAAATCTGAAATGATTCCGGAATCATTCCGACCCTGGTGTGTAGCTTCTCGCGCTTGGTGTTGATATACTATGCGCCATACTCCACGTGGTGTTTAGTTTGTATTTTCTTTCTTTTGAATTTTGGACACTGAAGAGTGGAAGGTCGTAATTTCCTTCAAAGACGTGACGTATATACTGTCCCCTGCTATAATTTGGGAAGTTGCGAACGGCATATTGTTCCGGGTGTCTTAAATGTCGCGTTTTAATTGTCCTCAATTTATTCCCTATGGAACGAAAACGAAAATATATTTTCCAAGGTCACGCGTATCCAGTTCGCCCTTCTAGCGCGCCATACAGTAAGATAAGGCCGAATATGACTCGCCGAACGACGTGTCATATTCCAGCCGTATCTCGACTCTGTCTCGGCACTGTCTACAGCCAAATCGCAGTGGGACATATAATCAGTGCACCACGCTCGGTTATTTCTGGGCGCCAACACAAAAATAAACAAAAAGGAATAAATAAATAAATGACGTGTCATAACAAGAACAAGCTACACTCAAAACCAGGTTACGGATATAACAACAACAACAACTTTATTTTATTACGGGTATAATATGCGTTTCGCGGGAACCTAAACTAGCAAAGTGTATATATATATATATATATATATATATATATATATATATAAAGAGGGGGGGAAAAGCCATTAAAAAGATAAGTAAATGATGCTAGACGTGTTTGAAATTCAAACTTACAGATGAAAATGGCTTCTATGGCTGCACGTAGAGAAACAGATACTCATTGAACGATGCGACAGCACCAGAGGACACGTGTGTTTGCGGCTCGTCGGCCCTGGGTATATATATATATATATACGCCAGGCTGACGAGCTCCAAGTAGAGCGAAACAGCTGTACTTGGCTGGGAGTGCACGATCAAATTGTCAACATATGTTCAACGTGCAGCTACAGAGCTTCGGCTATTTTTTTATTTTATATATATATATATATAATGTATGGGTAACTGGGTACAGATGGACGCGAAAAAAAGTAGACTACAAGTAATGAAGAGACTCGGGAGGCCGTATAAGGGTTAAAAATGGTTGCTACTTTTATTACGTTAATAATTAAGGGGGTATATACTAGAAATAGATTTATAGTTAGGGGTCGACGTTTCGGAAGTCAGCGCTGCCTTCGACAGGACTAAAGTATACAGGGTGTTTGCTCTAACGTGTCCAGAAATTAAGCGAGCGATAAAAGAAAAGGAAGTGGTACTTCTCTGCCACTTGAGTAAGCTGAGTAAGAAACAGGTACTGCTTCACTGGTGGCACCTGTTTCTTAGTCAAGTAGCTGAAAAGTACACTCTCAGAAAGAAACCAGATACTAAGGGTTAAAAAACGATGTGTTTTTTAACGCATATTTTATGTGTCAGGCGCTTACCCATAGAAGCGCTGACGGATAAAAAGGGCAAAAAAAAAAAATGAAGCGTCCTTGGCCGTGCTTTAAGAGGTGTAGGGTGATGGATACCCCATCTGTCACCGCATAACCTTTACTTTTCGCTTTTTCGCTTTGCGACACATTTGAACGCCTCGAAAAATGCCAACATAGTAAGAGTTGCACTCAAATTTCTTCATCCCGGGTACAATTACTCGGGCAGCTAACATATTCACAGCACGCGCGCTACGCAATAACCCATACAACTTGACTATATAGCTCCAGTTCCTGGACAAAATAGCCACATTAATAACGCGAACCGTGCCTAAATCTCTCACAAGAGGATTTCACCACTGGACACCTTTCTTTTATAATAGCTCATTGAGTGGCGGCATATTTCGCTTCCATCTACCATCACTATATAGGCTTTGCGGTAACCAACGGACGCTGTCGACAAACTGCCTTATTTTTAGACTCTGAACGGAGCGGGATGTGGATGGAGTGCACACGTTATAACACTTCCGCGAGTTTGCACACGGGGCGCCTTCTTTTCTTAGGCACTTTTATCGCGCGTGCTTCTTCGATAGCTGCCCCTTGGGATTACATACGAAACATCGAGTGACGTCTGGTTTCCAAGGGAGCCGAAAAGAAGAAAAACTATCGGACCGCTGGAAACGGAAATAAATGCCCGAGGTGGTTTGATGGTTGGTACTGTTTGTTGGGGGATTATCTTCTCTAATCCGGGTGATGAAGATTTATTGCTGTTTTAGGCTTCTGTTCAAAGTATAAATATCGAAGCAATACGTGGGGTTTGTAACTGGCCGTCGAATTTGATGCGGAGTTCGGACAGAGGGGATGCGCGACTTCGTGGTCAGTGTATCTCCTCTAAGGGCTTAAAAGAGAGAGAGAGAGAGAAAGAGGGAGAGAGAGTGTTAACTGGAGGGTTCTAGTCTTCCCATTTTAGTCTTCTTGCCCGGAATTTACTTCTCAGCACTACGAATAGTCCCTTGGTTAGTACCCGTATCCCACCTCTTTTTCCCCTCCTCCTCTTCCTTTTTTCTCCTTTCATTGCTTTTTTCCCATTTCCTTCTTTTCGTTCTTCTTTTTTGGAATAGCAAGCCGACTTCTGTTTGACTGACCTTTCCTTTTTTTCATTAATAAGCCCTCATATCCACCGCACCCCCGAATTACCAATATATGTAACACTCGCGTGGCGGTGGCTTGGTGTGGAAGGGGTGAGATGATGAGTGATTGGATGATGAGGGCACTACAGGTTTATTTACATTACTATTTACAATGGATAAAAGCTATAACGGACATGAACTGGCTGGGACGATGGCTGAGTCCGGACTGCCTGGGACAGTCGAAGCGTCGCTCCCAAATTGTTCTTGGAAGGAGTCCTCTTCCCCATTTCTTGGAACTGAGGGGTCGCCCTTCGTGTGACACAGCTGTGGGGTGGAGATGATGAGGTTTTGGGGATGGCTATGTTACATATATATATTAAGAAAAGTGTTTTCAAAAAAAGTTTGTCTCTTCCATCTCGATAATACACTATCCGTGTATTCACACGAGCGACATCCTCACGGCATATTCTAGTGGAAGAAAAAGAGAAAACACTCCTCACGGAGACGAAATTCCGTCCCGTGTTATGTGAGCATTCACACGGTGCGGTATATCGGGCGAGTGGTTGCACTGCGCACTTAGCAGACGACACTCGGCAGACGTCACCGTCAGCGTCAGCGTCATTTCCTGTCGTCTGCTACGGAATATCTTGCGGCCGTGTAGCAGGATATTGCCCAGGGTTAGCAGTGCACGTGAAGACGCGACGTTGAAGCGCTCGCGCTCACGTGACACCAGAAAGCTATATGACGCTTTTCGCATCTTGAAATGTCGCTCGTGTGACGTTAAACAACACGTGACGGTAAACAATTTAAGCTATCTAGTTCCCTATAGAATGCATTCTGCATTTTATCTTAAAGAAGGTTTACGTCTCCATTTTACTTCCCTGACCCTGGAATCTACTCCCTATAGCGCTGTAAATAGTTCCCTCTTTATCGTCGCATATAAACCTTCCTTCATTTAATTCCGACAACGACTAATTGTTTTGGCAGAGCTTCTATAGTTCCCCAAAGAACTGCAATGGCTCCTCTCTTTCATTTAACGTAGAACGTAACCATGACCTTTGTATAGTAACAAACATTAGGCGATTAGCTAGGCTATCCCACTAAAACGACTAATCTGGGGAAAGAGCTCATAATGGACTTATGGGCAATCTACCGGCTGCCGTTTAATTAGAATGCCTCGATTGCCTTTACTGTACCCGCATAATCACCCACGTTGCTATTCTCGGGCCAATCTCGTTAGCTTCTTCTCTGCACTGTTGTTTTCCCAGCGAAGTACCCTTAAACGCGACCACGGGGCTTCCGATATCTAAAGTGGGAACTATACACTGCGCACTATAGTTGCGCGATGTGCGCATTATTGGCGCATTTTGTCCCTCGCTTGAGACAAGTTTGCAAGCTTCTCAAGTTACCGCTTGGGAAAAGTTGACTCTCCCAGAGGCTGTCACTGCGGGAGCACGTTCTTCGTCGTTGCCCACACTATACCAACCTTCCCGAACCGTATACTGCACGGATCTCGTAGTCAGCTGGGACAGCCCATTCTCTCTATCAAAATTGCTTGGTCCCTGGCCGAATCCTGCGCTCAATGCTCTGTTGACCTTTTTTGACGCAATGGGACTTCGATCCCTATACTGTGAAAGAGCTCATTATCTCATACAGGCGGGCATGGATTGTGCGAAAAACAATGCACACCGCAAAAAGAAAAAGAAGGAAGGGGGTTGTGATGATGATGATGATGGTAGGAGAAAAAGAAAAATTGAGCTGAAAAATGAGCTTGATTGATTGGTAAAAGAAAGAAGAAAAAAAAAAGTTTGTCTCGGGCATTAGAGAGGTTCTTCGCGTCAATACTTCCTAAAACGAGATTCATGTAAGAACGCAACGAAGTTCTGCTGTATTCCTTATGAAAGACTAAAACTGACGTCGATGCTCACAACCCGTTCACAAAGCATTCCTCCGCCTTGCCTCATGCAAAGCACCAGCACGTTTTCATCACTTTAGTCACCTTGCAACCTTCTAACCCGCCTTTGCACGACTATCGCGCCCAGTACGCTATCATCCGCACGCTCTATCTGTTCACAAGGAGAAACCGCATGTACTTCGATACTCTTGTTACTTAACGTGTACACCGCAACAGGGAACCGTCTTATCGTCGAACTGCCTGAACGAATCTGACGCATGTTTCCTCCGTCTTTCTTTTCACAAAGCCGCGAGAGCACTCGACTTTGCCTGTCGTCTCAACGCCTTCCTGTTATTCGCTACTACACCTTCTAGAACGAGCTTCGACTTTTGCCTGTTTACGTCTCGGGCGGAACTTTAGGCTGGGTCGTGCATGCAAATGCGGGCGGAAAGACATCTCTGAACCGTGCCAAAGGCTTGTGTGTCAGATTAAGTGCGGGAAGAAGAGAGGGCAGCGACATGTTGGAGGAGAAAGTGTTTTTTGTTCACTTTTGTTCTGCGCGAAAAGCACTTTCGAAAATTGAGCAGCGCGCCCCTTGCAAAACGAAAGTTTCATAAAATATGTCTCATCTGCGACCCTGTCGTCTGCAAAAAATCCAAGCGTCGACGACACCAATTCGTCTGCTACATTCGCTCCTTGTCGTCTGGTATAATAAGCGCGTCGTGTCGTCTGCTAGCGTTGCCTAATGTCGTCTGCTTGAGTCTCATCTGTGCCGTCTGCTGTATAACCGCTCGCTGATATTCGGACAGAAAAGTGCCCCCATTTTCCTTAGGTCTCACGATTGTGCGTTATCAATGTGATAGATATATATTGCGTCAACAAAACGGAAGTCAGTTCCGTCTCCATTCTGTACGATGCAGACGACAGCTATACGAAGTCAGCTGCCAAGTCAACACAGTCTGCGAGAGTACATTGTCATGTCAATTCCAATTTATACGTTCTGCATCCTAGAACGTTTCAAACGAATGGACGGGTGTATTCCCGCACATCCTGAAACCGAATTTGCGCTATACAGTTTATCTGTACAAGAAACAAGACGGCAAAACGCATTCAACAGAGGAATGGAGTCCCTCATGCAGTTATACCAGCTGGCAGGCTCCTGCCGTCTGCCTTGTAGCTACTTGTTATGGCTGGCTCCTATGAAGTGTGTTTTGAAAAGGCAAACTGCTTATTTGAAATAGGTCGCAGTTAGTACATCAGTCTTAACAGTTCTTTATACAGCTGTCATCTGTTGCAACAGACCCCCGCAGACATGTTTTAATTAGGCAGGACGGATGACGTGTTGCGCAAACTCTGACGATTTATAGATGAACTTAGTGGATGGTGACGGTGTTGTTACCTGGTGTCGAACTGGGCCAACCCTATAGCGCAGGAAGGCACCACTCTTCTCTGGTTGGGTGACAACGTAGTTTTCTTTCTTTTCTTTTTTATATAGTCTGTCCTGCACTAACAAACAGGCGCAATTTAATGAAAAGGGTTGACTGAGAGAAAGAGAGAAACTTAACGGAGAATATACACTATAAAAACGAACTATAGCTCTCGCTGTGCTAATGAGAAGTTTCATGTTAGCGGGTTGCACACAGGTCGGCACCTGATAGCAATTCATTCAACATCACATCACAGCAACATCATTCGACACCAGTATTTTTATTTAAATACGTGTTAGCGCCGCGAAGCAACTAATGCTATGAACGGCGCGTGCAGGATGTGGACAGATGGAGAGAGGACAGTGGGGATGAGTGGGGGACAGGGGGTTAGCATGCGGCCTGGGCTGACTTCAGGGGGAACTGCGTCCCGACATTCGTCTGGAAAGTCTGCCGGAAAACCCAGGGTTTTCCAGCAGACACCACAGTCGGTGCAGGGATTCGAACCGGAGTCACCTCGCAGTCTCGGCGTGGAAGGCGATCATCCTAACTATATGTGCCACTTCACGCGACCATGACAACAACAACAATAAATGATGATGATGAGACGTGAAGATGATGAGGGACGATGTAGGATGACGATGGAGAACTAAAGCGCGCATGCGCATGCGTGCGCAAGCATGAGTCTTGTGTTTGTGTGCACCTTTTTATTCATTTTCCCCTATGATCTCGGGTATTCGTCATGTACCATTATTATCCATCATTGGAGGGGGGGGGGGGGGGTATCTATATTTATTCTCACAGGAAAGGTCAGCCAGAAATGACGGCTTGCTATTCCTTAATTCCATCTTTGGTCATCAAGTTAGAAAAATCCATCATTCGACCTCAACTTAAAAAAAGGAAAAAAAGACGTCATTCGACTTGAAAATTATAGCCCATCACATTCCATCATTCTTCATGAACTGATGGCGAATGATGTTCACGCGATCAAGAGTGAGTTTTTCCAACCTGTGAGGGTGGGTCCGTTTTCCGCCACTGGCATTCGCTTGCGACCTTCGGTTTATTGTAACAAAAATGATCATCAAATAGAGTGCAGTACTTATAAACGCGCAGTGCAGTACTTGTAAACGCACAGAAATAAGGAGACTCACTCGAGTCAGCAAACATATAATAGGGCAGTTACCCCTTCGACTGCCACAACAAAGCATGTTGTAACCGATAGAAGGTTTAATGGCTCTCTTCGGGGTGCTTTAAACAGCTGTACTGACTGAAACCTTTTCAAATATACGGCTGCCCCCTTTGAAAAAACAGTTTACGGGGAGCTAGCCATAACAAGCGCATAGGGCGGTCGGAAGCGCCACTCAAGGACGCAGCTCTATATTCAGTGTTCTTTTAGGTGAAGTGTACGTATTTCTTGAAACAAGACGTAATTTTGACGTAAATTCGGGATATGAGGCAGATTTAACTTAGTACTAGTAGTAAAGGAAAACAGAGGAGCAAACACTGTGGTAGCATATATTATAAAGCTTATATTATCGTTGATGAAAGAATGAAGTGTTGTGAAAGATGAAAGTGTTCCGCCAGCCTCAGAACATCAATTGTCTCATATATTATCGTACCATGGTTAAAAGCAAGGTATGACAAGTGTTTTCTTTATTTTTTTATTTTTTATTTTGTCTGCACCTGGAACTAAGATTATCTTTCCTAAAATACGAAATGGCATTGGAGAATATCAGTTTTAAGTATTCGTTTCGAAAATACATCTTTCTTCAATAAGAGGATATGACCTTGATAAACTCCTGCTTTAGATACGGATAACATAGAAGACTATATAGTTTTGTTCCACCTATGAAGGGCATCATGAGAGCTCTAGGTGACGTTTATAACATATCCTTATTACATTGAACCATGAAATAGTTATTGATGACATAAGTATGGGCACAGGAAATGATTATTATAACGTTTCAAACACTATATTGTCCTAGAGATGTGTCGGAAATGCCATTCTTAGGGTGAGCACGACTGATATAAACAAATGACGTCATAGTGTTCGACAGCGCCTCCAATTCGGTAGAGTTGAACTATACACTCGAAGCCAGGAGCGGACAAGGTAGAGACCGAAAGGCACGGTCCTGAGCCTTGGGATTACGATGGTCCCTGAGAGGGACGCGACCTTCCGTCCTACTTTTCTTTCAATAGGAGGCAGCGAACAAGCCCTCCTCTTCCGATTGGTTTCGGTTTCAGTCTGTCTACCCACGTCATAAAGACGTTTCTCGGGTAGAGGTGTCATCTCTGCCGGTCAAACATTTATTGCGAGCCTGTCATCCAGCAATCTCCGACGCTTATCGATAGGACGGACCCATTCCGTGTGCGTTTCTTGCGATTTCTTGCCGCGTGCTATGCAACAGAAGCATCTGGAAGCTATGCGTGGAATTTCGTTACGTATGCACGCAGATAGGGATAATAGTACTTCTGGGAACGAGTAAATAAGTGACGTGTTTTACCGAGAGCACACACACGTATGTACATACTTATTAGTCCGCTATAGGTATTTCGTAGCTTTATACGCAAGTGCAGAAACAGGTTCGCGTGAACAAAATTACGCGATATTCGTACAGGAAATAAACTAATCAATCAAACAAGCGGCCGTGTTCTACGAGAATGGTTTTACATCGTGGTGACCGCAACGCGCTCTTTATTTCATTCGTATTTTATTAGCTGTTGAATTGATTTCTTTCCAGGAAAAATGCGATTAGTTTTGCTGTCTTAAGAGGGCAGGACACATGGTTGTAGACTGTACGCTGAAACGCCCCAGCATAGTACTGAGCGAAGCAGACGGTACAAGCAAATAGAAAGCAGACGACCCTTTTCAGCAGACTCCCGTTTCGAGGAAGTTGTTGCCTACAGACACGTTAATGTGTGAGAAAGAATACGCACGCGCATTTCTGGTTGCCAGGCATGTTGACGGAGTTACCCAGAAAATGATGTAATGCAATGGGGATGAGATGCTGTTGTACCTTACTTTTTTTTCTCTCTCTCTCTTTCATTGGGAACTTCTTGATTTTCGGAGCTTATTTTGGACTACGTGTTCCCATCACATGATCAGATTCTCAAAGCATTGTGAAGACAGAGCGCCCTCTACTATACCTTTATATTGTAAGCAGAAGACACAACTTGTTATATCCCCCGCATTTCTTTATTGTCACTTTGCACCGTCTTCTTCGATGAGTCAAACTATGGTAGGAACTATATCGAACTATATCCAAACTATACATTCATCGTCAAATTTTACCTCGTGTTTCTTTCTGTTGGTTCCACGCCGAGACAAGAATGTCACGCGGGTTCGAATCTCCGCACGGGGCTGTGCTGTCTGTGGTTTTGCAGCAGACTCGCAAGACGGATGTCGGCACAGTTCCTCCTGAAGTTGGCCTAGGACGCATAGTATAACCCCCTGTACCTCACTCCTCCCTTCTGTCCTCTCCTCCATCTGTCCATGTCTGTACGCCGCTCATAGCCAAAATTGCTTCGCGACGCCAACCCGGAATAATAATAATAATAATAATAATAATAATAATAATAATAATAATAATAAAACCTTTCTGTGGGGCTGGCCTACCGCTATCTCCTTCCTGCCCGGTGCCTCTTCCACAGACCATTCAATTTCAACCCTTTCCGTTTCGGCGACCTAGTTTTCCTACCAGGTAAACGCGCAGGTTACAGGCGGAGCTCCTGCCAACGTTTCGTCGCGCCTCTCCATATATATCCACAAGGCTAGGCTATAACTCTGTCTGTATTTTTCCCCTTTTTTTTTTTTGGCGGATTAGCAAGCCGACATGCCATTGGGCTGACTTTTCCTCCCCCCCCCCCCATTTTTTTGTTCTAATAAATATACCCCATCTCTGTCTGCCTTTCAAAAAAGAAAGAAGAAAAGAAAGACACACTGGGAATATTTTTCGCTGGATAAATTTGCGACTGGAACATTCTCCCTCAACGTGTTGCTCTCGTACATGGTCCGGTTACCTTAACAGAAGAATACTGTCGGTTTTCATCCGTCTTTTAAATATGTGCTGACCCCGCAAACCAAGTGTAGCTATATGGGCGACGTGCAGACGAGGACAGATGGAGAGAGGACAGCAGCAAGGAGTGAGAAACAGGGAGGAGCTAGGGCTCGTCCTGGGCCGACTTCACGGCGATATCTGTCTGGAGAGACCGTCGGAAACCTCGAACAGCAGGGCTGACGCATGGGTTTTGATCCTGCGACCGTGTGGCCTTTATCATGACGTAGGAAAGAGCGGATAGCGGATATAGTTTCTGTAGTAACCTGTAATATCTTTACACTACACGTATAAAATACACCGGTGTAACGCAACAAGTAAAAACAGTTAAGTTGACGTTTCGGAAGTCATGCGACTTCCATCATCAGAAGACGAGAAAACGACGCAACAACAACAATTCGTAACTGGTCCGGGGTGTTTATTTACCGTTCCGTTTGTTTGTTGATATACCGTGACTCCAATTGTTTGCGTATACACACCATCTGTTTTCACGAGCTAGAATCCGCCTTTTCAGCATGTTCTCTTCGTATCCACGGAAGTCACCCCCATATCATCGTCATCATTTATTTCTCTCTCTCTCTCTCTCTCTTCGTAACCACGGTGGACATGGAAGGCTATTTTGGCTGATGATGGATGTCGCATGACTTCCGAAACGTCAAGTTAGCTCTTTTTGCTTGTCGTGTTACACCGCCGATGTATTTTATACGTGCAGTATAGATGTCCTTCCTCGGTGTGTAGACTGTTGAACAGTTGAACGGTGTATTTACATTCCTCAACTTTCGGCCTTGACAGATTCCTTCATCGCATCGTTTTTCGTTGTATGTTTCCGAAAAACTAAAACTTATCAGATGACACGTACGTTGTATCTGGCCGACTTAACCGCGAGTTTCCATTATAAGCAACAGTATAGGGGAACGAGCGAAGTTTACAGAAATAGTCATTAAGCGATGACGCGTACGATAGGGCATTTCCTGTGGGAATACGAAGGGATCGTTGCCACGGACGTGCTAGTCATACGAGGAAATTTCGGCGCCGGCCGTTGTTCCTCAGTCCGTGTCTGCGTATACGTCACGCCGGGGTGGACGGACGGGGGCATGTCGCACGACTCCGAGGCGTGATGCATTGCTTGGCTCGTTTGTTTACTCGTACGGGTGAATGAGTAGTGTACGGGTGAATTCGTGGGACTCACTGCATGTGTTCAAAGGCTTCGATGCACGCAGGCCGTATAGGGTGTTCAAAATTAAGCTTTGACGAGCGCTACGCAAACACAGCGATGACAGGAAAGCGGATGATAACTTTACGCAACTTGTGTAAAAAACAGGTGCTGCTAATTATACAGGGTGTCCCACCGAAAAAGGGCCAGGGGCTAAAAAAAAGACGGAGTGCTGGACACAAATGGAACCAATTGTACGTGTTTAGCAGTTGTGTGGTCTATCCAAAAATATTTTATTCATCGCCCCTCGTTAATTAATTAGCGGTAATTAATTTTCCAACTTTTCTTCTTTTTTTTTGTGAACGATCTATCGAACGGATTTTTGTTCTGAAAACGGCTTTGGTATCAGGCGACCGAAGAGATCAGATGTTCTCATTGAGACAACTTCGTAGTTTTTATAATTGAAAAGTTAGAAAATTAATTACCGCTAATTAATTAACAAGGGGCGATGAAAAAAATATTTTTGGATAGACCACACAACTGCTAAACACGTACAATTGGTTCCATTTGTGTCCAGCACTCCGTCTTTTTTTTAGCCCCTGGCCCTTTTTCGGTGGAACACCCTGTATAGCACCTGTTTGTTACTCAAGGAACAGAAAAAATAGCAGCCATTTTTCTTTTGTTCGCCTATTTATAAAGTGCTAGTGAAAGCTTAATTTTGAACATATATGTGAGGTTCCGAATGTGTTTGTGGCTTTGCCTGAAGTGGGGGGGGGGGGGGGACGCGGTAATAATGGATGATAATAAGGAGGCCATTTAGTCATTCTCATTATTTAATAATATACCCGTGTAAAACGATGAAGCGGGATATGTGGGGCCGCAAAAGTACTTTAAACTGAAACTACGACGGAGAATATAAGCGCACAAGAAGGAAAACGCGAAATCTTTAGTCACCACCAACACTCCTTTACAGTCACTTAGTTTCCATAGCGAACGTGAGATCGCCTTCTCGTCTCTGTATATTTATTTATTTATTTCATGTACCCTACAATTCCACGTGAATGGCACTACGTAGGGGAGAGGAGAACATAACAGTACATACAAATGAACATCTTTTCGATGACTGCAATAACTATCATAATATATGTAATAAGTATATGTAGATAACTGTAGCGAATGCAAAGCTGTTCAGTCTGTGCTTCCCTGCGAAGAAGGTATGGCGTAGATGATGGACAACAGATTCGTACTAAGAGGCAGTGTTTCGAGGAAAGACATGCTGTGCACACCAAATAATGATGAAAGAAAAAGGGTGCGAGCCAGCTAGGTGTAAAATTCCTGAATCGTTGTGCGTGTGTGTGTTCTGTTAGCGTGCCTTAGGCTCAATGTTACGGTGACACTAAGTGACACCGAAGGGCTTAACTATCGAATCAACAGTCAGTCTTTTTATCTTCATGGAAGCCGCGAAAGATGGCAGCATCGTCGGGCTATAGGAAACGGCAGAAAGGTGTAGGCTGTCGTCTGCTCAGACACGGCCACGTTACGATGAGGTCGCCGCCAGGAGCGCTGCGCGAGTTTTGGGGTGCCACCCGCGGCGGTCCAACACAGCGAAATATCCCGAATATTATTTTTGACATTCGGTGAACATACAGAACTTCTGAACCAAGGAACAACGCAGTATTTCGCGCGTTAACGGAACACCTTCAAATTGATCTTTATTCGGTATGGCCACAACTAGTACGCTCATAATATAGCTAGGGTTCCGCGTTTTCGATTTTAATCGAAAATCATACGCCGGGTAAATTTTCCTTCATTCGGTTTTAATCGAAAAACACCGAATACAGAGGGACATTCTAGGAACGATGGCAGAGATAAATTGTTGCACATGCCCAGCAAGTTGTTGATGCAGATCAGAAAGCCATACAGAAATGCGATGGTTGCGAAAAATGTTCGTCTATTTTTTCGTTAGCCGTAAAACGCCACCGCCGCGAACAACGCCATGTTGACTGAGCGTCGCGCGCAAAATTACGTTGTGATTTCTATTCGCCGATAACTGTCGGGTAAACCACGTACACGACAGTAAAAGCATCGAAATACGCCGATTTCGTGAAAATCAATAAACACCGAAAAACATACGCCGAATCCGCCGAAAAATAAAAACCGAAACCGCGGAACCCTAAATATAGCATAAATGCGAGGGAGCTAGTGGAACAACTCATAAATTGACAACTCCATTGAGTCGCCCTGTGTCGTCCGTTCTTTCCACAAACTCTGGGTCTTTCTTTCTTTTTCTTTTTTTTTAGTTTGGAGCAACTTGTCCGCCCACCAACGTGCAAAAAGCGAAGAATCACAAACACAAAATGAAACGGGAAACCGACGGCAATATCAGATATTGATGTCCGTGCCAAAATATTGACGTATCGCCAAAGTATCGCCGGTGGCAGTATAGAACGTCCCACTCATTCTCATCAAAATGAAGCTGTTGACGTTCTGTTGCCATTTCTGCCCCCGGATGCTGCTGCTATTGATTGTTGCTGATCTCCCATCCGCGGCGGATAAAGCGCGGATGCGGACAATGCGCGTGAACCCCATGCCTCGCAGAAACTATACGTTGTATTTACTTTCATTCGGGCAGTACACTTTCTTCACGTACACTCTAAGAAAAAAAGGAGCAAAACGGGGAGTAACTGCAGCTTCTACTCCCCTAGTCTGCAATTACTCCCCATTTTAGTCCCCTAACCCAACATTTAGTCCCGACATTTACTCCCCAGAACTGCAAATTGTCACTAAACTTCGCGAATGGTCTCCTGAATGCAACAGTCTACGTAAATATGTGCCCTTGGTCAATTTGAACGACACAAGGCCGTATAACTCAGACAACGTAGCAATTTTCCAGCCACACAGAGTAAGAAAGAGTTAGCGCATCTTTCTTCGCAAATTGTGCCCTAGTATGGCGCAAGATTTTATATCACTCGATATATCACGGTTGACGGTTCGTTTCAAAGTATTTTCATGCATGCGCACCAATTATGTATCTGAGGCTCTTACAACAGCGCGTGAAATGCTGTCTTCACTCTGTGACATTCATTTACTCCCGCGCATTTACTCCCGAAAGGGACTATTTTTTGTGGCAATGCAATTACTCCCCAAAAGGAGTAAAAGTACTCCTTTTTTTCTTAGAGTGTACAAAGTGTTATTTACGCGTGTGTGGCCGCGTTGCAACCGACGCATGTCATGGTGTTACTTCCTAGATAAGTGCTTCATGAGTTACGGCTTCACTGTTGCTTCTTCACGGGGCGGTGCAAAATTTAGTTTTACACATACGTCTGTTTATTGGCGCTATGATGGGAATGAGAAATGGACGAACTTTTGAGGAAAATGGGAGAGGAGGTTCCACAAGAGCTCGCTAACCATATAATACTATAAGATCACTCACAGGCGCGTACATGTATTGCGCTTTACTACTTGCTTTACTTTTTTACTACTTTATTACTAGCGGTCGCACACAGTGTGAGTATACTACCATGCTGTGCTTCTGAGCCTTTCGCCGGGTCTTCCAGACGTATATCGTCACATATCCTCTTGAAGTCTGCCCAAGACGCTAACTATCCCATCTAAGGCTTACTCCTTTTCAGTCCACGGCTGCATACCGCTCAATCAGGGATGGGCGTAAATACATTTTTTTGACTATTTGAATATAAATACAAAATACTTCGTTGAAAGGGATATTTAAATACTCTTCATAAATAATTTTCAATATGATTATTTAAATACAAATATATAAATACAGTATTTAAATATCGTAACTACTACCATAAATACCAAGCCAAACCAAGATGCCATCCGGAATTACAGAAATGACGATGATCATAACGACAAGTCAGCAAGGAACAATAGCATTTATTTGTTAGATTATCACGTTGATTTTATTATTAGAAATTTCTCGAAGACTGTATCTTTAGCCGTCTTCTGTTCGGCCGTACAGTCGGATGCGCAAAGAAGATCCGCACAGGTGCCGATGAACAGTGGATCTATTAAATTTGATTAAGATGCTTCGTACAATAACGTAATCAGCCAGCGATCATTGCCCGCAACAACAGCGAGAGACTCCCCGTCTAAAATGGTTTGTCGCACGCATGTTGGCTCAAACACTGCGTCCCAAACTCGCCCTTCTTCCCGAAAGATCAAATGGGTCAGTATATTCTGTATTTAGAAGTATTTAAAAAGTATTTACGAAAATAAATACCCCAATATTGGTATTTAAGTATAATTATAAATACATTTTTTTCGAGTCTGTATTTAAATACAAAATATAAATACGTGTATTTATATTTTAACAAGTATTTTAATTACAATGTATATTTAAATACTGCCCATCCCTGCCGCTCGTATAGTGACAGTTGCGTCGCAGCGCCTAGTACAGAATTAAAAATTATGGCGTCGCTTATGTGTATGTATATAAGCCGTGTACCAGGATATGGGATGCTGGCCAGCGGAAACTCACGTATATTTAGCGTTAGCACCACACATCCCCATCGCTCATCCTCACAGCTTGGCTTCCAAGAAGACGCAAGAAAGAGTGAAACCGAATGGAATGCATAATCAAGGGGCATGGAACCCCTGAAAAGCCGCCGTTTCCTACGAGACAATCGCACTCAGCGGAGCGACACAGTCGTAAAAAAAGAAAAAAGAAAACGTCCGAGACCGTCCAGCTACAGTCCAGTAGTGGGTGCATAATAATTGGTCGAGGAATCACCTGAATTATGATGAGTCATGCATGACTCATTTTCCGCCTTCTCGACGTGCCTCTTCTTGTGGAGAGGAGGAACCTCTCTCTGGCGTTGTTAGGTATATACACCAAACTGGTTGTCAAGCGGGGCAGCGCAATCGAGGCAATGCAGTGCAGAGATTCGCACAGGGAAAATAAAACAACGAAAAAGAAATCGGGGGAGGAGGGACGTTCGTCGTGATTAGTTTTGGAATATAGAATATTCCGAAATCTTGGGATTTTGATTTTCTCGAAAAAAATCCCGGGATTTCGGGATTCGAAGGAGAGGGGCTGCTGGAGCGGTCGCGACGCAGTGCTGTGAAACAGTTGCGAGTTGTTTAATTTCCAGTACTGGTTCGAAGGTCCACAATTCTTTGTACGTATGTTGTTTCTGGAGTACCCTAACAGCGTACACATGTTGCATTCCTGGCGCCGTGCTGCTGAGCAGGCTTCGATTATCAATACGTTAGATCTCCGTGCGTTCCTTTTGATGTTTTGAGGGGTTGACGTGGTGGGTACTGGGGAAACAGAAGTGATGTCTGCCTGCACGGATTTGGTGGGGTACTCGGAGTACCGGCGGCATAGGGACGACTGTGTTGTGCCATACACACGAACGACAACAAAAATAAGAAAACAAAAACAAACAAATTGCTGGCAGTCGGAGCGGTCGGTTTAATTTCTACGATGAGCAGAGATACTATGTATTACGTAAAACTGGTGGGGAACTCCATAATGATAGTGGCTTCCTGCAGACGTCAAGGACAAGCGTGTGATTTCTTAATTTGTGATTTTGATTTATTGAGCGTGTGTTGCTTTCCTGTTGCTTGCTAGGTTTTGACACCTCAGTGATTCAGCTTTCTATAAGTCGAAGCTTGGTTTAGTATACGGTTCCAATGAAACGAATCGATCATACACTGTACTGTGACGACTTCGTATAAAACCCAGCCTGATATTCGAGGAGAACATAAAAGAGGCCCCGTGACTTTTTTTTTACAAACTGAGACGCACATATTTCGAAAGAATGGAAATCATTAAATTACGACGAATGATTTGATTTACGTGTCGAGACAGAGTGCTGAGGGGACCCACACAAGACTGGACACGTCGGAGTTATACTATACTCAAAGGCTGTGTACGAGCGTTTTATCACGTCGTATGCTTTTATGGCGTCGGTTTCGTCGTAATCCCGAAGTTCCACGATCCGCCGGGAAGGATCCCTGGACTAAGATAACGACCCGTGATTCTCAACAATTACTAGTCTTGATATAATATGAATGCAGCAAAAGTTAATTGTCTCGTACAGAAGCAATGAAATGATTGATGTTTTGAGCGTTCTTTATTTTTATTTTTTTTCCCCTCATGCGTGTATCTTCACGTTTTTCGAATGATACAATATCAATTTAAAAGAAAAGCTTCGTGAAAAGAGCGACCTTCTGTGATACTAGGAGGCGACTTTAGAAAATCCCAGAGTTCTTAGCGCCGCTTTGAACTGTGGGAACTTGTGTTATCGGAAAGAAGGCCTCCAAACTGTTTCGATTTCTCCTCCCTCGGGTTCTCGGCCCATTGTTCACGAGGTGTCAAGGTCAGCGAAAACGAAACGTGAAGACTTGGAGGTGGTGGGTTCGAATCCTTTCACCGGCTGCGCTGTCTGAGGTTTTCCCTCGATTTTCCCAAGACTTTCCGGACAAATGTCGGCACAGTTCTCCCACGAAGTCACCCCAGGACGCATACTAACCCCCCTTCCCCCCGTTACTCCATCCTGCTGTCCTCTCTCCATCTGTCCACATCTGTACGCCGCTCATAGCCACAGTTGCTTCGCGGCGCTGATACGGAATTAAAAAAAAAAGACGTAAACAAAAAAAAAACGTGAAGGACCATTCACGCGTGCGCGTACGCTTTACAGCTTGCGGCAAGCTGCTGTCACCCTGGTGACCCGAAAAAATCCGGAGCACGTCATCAACTGTCATTCTTTAACTGGGCCACCACCCTTCTCGCTTGCCCGCAGTGCCCGACCTCTACGACAACACTTAGTACAGTGTCTTCTACACTCGCGCCCTCTCACGTTGACGAAATAACTTGGAGCTATCAAAAACATACGTAAAACGTCTTTACTTATATCGGCTCGCTCTCATCTTGCAACATAATGATAAGAAGAGGCGATAAAAGAAGCGAACAGTGACAATAGGATGCCTCCGGCGAAGAGGAGAAAATCTCGTGTTGAGGAAAAGATGGAGGCGTGAAAGAGACCTTGGAGCAAACGGCACACTCCTTTGTGGTTGCTGCCGAATGATGCAATTGGCTGATCACCGGTGGTTCTTGAATCGAGAGGGAAAGTCGGCACGTGCCAGTCCATGCCCACGCGCGTGGTGGTCAACACCGAAGCAAACAAACAGTTTTTTGTGTGCTGAACGAAGAAGCACGAAACCGGATTCGTTTCGCAATACTCAATACTACGAGCGCTGCGGATCGGGTGAAGGGCAGGGTGCGTTCGAGCGGAATTCGTATTTCCCGAAATCAGCTTTCCTCGCGGAATTGTGTTTGTCCTGCTGCTTGCTTTCGGAATGTCAAACGAATACGCATGACAAAAGGCGCAATTTATTATGCGGAGCCGGGTGATAAAGGACAACGTTGAAGCAGAAACTTGATCCGCCAGAGCCCCGTATTCGTGACGTCACCAACGCCGATTGACATTTGAGCCGAGACCAACGGTTTCTTACCTTGAATATTAACGGTTAACTCTATTGAACACGATGGAAATTAATGCGCTGAATATCGATTTCCATCGTGTTTAAACAGATGCCGCTTGCGTTGCCCTGTCATATGAATGTGTGTGTGCGTGAGTGCGAAAACATGTAAGAGTGAAAGCGGAATTAGTGAGTGAGTGAGTGGATGTGGTTTTGTCCCTTCAAATGACGCAACCGTGGAAGTGGTTGAGGGAGGTGTGTTAGCTTATCTCAATTGATAGAGCCCTGGACCGGCAATGCAGAAGATGTGGGTTCGAGTCCTGCAGCTGGCTAACCGTTTCAGCGACTTCCATCTTTTAACTCTGCTGCACTTTGGCACGGTTTCGCGAACGCCGATTAACATTTGAACCGAGATCAACTTTTGCCTCGAATTTAACGCTAAACTCCCCCAAACTAGTGCCGGAAGTGCAGGCCAAACCGAAGACTTCATTAAGGGATCGCATACGTGGAAGTGCAGAAAATGCCCAAGACGCTGAATCAATTTGAACGTCCGGTTTCGGTTTTCCGGTGACGTAAGCATCGCCCCCTCGTGGACACCACGAGGATGCGGGATCGAGGCGGTTGAGGAATGCAGCAAAACACGCAATGTGAAAGTCTTGTATCGAATCAGTGGCTCGGATGTTGGGAGGAAGAAAAACAGGAAGTTGCGGAGAGTGACGTCAGTGACACCGAAACCGTTAACCACAGGCAAAAAAGAAAAAGAAAGAAAAAAAATAGTAGTTGGGAATGGGTACTCAAAATGTAGGATTGGGCCCGTTGGTACTGCATGCCAGATTAAAAGCGCTAAAAACAGACGAGAACGACACACACGGAAGATGTGTGTCGTTCTGGTCTGTTTTTAGGGCTTTTAATCTGGCATTAGTTGCGAATGTAAAGAATGAAATTGTTACGCAGTGAGCCTAGCCCTTGTAAGAAAACGCTCGTTTAGCTCTGGTTTGTGTCCGGATATGTAAATGATCAGAATTTTTCATCTGACTTAAGAAGGTACCTCTCACGTCATCTGCTGCATTTGCGTGCTACTTCCTGGGTAATGTTTATTATTCAGATTCATTTCACACTTTACACGAGCAGGGCCGGCGATAGGGGTAGTCGAGTAAGGCGACCGCCTTATAGGCCCCGCGCTTGCATAGGCCCCGAGCACCAAGCCTTCAACCTGGGATTACTTTTTTTAAAATATCAAGTATGCACTTAATCGCGCGCAAACGAGAGAAGAATGTGTTATGTGCCATTCCGTCATGTGATGAGAAAAAGTCCCACTTTTAAGAAAAATCCGCAAAACCTGCAAGCTACACCGAAGATTTCGCACCCTTCTCTACTACTGCCATTTCCCGTACTGCTAAAATCTCCCACTGCGATAACCTTATCTCTTATCTTTTCATTACTGCTTGTGTGAAACAGGCCCCGCGATGTGTCTTTGCCTCCGGCCCCGCACACCCCTAGCACCGGCCCTGTACCCGAGCGAAGTGGAGCGCCCTGAAGCATGCAAGGCACCTCGAATAAGAGTGCGCGAAGCGGCGGTAATCTCTCCTGGCTCCCTCTGGCGCCTGGTGACCTCACATCATACGATAATTCTTACTGGCTGCCGAGAATCGTCCGCTACAGCGAGGGAGCAAGGTGACCAGAGGGTGACCAGTGGGAGCACCGAGACAAAACCTGCCAGTCACGACGTTGCTTTCAACGACCGATAGCTATGCGACGAGCCGCCATGGGCAGCCACTTGTAGCCACTGGAAGCCCGTGTTTCATAATCGACTGCCGCGATTGGCTGACATTTTGTCTGGCTGCTGCGATTCCGGACTTTATTGTGTCTATCGTGCTAAGGAGTAAGTATAGGCCTTCTGTATCTATGTGGCACTCGACCGTTCACTACTATGTAAGACGTAAAAAAAAAAAAAACAAGAAAGAAAGAAAGGAAGAAGAAGGCGGGCACTTCGGTATTGGACGGATGACGTGACGTAGCGGACTGGGAGACGAGGGAAGGGGCTTTTCTGACCCGCGAGGTTGAAGTACGTTCCGCGCACCAGGACTGGGAACATGTACCCCACGGCTTGCAATCATGATCTCTACCCATCCTGAGACTTTTTCTCTCTTTGGGGGGCCCATTTATTAGCAGGGGTGAGTTTGAGGGCTTAACAGCCACGGGGTTAGGTGGATTCAAATCTCCCGAAATCATACCTTTGGTAGAGCGTTTGGGAGAGACAAACAAGGGGAAAATCTCCCCCACGTAAAGTCCCCATATAACCCATCCCCTTTTTTATAGCTACGTAACTGGTTATTAATGTAACTAACAACACCGGGAAAAAAAGGAAAAGAAAAACAATGTCCAATAAAGTGACAATCATTTCCAGTGACTTCCCATGCAAGCCAACTGTGGTTATCCTAGTTGCCATAGATAGTATTATTAGTGTTACAAGTAACCACAGGGGTGTCATCCAATGTATTGCTCCGTAGACGAAAGCGTGCCGGGCGAACGCAATGCATCCTGGACAGGTCCTGGTCGCACGTCGAAGCAAACGTCAAGGCACACGTGACCTTAAAGATGGCGGCGCCCGTGATCGGCGGTCAAACCGTTTGTAAACAATGCGGTTGTTGTTTCTGCACGACGTTTTGGATGTCTTTCGATCACGGTAATTATTTTGATCCGATAATCTCGCAGTAAAACGCGCAGTTTTACACATAAAGCCTCGTACTGTTGACAACTTCCAAAGATGTGACGACAACCGCGCGTTAAGACTCACCGAGCCGATGCGATGTACTTGAACTAAGGCGAAATGATGTTGCGGAAGAAGCGCCGCATAGTTTACGCTGGCAAATTACGTTCATCTCTTGGTGTTATGACGACGAAAATATGTCGGTAAGCGGCAAAACGACATGTAAACAAAGTCACATGATCTCAAAATGACGTTTTCTATGACGTGCGACCAGGACAAGATGGCAGTTTTGCCAAAAGCACCCGCTTGAGGGTAGTTACCAACAATGGCGGGTTTGTGTCACTCCTGTGCAAGTAACCCAGGCACATGCGGGTCACGTACTTTTCCAGGGATAGTAGGATCATGTAGTGGAAAACTTTTCTTCCGAATTTTCCTCTTTCCGCTACGTTGTTATCAACTGAATGATGCCATCTATCTATAGAGGGCACGATATATAGACGACAAAGGATGGTCAAAAGCCTGGATGGATATGATAGGCGCGAAGGCGTCCGATCGTTGTAAAACGATAAGGATGCCCGTGGCATTGACAACATGGCGTCATAATTTGTACTCTTACATCATAAGGATCGTCAAACGTGAAAGTACAACTTCCGTCGACCTTAATAATAACACTGGGAAAAACTAGTCCCATTTGCGAGCACGATAACATCCACCCTGGACCCTGGGGGCACTGGAGGGAATGTTAAGTGAATAAAATCATTGGGTTAAATTAAGATTTCCTCGTGGCTCTAAGGGTTGCTGTAATCGCGCTCGGGAAGGATACCAATGCATTTTTTCCAGTGTTATTATTAAGGTTGGCGTGAGCTGTACATCTCGAGAAAATATTGCAGTTGGGACTTTCTCTATCATTTTACTTTGTCTCATGCAGAGTGGTACATAACGCTACTAGTAATTGCGTTACTAGTAATCAATTACTTTTCTAACGTAATCAATTAATTTTGTGAGCGAGTAATTTTCCAAGTAATCCGATTACAAGTTTCGGTAATCGATTACTCAGTAATCGATTACTTTTTTAAACTTCTGTCAACAATGGCAACCCTTTTCAGCAAACCAATCTGTTCTCCTGTTCCACCACAAGTTCGACTGAAGCAATGACGTAGAGATCACTGTGACGGCTGTCTCTATAGTCCACACGTGTTGCATACACACCACAGTGATATGATAATCCCTTAAAACCGTGACCTGCTGGAGCAACAGTAAAATAGGTGACTGTATTTATAAATTGTGCGGGCTGAACATAACAATAGTAACAAAACGAAGCGAATGTTTGGGTGTTGTTTTAAATCTGTATATGAATCTGTAATAAACGTGTGTACGTGTTTTTTATTTTCCTTTCGGATGTATTTGTGAATTTCACTTATCATGTATGCTGGTGTCTCATATTAGAATTTGCAACAAGAGCTGCATGGTTGCATTCACTGCAGGCTTGTTGGCTTTGCTATGGCCCACAATTTGAAAGTAACGGAAAAAGTAACGCGTTGCATTTTTAATCCGTAACGTATTACATTTTTGAATGAAGTAATTTGTAACGGTAAAGAATTACTGTTTGCGCAGTAGTACCAGTAATTGTAATCAACTACTTTTTTCGAGTAACGTGTACAACTCGGCCCTCATGACGTATAATGGCATCAGAATAAGGTGAGCTGTACTGGTTAGGCAGTAGATGCCCGAGAATAGGGCTGATACACTCTTAAAAATGAACTTCACCGCATAGCACTCTCCTAGCCAACCATCATATCGAGTGATATCGTTATCTGCCCTGATTTGTTGAAAACGGGAGGCGTACGCCTTTTCTGTGACAATTATGAACAGCATAAGTGTCACAAAAAAGGCGTACCTCTCCCGTCTTCAACAAATCAGGGCAGATAGCGATATCATTCGAGATGATGGTTGGCCAGGAGCGTGCTATGTGGCGAAGTTCATTTTTAAGAGTGTACAGTGAAGTTTGCACAACGCCATTTCGGGCCCAAACGGCAAGGGATCCCAACAGTATAGTTTCATCAGCGGGTTTTGCATTGTGTGTCAAACGGTATATGGTGCCAAGGAAAGCTACAAAACCTGTAAGAAATCCACAGAAAAGGCGGTGCTTCTTGAAAAGCGCGAACAACTCGAGACCGTGTATTTGAAAGTACCGCGTCGTCTGCTAAACTACGGAGTGTTGTATGATTTGGGGCGCTGACGTTGCTGCTCACTTGCGCCACCTGGCCTAAAGCAACAGGCCCATAGAATAGAAGTAGAAAAAAGAAAAAGAAAGAAAGAGATGGAAGCGAAGTCACACTGGTGCGGCCAGCTGTAGCAGATGTCCTAAAAGCAGCATCTACAGGTTTTCCCGCCGATTTTAATCCAAGTGCCAGCTAAATTAATCCATGTGCCATGCAAACTTTATGGGGCATGGATTAATTTAGCAGGCACTTGGATTAAAATCGCCGGGAAAACCTGTAGATTGTATTCACGCAAGAAGGACTATGCAGGCACGATGAAAACATTACGAAAAAGCTGCGCAGATGCTATGGTATCAGTCCTGTACGGAATAATCGATGACTATTCCGTAATTATCAGAATTTTCGTAACGCTGCAACGGCATGCAATGACGCGCACCCGAATCTAAAGCCGAAATACATTGCGCAGGGTTCCAGGCGGCTCCAATGATGTTTATTCATGTGCCCGTCAACGCAACAGTCGAAGCGGAATATTCCCTGAAAATCCATCACGAGTCGGGGACATGTGTGCACAATGAGGAATGACACTCATATCGTTGCTAAGGTACTCAATGGGGGCCTACATCGCAGACAACGGGCGATAAGTGGTTTCTATAGTAAACAACCTTATCTTAGACTACCTGCAAAGCACTCGTCTTTTACCGATTAGCTCCTTCCGTCCTGGAGATGCGCACGTACAAATTATCGGTCGCTCTTGTCTAACTATAGACTGTTTAAACGGGCCTTGTTTCTAAGCGCTAACGTTTCGTTGATGGCGCAATATGAACCCGCGTGTTACCTATTTTCAGTTTAAACCGAAATAATCCTTATCCACCCCCCCCCCCCCCCCACACACACACACTCCTTCTTCCCAGACTCATAATTAGTTCCTCATCGAATTCCTGGATTTGATTATAAGCAATAAATAAAGTGAAGATATCGGGCTTCACTAGTGTGAAATTGGCAGCTCCACATCGCTTACACCAGTTGCATTGGTAACACGTGTCACGCACACTGCTTTCCAGCAGGTTCTTGCTGGGAAGAACGACTACAAGTACTACGACTACTACTACTACTACTACTACTACTACTAATACGATAGCACCCGTACGTAGGGTTAGCATCCGATCCCCCTCGAATCTGGGAAAGGTTTTTAATACGAAAAATTGTGTCATGCACTCTTGAAAATGAACTTCACCGCATGGCACGATAGCCAACCACCATCTCGAATGATATCGATATCTGCCCTGATTTGTTGAAAACGGAAGGCGTACGCCTTTTTTGCGACAATTATGAACAGCGTAGTGTCACAAAAAAGGCGTACGCCTCCCGTTTCCAACAAATCAGGGCAGATATCGATATCATTCGAGATGATGGTTGGCTAGGAGCGTGCTATGCGGTGAAGTTCCATGCACGGCCGGCACTGGTTCCATGGGCACCGGGATGCGAACCCGGGAGGTACCCGGGTTCGAATCCTGGTGCCGGCTGTGCTGTCTGGGTTTTTCCTGGGTTTTCCTCAGACGCTTTCAGACATATGTCGGCACAGTTCCCTTAGAAGTCGGCCCAGGACGCACATTCCCCCAGGGCGTCAGTCGTGACGTTGCCCACCTACGTGAGGCCGACAACGGCATGCCCTCTCGCCATCACCACCACCACCACCACCACCATCCATGCACGACCCTAGTCCTTAAATCTGATGCAATGTCATACACTCTTAAAAATGATCTTGAAAACTTGACGGTTTCTATGCAGCACTTATACTCACTTACGACAACTGGGTAATATAGGTCTTGCATATAGCGTGGGTCAGGCTTGCTCCACCGGCATGGAGTAACGTATTCTTCTCAAAACAGACAGCAGGCTGCTGTGGCTTATCCGGAATCCCAAGCATGAGGGTCTTACGAAAGGCTTTGACCGAACATTGGACAATTTATTCCATGAGCGACACGCTTTTTGGTATGCACTCCGAAGAGAAATGCATCGATATGGTACGTCACTTTTGTAGATCGTTGCAAGCTGTCACCTGAAGAAGCTGTCAGCTGAGAAGAGATGTGACACTGGCGCACATTTCTTCTCATTATCACGATGGTTCACTATATTCGTGCCCTTATACATTTCTATGCGCTTTTCACTGCCTTCGCTGCTTTATCTTTGCTCGATCGCAACCTTGCCTCGCACCGACGTAATCCAGCACTAAGGCATGTCCGTACCCCTCTCCCTCATGTACGTCCTTCGAGAAAGAAAGAACCCCCCTCCCCCCAGAGTGATGGTCTGGAAGGCCACTATTTGAAAATCACTAGAAAGTACCAAAATCAAGAAGATGATCGCAAGTTGTGCGACAAGTGTTGCATGAGCCATCAACATACGCCCCCTATTTGCACAACAGCTGAGCCCTGATGTTGTCAAAATCGCCCAAGTGGTTAACACCCGGGAATACCACAGGGAAGCGCGCATCGATCAGTTTCTCAACGCATTGATGTTTCTTAGGTCTCACTTTATGTCGTAAAAAACGATAAATGTCGTTACACTGTAGAGAAAGCCGTAATAGAATGACAAAGTTCACCAATTCCGCGTTCATGACCACACTCTAAAAACTGAACTTCACCGCATAGCACGCTCTGCGCCACCCATTGCCACGAATGATACGGTTATCGCTTCTGATTCGAGGAGAGGGGGAGGCGTACGCCGTTTTGTGTCAACTTGGATATATGATAATTGACACAAAAAGGCGTACGCCTCTCTCTCTCCTCGAATCAGAAGCGATAACCCAATCATTCGTGGCAATGGTTGGCGCAGAGCGTGCTATGCGGTGAAGTTCATTTTTAAGAGTGCACGACCCACCTCCGCCATTTTTAGCGCTTCGTCTTCGTCCCGGCACGCGACTAACGAAAGAAAATTGATGCCGTCGACGCGTGGGCTGCCCAACATACAGTTCTATGTCGGTTCCAGTGGTTTCGGTTTTGTTTCCGAGCCGCACGAGCACTTTTTCTGACCTGTCCGATTTTGACGGCGCCAGGGCCGAAAGGGTTAGAGAGGTCCGCGATGCGCGCTTTGTGCCTATAGAGTCCACCTTGGTGAGTCTTAATAGAATTTAATAAATTAATTTTATTTCATCAACTAAATATAAAATTAGTTACACAAACATAAAGCAAACCGCAACACCAAAGCGTTGCATGAAATCGCGACACGCTGTTATACTAGAACTACACTCTAAATCTTTTCACACATTTAAAGGTGTAACAACGTGCATGGCGCACGCCTTTTTAGGTGTAATTTTGGTAACATCATAATGGAGCACGGTTTCGCACAAATTTTCTTTACTCGAGTGTTGTCTGTCCTCCAAAAATTCAGTCTTGCAACATCTCAACATTGTTCAACAGTATTGTAGACACTTGCGCGTGCTCGATTATCGATAGCGATGCATATATGCATTAGCTGGTACGATATCCAAGACATAATGAAAGCAAGATTTGCACTGACACTTGATCTTTAGTAATGCTTTCCAAATTTTGTAAAATATCATCCTGAAGATGCAATGTTACGCAACCAGGTTGAATGTTCATAGCGCACACCTTTAAAGGTGTGAAAAAGTTTACAGTGTATAGTAGTAAGTCGTGCATGAAATATTTTAAGTGTTCAAACCACATATACGACCAGTAGCCATCTATCGGGCCACAGTGTCCACATCCTTCTTCGAATTAATCCAATCCACGTCAAAGACACACAAATCACTCGCATACATATGCACATATAACCCTTGGAATGTACGTCTCTCAGTTATTTACGTTGTGTGTTTGCGTCATAATGTTCGATATTTAAGTAAGACGAGCACTCTACGAAAATACCGCTAGGAATTCAGGACTTCCACGCCACGTAAATGGAAAGTCCACTTGGAAATCCGTTTCAGCTATACCACATTCCTTTCGAGTTTCATCTGAATTACATTCGAAGCGCGTTCCTTCGTTTAATGTCAAGAACAGCCTTCGAAAGCTGTCGCAGAATGTTTGGAAAACCCTGAAAAAAAAAGAGGCGGATAGTTATAGGCGCCGCTTTAAAATCATGGTCCGTCACCGCGTTATACAAGTAGGGGACGTGCCCGGAAACATGGAAGAGCACGGGCGATTGAGAACGTACGCTCTGACACATATTGATGAGAAAGTACAAGAATTACTTAATCCGTATACTTAACGCTCTAAAGAAGGGATTCCACGCTTGCGCATGCTGCTCATGCACCAGTGGTGTGGTCGTGTATGGGTACAGCGTCTAAGCTGCGTGGATAAAAGCTTCTCCTCGGTGGTATACTTCCGAGGTCGTGCTGGGGGTATCGGATGTGCATTTTGAGATCTTTGCTGGGTTTTCTGAAGTCGGCCCAATATGCATATTAATTCCGCGTTTTTCAATACATCCTTCCTTCTGCTCATTCTCTCCATCTTTCCACCAGAGTACGCCGCTAATAGGTGCATTTGCTTCGCGGTGCGGCCCCTGGGGGACGAACTAAGCAGCTTGTACCAATACGCTATGCAAGTACCGGTCAGCTCTGCGCAGCTTACCAGTTTTCCTCTCTCCCCTGTTTGGCCGGGGAGCGAGATCGTTGGTCTCGACCGCAAAAAAGGGGGTAGCATTTCGAGATTCACGTGGTCTCTCATGTGGACACATGCTGGTCTACCAGCTCCCGTGGCGTAGTGGTCAGGATGCTCGCTTTCCACACCGAGACACGGGTTCGAATCCTGTCACCGGCTGTGCTCTCTGAAGTTTTCCCTGGGTTTTCCGAAGGCTTTCCAGACGAATGTCGGCACAGTTCCCCCTGAAGTCGGCCCCAGGACTCATGCATTCCCTCCCCCCCGTCCTCCACTCCTGCTGTCCGTGGCTGTACGCGGCTCATAGCCACAGTTGCTTCGCGGCGCTAACACGGAATTTAAAAACTGGTTGCTGCCTTGTTATTGGACAGACACTTGGTCACGTGGTTTCTCCAAACTTTACCCTCTCATTTGCGTCGTTCGGTGCCCCCTTTTTCTCCTTCAGTGCATGACCGGAAATGACCACGTACAGATTGGGACATAAGTTTACGGAACGCGTGAGCGGCGTACTTTTTCTTCGGTGCGACACCCTATAGGGTTTATTCAGATGACGTCATCCGCAGGAGACCGCCACTGTCGCTTGCAGGCAGATGTGCTGCATCGGCCGCCATATTGTAGTGTTGTCTCATCCAAGCCGCTACCCATATCGTACTCACCGTATATATTTGGTGTTTCAAAGTATCGTGCTGTGTGACTTGTAACATATCCAAACAATTTCCATGTTTTCGATGTGTTAATTGTCATCTAAAATGCATATGACAGCGAACAAATGCGGGAACGTAACTTCGAGGGACCTATACAGTATGGCGGCGAGGTGACGTCAGTGAATAAACCCTATATAGTGGCCGGCGGAAGCGGGTGAGTTCACTCTTTCGGAGGGGTGGAAGGGTGCGCTTTTAGCGACACACAGCGGTATAGCTACCACCGTGTGTCGCTAACAGCGCACTCTTCCTCCCTTCCGAAACAGTGAACTCGCCCGCTTCCGCCAGCCGGTAGAGGGTGTCGCACCGAAGAAAAAGTACGCCACATCGCGTCGCGTGTTCCACAAACTTTTGTCCCAACCTGTAACCAGCAACGACAGGAAATGAGTCCACCACCACGAAAGGGGTTCTGAAGAATTACAGAGGAAAACGAAAACCAAGATGTGCCAGTGAGTCATTGAATTTGCTGCTGACCGGAAGATGACCATATGCGGTCGCAAACCATTGTTCCACGAGCACGCTATGCTAAAGGAACGAAGAAAAAAGAAAGAGTGCATGGCAGTCTCGCCTGGTTAACGCATGTGGCCTCGCTTTTCAAACGGAATTTAAAAGATAAAGAGAGAGAGTGACCATCATTTTGTTTCCCCGGTCAGGGCCATTTCTCCGGGCATATTTTCCCTGTGTCGTAACATATACACAGTCTGCATTTTGGAGACGGATGAACAACCATTCGTCTCTGTCCACAGGGCGGCGCTTTTGCTTTGCCACGCGCGCGGGCCGCGTGCATTAGTGTGTGACTCATCTAAATGACATTCCATTATTCCTGTTCCTCATGAACACTGTCATAGTTCTTCGTAAAGCACGGTAACGGATATCATACAGGGCGGGATACCAGTTGCACACGAGGACGAGCATTTCACGTTTTTTTTTTTGTTTATTTTTTTCCTTTTTATTTTTCTTTTTTTACGTTAGGGGGCGATCCGTTTCAAGAAGTCGCCGGATGGGGACCACAACAAATCCGTTACGGCTGTCAGCGCCGTTGGTCCTTTGCCTCTTTTGTTTCATTACCGATGATTGGGAGTCTTATGCGCCACCGTTTACACGTGCTCCTGCATGCGTATGACATGAGAACGTCACGGTCTGTCACACTCTGCATTAGGAGGATGGAAAAAACCGAGAGACACGGACAAATAGACGCTTTTCTCACTTTCGTAATCATGCGCAAGTAGACGGGTAGAAAATCTAGACCAAATCCAGAAAAGTTCAAAACCGGTAAGGAAGCATGAAAGGAAGTGCCTCAGTACGAGAAATGATAATTGTACCATGATGTTACTCGTAAGGTTCGTCTGCGCGGTGTGGCGACATGCGAGACATGCGACAGTATACCCGCGTATTCACACGAGCGACATTTCCCAAGAAGCGGAAGTTGCGAAAAACGTCATCGCTTTCTGCTGTTACGTGAGCGCGAGCGCTCAACGTCGTGTCTTCACGCATACACTGCTAACCGTGGGGGGATACCCTGCTACACTACCGCAAGATATTCCGTAGCAGACGACAGGAAAACACGCTGACGGTGTCGTCTGCTAAGTGTCGTCTGCTAAATGCGCAGTACGCCACTCCCGATATCCCGCACCGTGTGAATGCTCAACATAACACGGATCGGAACTCCGCCTCCGTGAGCAGTGTTCTCGCTTTTTCTTCCACTGGAATATTCCGTGAGGATGTCGCTCGTGTGAATACACGGTACGAGAGCCGCCGATATTTCGAACAGAGACTGAAGAAGAACAGTCTCTGTTCGAAATATAGGCGGCTGTCGTAACAGAGGCACTTCCTTTTCATAATCATGCACCAGTTACTCTATCGGGAGCTAAATTTCCCCGAGAAATGCACCGTTTCCTTGCCCTGCAGAACAGTCTTTGTCATCCTCTTAGTTTTCCGAGCGAATTTCTGCGGTTCGCAGATGAAGATTTGTTCTTGCGCAGGTCGTAGTCGGTGCCCGAGCGTTTAGCGTTTGCAGTCTACGCGACCGAGGGTTTCGTAATTGGAGCAGGTTTCCACGGCGTCGTTCCAATAACAGTGATGAAGGTAGTAAAAGTAAAGCTGGTATAGCAGCTGCACTCTTAAAAATGAACTTCACCGCATAGCACGCTCTTCGCCAACCATCCTCTCGAATGATATCGTTATATCTGCCCTGATTGGTTGAAAACGTGAGCCGTACGCCTTTTCTGTGACAATTATGAATAGCATAAGTGTCACAAAAAAGGCGTGCGCCTCTGGTTTTCAACAAATCAGGGCAGATAACGATATCATTCGAGAGGATGGTTGGCGAAGAGTGTGCTATCCGGTGAAGTTCATTTTTAAGAGTGTAGGACACGTGACATTAAAGAAATGAGATGATGATGATAATGATTATTCGTGGCTTTACGTCACGATACAACTATGATCATGAGGAACAACGAAATGACCTTTTATCATCGCTGGAAGCATCGCTTCCGTCGCTTCATACCCTACACTCTAAAAACTGAACTTCACCGCATAGCACGCTCTGCGCCAACCATTGTAACGAATGATAGGGTTATTGCTTCTGATTTGAAGGAGAGAGGGAGGCGTACGCCTTTTTGTGTCAATTATCATGTATCCAAATTGACACAAAAAGGCGTACGCCCCTTCTCTCCTCGAATCGGAAGCGATAACCCTATCATTCGTGGCAATGGTTGGCGCAGAGCGTGCTATGCGGTGAAGTTCAGTTTTTAGAGTGTAGAGACGCAACCACATGCGTGACGAACTCAGCTCCTGTACGGAGTCAAAGAAGTTGGAATTGATTGTAATGGACTTTGAAAGATGCTTGTTATCGTTGTAAGCGGAAGTCACGTAGGGGCAAACGTTGCCCCTGGAAAGCGCGATCAAGTCACAATATTATTGGTAAAACGAACAAACTAACAAGAGGCAGTTATAAAGGTGAGGTCTTGGCAGTAACTTGAGTATTTTCGGTATATCGATTGTTATGTTTGTACGTATATTTATGGTTATGTGAAGTTTTAGTTGTTTTAGCTTTGCTGTCCCACAATGTAATGTGGTAAACCAATAAATTGAATTGTATTAAATTGTTTATCATTCTCGTGTTGGATATGTGTCCCATCCACCCCCAAAAATGAGTTTAGCACCACGGCTGTATTACGTGATGATGGAACTGCGAACTACTCAGTACACCAGCACATTACGACACGCTGTCTTGCAAGATGCAGCGTTTTATGCATGGCGCTTAAATTGGCGCGGTACATAATTTGAAAATAGCATTAGTAAGCCGGAGGCACTCTCGGAGAGCGGGACTATAAAAGATGTGCTGTCAAGTCCGAGCTGAGTAAAGTGATATCCGCTATACTTGTAAATAACTTGGCGATCGGATTATCGTCTTTTTTATATGTTATCGTAAACATCCTTCGATTTACTAGAACTCTGTAATATAAGTCGAGTGAATAAGAATTTCAATTATAGTAGATAGGAACTTAATTGCACGGTAAACTGAGCGAGCATCACGTAGACAAATCTCTTTAACGTTCACATAATCCCTCGTCGCCTAGAAACATTGAGAAAACTACGTGCACGCGTACGTAAGTGATGGCGTTGCAAACGTGTTTATGGAAAATTACTGCGCTGCCTTAATCGGGTCAGTAATACGGCCGGCCTTTCCAGATTACACACGCAGTGTTACCGTGGACGGCGATGTATACGGACGCCTGCGTTCAACTTATTTGCTGTAGCGAACGATGTCTGTATGTAAGGAGTGACTTTTTCGGATTAAACCCGATTCCGCCCGGCTATTCCCACCCCGAACTGACCTCCGACCAGTTCGGGTTAAACCCGATTTCTCCCGGAATTCCAGTCACTATGAAATCCTCAAGCGACGTTTTCACTGAAGACGCTAACAAAGGTCGTCACGAGTAACACATGTAAGAATGGGTCACTGACTTTCTAAGCGATACACCCAGGTGTGTCAACACTGTCTATGCCTTCGGGGATTACCGCTGAAAGGTCACTATCTCGCAAAAACAACAACAACAGAACAAAAAAAAAAAAGAGAGATTAGGAAAGGTCTTAATAGATAGACCCTGAAGTTTTAGGGTTTTATTTTTTTTCAAATTCGGGGGGTAAAATTCGGGTCAATCACTTGATGTAGAAAATTCATGCAAACTCGGGCGGAAAAATTACCATCGGACTGAATTTGGGGATAAATCGGGCTCTATTGTCGAACAAACGTTCGTTGTACAGCCTATCCAGAGTTATCAGACGTTGAGATCAACCGTGTATTTTGCGAAAAATTAGTATGGCATTGCCGTGAGGTGCCTAGCTTAGGTGCAGTTTTGCGGGTAGAAATCGGGTTTAACCCTAAATCGGTGAACCTCGATTCGGGGTGCAAATTCGAGGAAAAATCGGGTTTAACCCTAAAACTTCAGGCCCTATTAATAGACCAGAGGAGAAACAAAAACACCCGAAGGCAGAATTATCGCCCGACTTCTCCCCGAATTACAGATTTAAAAATAGCGCCCGATTTTTACCCCCGAATGTGAGAAAGGCATTTAACCCGAAAAAGTCACTCCCTAACTTAGGGTGTTTTTACATGACGTCCAACGAACGCATTTGGCCGCTATGGTGGTGGTCACTTTTTCGGCGAAAACGAAGCCTTGAATGGTGTTTTGAAATCCGGTCGCGTCCGTACCCTTCTTTTATCTCGAAGACGCTTCGCCATTTTCGTTCTCACGTTTTCTTTTATGAAGACTATACGGTTGTTGCATCGAAAAATAGCGCACTTTGTCACCTTTCAACGCCGCTAGCGCGAAAAGTGACCACCAGTGGGAGGAGCTTACGAGCATGGCACGTCACTGGCACGTCACAATGCTCCCTACATTAAAATGAACTCCACCGCATAGCACGCTCTTAGCCAACCATTATCTCGAATTATATCGCTATGTGCCCTGATTTGTTCAAAGTGGTAGGCGTACGCCTTTTCTGTGACACTTATGCGGTTCATAATTGTCACAAAAATGGCGTACGCCTCCCGTTTTCAACAAATCAGGGCAGATAACGATATCATTCGAGATGATGGTTGGCTAGGAGCGTGCTGTGCGGTGAAGTTCATTTTTAAGAGTGTATACACTCTAAAAACAGAACTTCACTGCATAGCACGCTGTGCGCCAGCCATTGTCAAGAATGATAGGGTTATCGATTCTGATTCGAAGAGAGAGGTGGGCGTACGCCTTTTTGTGGCAATTATCCTGTATCCAAATTGCCACAAAAAGGCGTACGCCCACCTCTCTTCATCTTGATCATTCTTGACAATGGTTGGCGCACAGCGTGCTATGAGGTTAAGTTCTGTTTTTAGAGTGTACACTCTTAGAAATGAGGGGGGGTGGGGTGATGGCAGGATAGGCTCGCCGTTGTTGGCCACACAGAAGTGGGCGTCGTCACGACTATAGCCAAAAAAAGAAAAGGAAAACGCATAGCAAAACAAAACACAAAGGAAGGACGGACGGATGGAGGATAGAGGAGGTTGAAGGATGGGGATGGGGACGCTCCTAGCCAACCATCATCCCGAATGACAACGTTCTCGCCCCTGATTTGCTGAAAACGGGAGGAGGAGCCTATTTTGTGCCATTATGCACGGCACAAAATAGGCTCCTCCTCCCGTTTTCAACAAATCAGGGGCGAGAACGTTGTCATTCGGGATGATGGTTGGCTAGGAGAGTGCTATGTGGTGAAGTTCATTTTTAAGAGTGTAGTCAGTGACAACATAAGTCATACATTTAACCCCGCCCCCGCACAAGAATCGCTCCGCGCGCGCGAATGTAGTGCGGCGCGGCGAAGTGGGGGGCGAGAGAGAGAGAGAGCCGGCACTGCATCGCGAAGCGGGGGCGTCGTGCAAAGGCTCGTAGCCAATCGCTTTCCATAGATGAGTGGGCGGTCCCAATTGTAGGACTTCACTTCAGTTGTCACTGACTACAGTGAAGTCAAAATCTCCACTGTATTTTTTCGTTAAATCAATCAGTCAGTCAATCGATCGATCGTGCGAGATTTCGCGGAACAACTGGCCGCCCCAGTGCGACCTACGTTTCCATTTTTTTTCGATCTACTTCTGTTCAGTTCTGTACGGAGATGCCTGCGCATTTTTCTTTTGCCAGCACGCTTCGATATTTTCGTGCTGTTTAGTGGTATACTTTACTGGAGTGGGATGCCCCAGCCACGAACATTGCAAACAGGCTTTTAGTAGTGCGGGCTAACAACTCCAGCTCTTCAGAAGAACAGTCTCTATTCGAAATATCGGAGCTGCTTCTACTGAGGCCTTTCCCATAACATCAAAAAATAAGTTACTAATCGTAAATTGACCGAACGCTTTTGTTTATTTACTGTGCAGTCCCAGATATAGTGTATTTTAGCGCAGCAACATTGGGCGGTCCACCGCCGTCATTTTGGTTTCGGTTTCCCCAACTAATATCTCTTTTCGAAGGAATAGACCTCTGCCCGAGAAACGTCATCATGACGTTGGTGGACAGACTGAAACCGAAACAAATCGGAAGGGGAGGGTTTGGTTCCACAAATGGGCACTAGCTTGTTCGCTGCCGGCTATTGAAAGCAAAGTATGACCGAAGGTCGCGACCCTTTCAGGGACCATCGTAATCTCCTAAGACCGTGGCTTTCGGGCGCGACTTTGTTTGCCCCCTTGTTTCGAGCGTAGTTCAAGTCTACCAAATTGGTGGCGCTGTCGAACACGATGGCATCATTTGTTTACAAACAGACAGAGGTCTATACAGGGTGTCCCAGAAAACGTGTCATTGAATTATAATAAAAAAAACTACGCCACCTAGAATCATGCGGTCAACAGCATTTGTTCTTATTAGGTTTTTGCCACCTCCTAATGTGAATGTCATGTACTCCAAGTTTAATTATGTAAATATTTGCGAACTGAACTCGGAAATTTGCCAAGTAAAGGTCACTTTTTTACCCCACCAATATGAAGAGCGTGCCCAATTCACTCAAATTCATGATAATTCACAGTCACATTCACGAGCTATCCCATCCGAAAAAACAGCCGAATATCATGCTTTTCGGAGCACCGGACCATAGCGCGCGATGACTTTTTGAGCGCAGTCGCTCTCAGTGCGACGAAAGGAGGTTCCGAAGCAAGCCCACAGAATGATAGTAGAAAAAGTAACACTTCCTAAAATTGGGAGAGGGAAGGCATTATCCCAGCGAAAGTCGGACGTGATAAGCCGTGCCTGTTTTATGTCTTTCTGCGATGTCGGGGAGGGCTGGGTTTCCAACCTCCTTTCGTCGGACTGACAGAGATTGCGCTGAAAAATTCATCGTGCGCTATTCTGTGCGACCTCCGTAGAGCATGATGTTCGGCTATTTTTTCCGATGGGATAGCCCCTGAATATCCCTGTCAATTATCATTAATTTGACTAAATTAGACACGCTCTTCACATTGGTGGGGTAAAAAAGTGACCTTTACTCGGCAAATTTCCGACTTAAGCTCGCAAAAATTTACATAATTAAACTTACGTAACACGGCATTCACATGATGAGGTGGCAAAAACCCAGTAAGAACAAATGCCATTGACCGCATGACTCTAGGTGGTGTAGTTTTTTAATTATAATTCAATGACACGTTTTCTGGGACACCCTGTATAGCAGCACGGCCCCGTACTGATCAACGCATACATTTCTTATACGACATTTCACGTAATTTCCTCGAACCCAAAGCTTTCCTTCCCAACGACACACAAACCATCGGAACGACCAAGAAAAACAGAGTTTCGCCACCTGCTTGCCAAGCGCTGAGGAGCAAACAAGAGAGTAAACACGAAGCGAAGCAGACGGAGTTCTGCGAAGCCCGCGGCAATCCGCCTACTTGCACGCGGCCGACGTCAGGAATGACGCAACGCTACGTCACGCTCGATAATAATTCAGTTTCGGTTTCCTCCCAATGTTTTGGTGGCCTCGGAAGCAGAAAAAAAGAAGGGAAGGTCGACGATCGAGGAAAGATTTTTCTGACTTCTGCTGCGTGGGTTGATCGGGTGCTGATCTCCGATACAGTTTCGCCCACACGGTTTCGGAGAGTTGGATCGTGTTGGAAGATCGGAAAATGGAGATGATCCGAAGTGGTTCGAAAAGTGGAAGAAGGTTAAGTCTTTTGCAAATTGATGGGCAGAGAGCGAGATTGGTGTGTTTTGTGCTGAAGTGGACCTGGAAGCAGAGTTGTTGCAGCAGGGATGAATGCTAAATTCTGAGTTGTTTCCCCCCTTTTTTCCTTTTTTTTGGAATAGCAAGCCGGCTCTTTGCCTGGCTAACCTTTCCTTTCTTTTTTTCTTAATAAACATATCCCCCCTCCCCCTCTGAGTTGTTCGTGCAACATGGCGACTTTTTGAAAACGGGTACAGCGCCGTAGAGAGCTACTTTACAAGAATGGAACGTTATATCTAGAGCTGAGCGCGGGTGTACCCGCAATGCGACCGCGGGTAATGCGGGTATATCAGATTTACCCGGGTATACAGACAGCACTGCGGGTGCGGGTCGCCCAGATTAAATTCTTGCGGGTGTGGGTCACACACGCGGGGGTACTGTGCGGGTTCGGGTCCAAGTTTTGCTTACCCGCACTCACCTCTAGTTATATCTTCGCGACAGAAGTGACACATTCCTCGCGTACAACATGGTGATCTTCCGTGATCCAGATCGAGTTACCCAAGATCGTGGTCTCTGAGCACGTATAAACGACTACGACGTGCGTACTTTCCTATCACGTCCGGTCTGACAAAAATTTAGTCTATACATACTATAGACACGCTGCATCAGTCAAACGCGCGTGGACATGTTCGCAAATTATGCGTGGCAGCAAGTGTTATACTATGCCGCATCCAGACCCCATAGTGTTCATTTAGGACGAACTGGTGCGAAGCGATCCGTCAGGTTACATTTCTCATGTTTAGCACAACTTGAAACTAATCGCCTTGATTGCTCGCCTACTCGGTCGATAATTCCTCTGCGTATGCATATTTATTTTTAGTTTTATTTTTTCGCTTATTTTTTTTTTATATACAGGCTTCGGTGAATGAACTGGTTCTGTCCGCTCACGTGGGGTGCCTGCAGTATGATAACGTGCGTACACTGAGAGTTGTACAGTGGTGTGGACCGCAAGCTGTTACATACTACAGCTACAGTGTTACAATGGAATTTCCAGGTACTTTGAAGCCAAAGTACAGCGTAGGTGCTACAAAAAGGTCGGTCACATTTTCGCGCGTGGCGCTGTAGTTATAACAGACAGACTTCCGCTGCCGCACTTTGAATAATTTATGCCAGAGACACGTACGAAAAAAGTCGTGGTTAGCAGCCACTGCCTATCGAAATAAATACGGCCACGCAAACTTTCGCCTTCATGTATTTCCTATGCGCTATGCCGACGGGTTTGCCTGGTCGTATTTATTTTGTTACACGGCGCTTGGTAACCACTTTTTTTCTTTTTTCTCGTAGCTTGTCTGCGCTTCAAGGAGGTACCACATCGTGCACGAAACTGTGATTGACCTTTTAGAGCACCCACTCTGTACCTTGGAGCACTGCGCTAAACACTGTTTAGATTCCGAGCAAGCGCAATGACGACGATGCGTTATGAAAGATGAAAGTCACCTAAAAGGTTAGCCAGGCTGTAGGACTCGAACCCACATCTTCTGGAATATTTTGAGGCCTTGTTTTGTCCTTTCTATGTTGTTCCAGCCTCAGAACATCAGTTCTCTCACGATGCCTTAGTTTTTGAGACCCCCAAAAGCCACCAAACCGCCCTGGCTGCCCCATTCTTAAATGCTCGCCGTTTTTACGTATTTTCTGTCGTAGAGCGAGTCCGACAAAGAGGAAAATTCCTGCGAGTAAAGCCCGCCTGCCAAGAATATGACGGCGCGGGAATGTTTGTTTGCTTTGATTCTGTAAATATAGGGTATTGGGTAAGAGACGCTGTGTTGTTGAACGCCTGTCTGGCTCTCCGTCTCGAAAAAGTGGTTTTCCCCCCGTTTTCTAACCCAGCCAGTACCGCGAAATGGGAGGTGCCAAATATTGAGCCGTCCAAAAAATGAAGCGATACCGGGAGAGGAAGTGTTGCATCTCGCGCTGTTTGAGTTTGAAAGGGGGGACGAAGGGAAAGGAGGAAAATTTACTTTGAAAAAGGACGCGCTATAAAAAGGTCGTGCTATTTCTTCCCGTTAAACGCATTCTGTTTTCGCAGGCCAGCAACCGATGCTTCGTAAAGGTGAAGTGAAAGACGGCTTGTCGTCTGCAACCAAAAGAATGCAGGAAGTCGATATCCTCCGTTTACTTTTCTTTTCTTTTTTCTTTCTTTCCTTTTCTCTTCTTCCTTTTTTTTTTTTTTTTTTGTTGCTATAATCAAACTCAAACAGACTCAATGCAGATAGTGTATCACTCTTAAAAATGAACTTCACCACATAGCACGCCCCAAGCCAACCATCATCCCGAGTGACATCGTTCTCTCACATGATTTGTGGAAAACGGGAGGCGTACGCCTTTTTGTGACAATTAACATTTCTGCATAAGTGTCACAAAAAGGCGTACGCCTCCCGTTTTCAACAAATCAAGGAAGGGAACGATATCACCCGGGATGCTGGTTGGCTAGGAGCGTGCTATGTGGTGAAGTTCATTTTTAAGAGTGTAGGAGCGCTCGCTTGTGGTACACTCTTAGAAATGAACTTCACCACATAACACGCTCCTAGCCAACCATCATCCCGAATGACAACGTACTCGCCCCTGATTTGTTGAAAACGGGAGGCGGAGCCTATTCTGTGCCGTGCATAATGAACAAAATAGGCTCAGCCTCCCGTTTTCAACAAATCAGGGGCGAGAACGTTGTCATTCGAGATTATGGTTGGCTAGGAGCGTGCTATGTGGTGAAGTTCGTTTTTAAGAGTGTAGCTCTAAAGAAATGTCGAAGACAGGAGAAGGCATTGAGTTCTAATCCCGCCACAAGCCGACGTTCTTCCGATTTTTTTATTTTTTTTCGGTAGGCTTTCCGGAGGTATGTCGTCACGGTTCCCAGTGAAGTCGGCCCAGGACGCCTGTTTCTGCTGTGCTTTGTCCATGAGTCCGTACGTCTGCATACCTCTCAAAGCTCCAACTGCTTCGTGGCGTCAGTATGGAACACAGGGGAGGGGAACTTTTGTAGAGTGGTGTGTGGTTGGCACGATGCCGGAGAGATCTGCTATTGGCCGGCATGGATCTCGCGCTGGAATGAAGGTGCTACACGTTAATTATATGTAAATCATAATGGCTATTCACGACGTGATATCTCGGTAATAACTTTTCAAAATATTCCGCAGTTATTCAGCACGCTTAGAAATGAACTTCACCGCGTAGCACGCTCCTAACCAACCATCATCTCGAATGATATCGTTATATGCCCTGATTTGTTGAAAACGGTAGGCGTATACGCCTTTTTTGTGACAATTATGAACAGCATACACTCTTAAAAATGAACTTCACCGTATAGCACGCTCCTAGCCAACCATCAACTTTACTGATATCGCTATTTGCCCCCATTTGTTGAAAACGTGCGTAGGTGTCACAAAAAGGGCGTACGCCTCCCGTTTTCAACGAATCAGGGGGCTTAATCGCTTCATCGTCGTTACGGTCGTTATAAGCTAACGAGTGGTGGGAAATTCAAAGAGGCGGGCGGGAAATTTAAAAAGGTGGCCACGTGATAAAACACGTGCACGGCGCTCTTCGCGCGATACGTGAAGGCCGTGGGACACGTCACGCGCAATGTGTCACGTGCCCACCTTTTTGAATTTTCCGCCACTCGTTAGCTTGTAACGACCGTAACGACGATGAAGCGATTAAGCCCGGCCGGTAACGATTTCAGTCAAGATGATGGTTGGGCGTGCTATGTGGTAAAGTTCATTTTTAAGAGTGAGCGTGGAAGGGTCACGAGACGCATGTCACACTTACAGCACGTACACAGTTAGGGTTCTTCGTTTTCGGCTTTTATGATTTTTCGGGGCGGGGGGGATCGGGTGCTATTTACGCACGAGTACTTTCGGGGAGAAATCGGGCGCTATGATAGCTGTTTTCGGGTGAAACGAAAGGCAGGTTATGAAACAAGCCACTGCTGTGACACTGGGACGAGACTAGGGTTACCACCAGGCCGGTATTATACCGGCGCGGCCGGTTACTTGCTCGCTCTGCCGGTTGCCGGTAGGAAGGTGATACCGGCAGCCTTTTGCCGGTATTTGTGACTCAAGACCTTTCATATGGGCTTTTGCGGGGTTTTCCCTTCAACATTCCACTACAGCTTGAATAAATTTGGAGCATAGACCCAACTCCGCAGTCACCAGTTCTTTCCTTAGTTATTCATTATTATTATTATTACACACAGGAACATATGTTTCCTCGTATTATCTTGAGCTCTCTCTCTATCTCTCTGTTTTCTGTGTGTGGTCCTCCACCCCTAGACACTTCCCTTTCCCGCGCGCCTTTCCTCCTCTCCCTCTATTCCAACTCCTCTCCCTCAGCCGGTATTTTTCACTACGAAAGGTGGCAACCCTAGACGAGACACAAGAATCGTTATATTTCCGCTCGGAACTGAGGCAGTTAATGACAGCGGTGTATAATACACTTGCCCGAGCTCCACATATGTCTTTTGGCCCCTGTGGGAGGGGATTATAAAAGGAGGACAAATAGGTTGTCACAAATATAGCTCTCTTTGCCGATATTATGATCCACTTTTCCGACGATTTACCTATAACGACAAGTTGAAGGACCGCGAGGATTTTGGATAGATATCGGGTTTTACCCGAATTCGTGAAAACTTGTTCGGGGGAAACTATCGTGAAAAATCGGGTTTATCCCGAAAACGATCAGAACCCTACGTACACTGTCCTTGCATTGGCTGAGAGATGCATTACGTTACGGCTTCCTTCCTACGTCACTATCACGGTGTTTATTGTCCTTCATGTACATATATTTCGCGTTTTTCCTCTCCTCCCGTACTCTGCTTCCGATGACGAGGAAAGACATAATTACTCCTCCGACGTAACGAATATTTACTTCCACGCGTGAAAATCCCATCCTTCCCTTTTTCCGATTGCGTTCAGTATAGCGTCATTGTTAGCGCCGATTACAGGGGCAGTTATGGAGTCCAAATAAACGGTCGCCGCTCAACCTTGGTTGAATAACACCCGTGAGCAACATCGCGGCACTGGCGTGTCCTTGTCCTTTTCATGACATGCATCCGGCTGCCGTCCGTGCACTGGAGGCCTCGTCTATATCGTCAGCTGGCTCTGCTTCCGCCCGTGGAAAACTCGGCCGGAAATTTCCGCCCCCCTGTTCGACAAATTTCGTCTCGGATCAGGGAATGTGGCCTTACGCTCTTAAAAATGAACTTCACCGCATAGCATGCTCCTACACTCTTAAAAATGAACTTCACCGCATAGCATGCTCCTACACTCTTAAAAATGAACTTCAACGCATAGCATGCTCCTACACTCTTAAAAATGAACTTCACCGCATAGCATGCTCCTACACTCTTAAAAATGAACTTCACCGCATAGCATGCTCCTACACTCTTAAAAATGAACTTCACCGCATAGCATGCTCCTACACTCTTAAAAATGAACTTCACCGCATAGCATGCTCCTACACTCTTAAAAATGAACTTCACCGCATAGCATGCTCCTACACTCTTAAAAATGAACTTCACCGCATAGCATGCTCCTACACTCTTAAAAATGAACTTCAACGCATAGCATGCTCCTACACTCTTAAAAATGAACTTCACCGCATAGCATGCTCCTACACTCTTAAAAATGAACTTCACCGCATAGCATGCTCCTACACTCTTAAAAATGAACTTCACCGCATAGCATGCTCCTACACTCTTAAAAATGAACTTCACCGCATAGCATGCTCCTACACTCTTAAAAATGAACTTCACCGCATAGCATGCTCCTACACTCTTAAAAATGAACTTCAACGCATAGCATGCTCCTACACTCTTAAAAATGAACTTCAACGCATAGCATGCTCCTACACTATTAAAAATGAACTTCACCTCATAGCACGCTCCTAGCCAACCATTATCTCGAATGATATCGTTATCTGCCCTGATTTGTTGCAAACGGGGGGCGTACGCCATTTCTGTGACACTTATGCTGTTCATAATTGTCACAGAAAAGGCGTACGCCTCCCATTTTCAACAAATCAGGGCAGATAACGATATCATTCGAGATAATGGTTGGCTAGGAGCGTGCTATGCGGTGAAGTTTATTTTTAAGAGTGCTAGCCAACCATAATCTCGAATGATATCGTTATCTGCCCTGATTTTTTGAAAACGGGAGGCGTACGCCTTTTTTGTGACAATTATGAACAGCATAAGTGTCACAAAAAAGGCGTACGCCTCCCGTTTTCAACAAATCAGGGCAGATAACGATATCATTCGAGATTATGGTTGGCCTGGAGCGTGCTATACGGTGAAGTTCATTTTTAAGAGTGTAGGAATGTAGAACTCGCGTTGGCGTTTTCAAAGTTTAATTGTGGTTTTCAGTTTCAACTTTGGAGTCGCTGGGTTGCGCTGATACGGTTCAGGTCTTCGTGTGGTGAGACAGCCGTGTTGGTTGGTAACTCTTGCTCGAAGCACACTCTTAAAAATGAACTTCACCGCATAGCACGCTCCTAGCCAACCATAATCTCGAATGATATCGTTATCAGTGGTCGCGGTGAAGCGCAAAATGACGCTCTTTCACTCCCTTATCCACCAATGAATTACGTCCTTTTGCGCTTCGCCCATGGCTTCGCCGCGACCAGCCGCGACAAAAATATGTAAACCGAAACCAACTAATTACTGCAACAAATGACCCGCTTCGGTGGCAGATTTTTCTCTAAAAGGTGTCCACTGAAGGTCCCAAAAAGGGTTAGTACCCATTTTAATGCCGATAGCGCCCTGCTTTAGAAGTTACGTTTTTTCGCGAAACTCATTTGAATTTTTATTTAAATAATGAGCGCCCCCCACTCACTCTCACGGTGCGCAGCTTGTAGGTGGTATCGGACAGATACTTGTAAAAAAGAAAGTTCTTCGATTGATGCACCCGTTCGCGATTTGCGCGAACCCTGTATATACAGGGTGTGTGCAGAAAAACATGACCCGCATTTTTACATGTAACTCGCTGTCTACTTAGCCGAGGAACTTCCGGTGGCGCACGACGGCGTATTTGTGCGTGCGAAAGCTACAAAAAAATCCTGGAAAGCATACTCAGTGTAAAAAAATAAACACAGCGCGAAAACATGAGCTTCCATGCATTAGAATAGGGTGGTCATGACAGTGCATGGTAGTGCATTTCGGTCTCAGGAGAGTTATGTGCAGGCACCGCTAGGGGTACTGCCGATGAGCATCCATGTGGGACATCATTTCGATTTATGCACCTATAGCTCCCCTAGCGGTACTTGGACACAACTCTCCTACGTTAACCGTGTTGCCCTTTCACATACACCCTGTTGTCCACCATGTTGCCCTATTCTGATGCACGGAAGCCGACGTTTTCGTTGTTCCGTTTATTTTTTAAGCTGAGTATGGCTTCCACAATTTTTCTGCAGATTTCGAACGCATAAATGCGCCATCGTGCGCCACCGGAAGTTCGTTAGTTTGGTAGGCAACAAGCTATGTGCCTAAATGCGGGTCATGTTTTTCTGCACACACCCTGTATATGGCGTATTCCATTGGGAGAGCAGATTTTGCCCCGCGCTGGGGTTCGGTTTGAGTGTATGTTCCCTTCAGGGTCACACGGGTTTGCTGCTTCGTCAATGGAATGCTAACAATCGTTCGAGGTACGAAGCATGCGCTGTGGATGGCTCGCGTGAGCCCGTGCTTTCCCGGGTTAGCTTTGGTCTCGTGGGTCGAAAACTCTTTCGAGCAAACTTCTTGCCCTTGTTCCGCCAATGAAACATACGGCGTCTGATACGATTCTGCTAATGGAACAGCTTTTGTCCATTCCCGGGGCAAAAATTTGACCCAGCTCTGCCAATGGAAAGCGGCAACATTCATGCGACTGACTGGGAGACGCAAGCGGCATCTATTGAATACAATGGAAATTGAAAGAAACAATTTCCATCGTGTTCAACAGATGCCGCTTGCGTCTGTGTTCGTTCAGTGCCGTGGTGCCGTGTATGCCAAAGGGAGCCTGGCCTTTAGGAGGAGCCTAAAAAAGAGGCTCGACCTGTCAATCAAATTGAGCGTTTTTCGTTCGCTGCTGTTTTCTGTGCGGACCGCCATGACACTAAAATTTTCCAGAAAGTGGCGGCGTAGCTTGGAACGGCGAAGCGAGAATTTCATTGAAAAAATGGCAATGAAAAAATGGCTAGGATTTCATGACAGATTTTTTTAACAACTTGCGTAAATTTTATTCCGTAAGTTTACATTCTGTTGTAATTATCTCGAAAATCACCTTTAAATTACGCTCGGTCGATGTTTACCTGAAAAAATATGTTTCGACATAACGACAGCAATCACAGTCAAATACAGTGAACCCTCGTTATCATGACCATGGTCGTTCCCAAAAATTTTGGTCTTAACGCGGAATTGTCATATTAACGGGGGGATTTGCGGAGGTTCACTGCATTGTTCCCCAGGAGTATGGTCGTAAAGCGCGTATGTCAGATTATCGGGGGTCATATTAACGAGGGTTCGCTGTAGTAAGAAAAACGCTACTGAAAGCCAAAAAATTTGCATTTGATGGCATATTTTTCTCTATATACACACCTTTGCCCGTCCTTGATTCAATCTTGTTATGTTTCATAGTTAAAATGAGTATAGTACCGGCGGTCTGTTCCAAGTTGCAGTTCTGCCGGCAAATCAGTTTTGCTAACAAGTACTTCTGCTTCTGCTATACTTCTGCCCTTCTGCGTCTTCCCGACATGCCCCTCTCCATCCAGGTGGCGCCATTAAAAGTGGGCGCAAAATCCATTATGTTGCTAGGTTGTGAGGGAATATCCTATTCAATTTAATCCAATACAGTTTCCCGAAAATGTCGGCATGTGTCATTGACAGACACCTTTTTGGAGGAAAATAAATTTTTCCGTAGGACCGCCCTCTCTTCTGACGAATGTCATTCAGCCCCTGGGAGCGGCACAGAAAACAAAACAAATCTGCCACTCAATACTTGAAGAGTCTTAGCAGGAAAATAGAACAAAAAGTGGCATTTCTCATCCCGAGTGCTACCTACCACGGGACTTCCACAGGATGTACGCGAGTGACTCATCACGGACAATCCGCGAGTGTCATCCTGAGGACATTGTGGGAATAGATATCGAAGGACCAGGACACGATGACACGTACTGTGAGGATGTCCTGGGGACCGTCTGTGTTCTTGGGGTCATGTTGAAACTTTTTTGGTGCTTCGACACATGCGTGTGCTCTCGTGTGCAATGTTGAAGCAGCAGACACCTGCGGACAAGTGTTAACACTGAAAGTGCACGTGGCAATTACTCCGCAGTAGGCTTAATATACTTCGTTAGCGGGCGTTCACACGGGCGAACTTTCTGCACCAACTCGGACAAACTTTGGAGTTGGTGGCAGCCGGCCGACATCACCAATCATGACTAGGGTTTGTGGTTTTCGGCATTTATTTTCAACCCAATTCGGGGGGTGGTTATCAGCATTTATATGGGGGACTATAAATCGGATTTTTTCGGCATCTATATTCCGCCAAAAAATAAATGCCCGAATACAGGCATCTATTTATTTCGCATGAAGGAAAGCCTATTTTGCGCGCGAAGTAACAACGAACCGAAAAGAAGTGAATCGATTCATGGTTTCATTAACAATGCCTTTTATTGCCTGTGCCAAACCAGCAAACAAGGAGATTACCTCTTGTTGTAATAGATGCAAGCGTACATCATCATGCTCGCATCTGTCATAGCGGCTCGCTCCTTGCGATTAATAACACGCAGTTTAGAGAACGCGCGCTCAACATTAGCGCTAGAAACAGGAAGGCCATGTGCTGGAACGGGTCGTCCAAAAATGAATAGGAGATATATCCACCTGAGGGGCAGGGCATGCAGCATATTCGAAAAACTCGCGCTTTATATCATCCATACGAGATTCATCTCGTAGAACAAATAAGAATAAGTCCTCATACAGTGAAGTGCCTCGAATTGCCTTGAAGTGCCTCAGGAACGGAAACAAGGGTCACTCAAAGTCGTAACTGGAGGGAAGTAGATAGATGAATACAAAGAACACAAAAATGAACTAGAAGGCTAGGGCAGGGGATCAGCGATCGGCTTTTGAAACCGTTTGGGAGCTCCGTACACTCGTGATCTCTTTTTAACCCGACAACAACAGACCACAAAGGTTCTCAATAGTAAATTCACTAAAGATAGGTGTGTCACTAAGTGCGTGTGCTGCCAACAGGCGGTCGCCGACCGCACAACAGAGCACAACGAAACAAGGGCACAGCCCGAAGATAATGCCACGCTCGAGAAATAGTCGACAAAGGGAGATTCCAAGGGGATTTCCCTTTGCGGTTCCAGGAATGGCAGCTGTCAGGATACGAGAAATTCGGATTTTTTCGGAATATTCAAAATCTGAAAAAAATCATTCGGGGGGTGTTTTCCGGCATTTTTCGGAAAATGCCGAAAACCACGAACCCTAGTCATGACCAACTCGAGTTGCTGGGAGTCGGTCGCCGAGCGAAAACTTCGGAGAGTTGGTGGTGGTCTAACCAATCAACGTGAGGAGCATTGCCACGTGACCCTCGAGGGCGTCAAGCGATTTCGTTCGTGTCGTACTGCCTGGCATGGGTTCAAATCCTACAGGGGTACTTGAGAACTTTATTTTTTGGTTACTAGCGCCATATAAACATATCAATAGGCATTTTTTTTAGATACTGGTGATCTTGTGGCGAAATAAAATGACCTCGCTTTGATTAATGACAGTTAAAAAGTCATCAGCGGTTGGACTTGAATCCATACACCCCGATTGCGGTAAGGTTGGTTGTGGGCAGAGCTAATGAGTTGGTACGTGTGAACGTGGAAACTGTACCGTCTTGAAGTTGGTCCAAAGACGTTGCTTCCAGTTGGTGCTGAAAATCGGCCTGTGTGAACGCCCCCTAAGCAATACAACATCAGTCGCACAAAATTCTCAATTGGGCGAGTTTGTTGAATCCTCTTCTTCTGCACAACTATCTGCCGAGGGCGCAAAGCAAAGCGGGGAAATATGGTTGCTAATGAAATGGACATGGCACGTACACAGGACGTACTCCTACGAACCAGGAGATTCCAGGAAACATCCGAAACAGCACAATGTACTGAAAGTCGAGTGCAATAGGGGTGGACGGGTAGGTGGAAGGCCTGGTGAAACTAAGGAACATTGATAAGACACGCACCGTCCTTTCAGTATATTGTGGGATGAGGCATTTGTTCGTATTTCAAAGCTCCTCAGTCGTTGCGCTCATTCTCGTGTATACTGGAAGTACAAAAGTGACATTTTTACTCCACCAGATAAATGGATTTTTCCCGCATTCCGCTTTTGTGATTTCTGCTATATCCATGGTTACTGAGGCCTTCAGACATACGAAAATTAAGAGAGACAAAGCGGGGTAGTTGGTACAAGTTCATATCGGCTTACTGCAGCAAAAGACGCGGACAGAGAGTTAGAACATAGAAGAGACAAACCACCTGCAGGGTGCATAAGTATATGTACACCTACGGGGTACATAATTTATTGAATCTGGGTGAACTCTCAAGGTCAGGAATATGACTGGAACGCCTTCTAGGCTACACTCTTAAAAATGAACTTCACCGCATAGCACGCTCTTAGCCAACCATCATCTCGAATGATATCGTTATCTGCCCTGATTTGTTGAAAACGGGGGGCGTACGCCTTTTTTGTGACAATTATGAACAGCATAAGTGTCACAAAAAAGGCGTACGCCTCCCATTTTCAACAAATCAGGGCAGATAACGATATCATTCGAGATGATGGTTGGCTAAGAGCGTGCTATGCGGTGAAGTTCATTTTTAAGAGTGTACCACGTGGTAAACCTCTGACCTTATGACGTGTACTGGGTCTGATATGCCCTTGATGACGCACAATGTTTGTTCTACAAATACTTCCTCTTCCAATAAACTTCATTTAGTTGAGAGACTGCAGGTGGTTTGTCTCTTCTATGTTCTAACTCTTTGTCCGCGTCTTTTGCGGCAGTAAGCCGATATGAAATACGAAAATTAGGCTGATCCAGGTGCCTGTTGGGTCTCCTTGCCATCTGACGGAAAGTCAACCATTCCCCAAACTTCCAAGATTCCTGGAAATAATCGAAATACAAAGAAGTGAAACATTTGTTCGGATTTCATTTACTGCATTTCCTCTGCGTCAATCACCTCATTCTTAGGTGCCGGAACTACCAAAAGGAACATTTTTGCGGTGGATTCATCGGCGAACCGTCACCGCAAGAGAAAGTTTTGCTGAAATGCGCAGAGTTCGCGAGAGGAAGATTGCACCTTTGACCTTTCGGTGGATGAGTTGCAAAAGGCTGCGCTGGAAACAGATCTGCGCAATAGAAAAGACAGGTAGCGACGTAGAAGATCTGGTCGCTGGTCAGGCCTTTCACATTGCCGAGATGAACCTGGGATTTTTTAGCAGCCTTTAGGTACGCCCTGAGGAGGGATCCCTTAGAAAGTACGTCTGCCTGGTACTCTAGCTTTTGCACAGTGTAATTCCCGTATCCTCCAGTTTGGTTAATGAATTCCAGATAACAGCGTTCTAGAATCTTGAACTCCTCCGTGCTCTTTTGCGTAAACCAGGGTGTGATGTCCCCTTTGCCGTCGTACCGTCGGCCGTTTACATCGAAGCCATGCATCATCTCGTGCGCCACGGTATCCCCTAGTGAGCCATAGTTCACTTCAGGTGGACCTCCCATGTTAAAATAGGGTGACAATAGTAACGGGATACTCATTTGAGCAAAGTTGGCTGCGGGGATGTAAAAAGCGTTCGCGTCATATGTATTCACAGCAGACTGTACTTGGTAGAAATAATCCCTGTAATCGTCCTCTACACCTTTCCAGTATCTCTCAGTCAGAAATTCTTCAATGCTCAGAACATCCCGAACAAAGGGGCCGCTTAAGTCGGGGAGTTCCTCATAAAACTCGTCGGCTTTTTCCGATGAGTTCAACCGTGGCGCCAGTCCGAGGCTGAACCTCATCGAGGAAACCTTTTCCACAGCTCCCTCCCGTGTTTCGTCGTCTAGCCACGATGAGGTTCGGAAGGTTTTCACAATTTCGCTACGGATTGCTTCGTTCATTTCTTCGATGGCTCTAATTCTCTCATCGTAACCGGCTTTAAATGACGCGCCGTGGGCCACAGCGTTTGGGAGTTTCTGTACGGTGTATTGCAGGCAATCAAAGACGCCGTAAAGGACTACATAAAAGTAGAAGGCAGCCCTCCAGGCGAAGAATACTCTCATTTCGTTTTCCGACACTTCCCTTTGCTTCCCGAAAAGGCGGTAGAATAAGTGTAAGTCAGCCTCTGTGGTGTGTATGAGTTTCGTTCGCAGCGCCGGTGGAGCGTAGCGCCGAAGTGCCTCCAACCAATCTTTAGACAACTCGCCCTCCTCTTGAGCTACTTTCCGTAATTCCATCACCCTGACGCTGGAGTTTGATATTGGGTTCACACTTGTCTGGGACATTTCGCCAGCTGCATGAAACATTTTCTCTAACCTCCTTATAGTCTTCACCACTTTGTCATCAATGGGCGTTGAATACACTTCGGGCAAAATTGATGCAACATCCGCGTGTTGTAGTATTCTGGGTGTTTTAACTTCTTTCCGAAACGTGAAAGTTTGAGCACCGGCCTCGACTGGTTCCAAGACAAACAGCATGGGAATTTTGATCTTAAATATAAATTTGACTAGTATGTCCAATGGCTTGAATGTCATGTTCTTCGTTAAATCCATCTGGTGTTCCCCCAAGAAATCTCTGGCATCTTTCGCAAACTTTTCAGTGTCTGTTTCTCGGCAGTGTTTGTACAGTGCAGCAGCCTTTTGAAACGCTGTTGTTCTGCTTGGAGGAATGTGTGCTCTCTCCAGATTTTGCTTTATAGACTTCAACAAATCATTTGTGTGTTCATCGGACACAACGGGAAACAGCTGTTGGTTTCTTCCACAGGCGAACTTGTAAAAGTTGTCACACGGATCTCTGTCCGTGTCTACAACTGCTTCAATCAACTTGCGGACGTGTTGACAGTCATCGGTGTTACAAACTTTTTTGTACGTCGGGGATGTGCTTTCTGCCGGGCCAACGTCATTATCCGTGTAGTCTTCCTCGCTGACGTCATAAGGCTTCATGGGGAATTTAGGCATGGAGATATGCCCAGGTAATGATGTGTTGCCCTTCTCCTTGGGCGTCTCACGCTCCTTGTTGCTGTAGAGGAAAGCCCCGATGGTGACTGCTACGGCTATGCTTAAGGCGATAGCAAAAATCAATGCCGGAAGACTTATCGTTGTCGAGCTGCCCTGCCCTGGGCCCTGTGGGTGGAGAAACGACAGAAGATGATTAGAATTCGTTCTGCTTCTGGAGATCTTCGTGCAAGTTACGACACTTTGTCGGAGCTCCTGCCCTCGAGTTTCAATGGCCCTTTAAGGGGCTCAACAGTTACGTCGCGTGCAACGACCTGCAGCGTGTATTGTGCTGCATCATCAGCGAGCGGAGTGTTTTATCTTCCCGTCGAGGCCTTTTTGCCGAGGCCTCGATCGATTCCTAGTCAGCACCCAATATCGGTCCAATATTGGGGCTTTCACGGTTTCATTGGACCTAGCGAGGCCCAATCAAGCCAATGAAGAACCAAGAAATGGCGATTTATTGGGTCTATCGGTGTTATCTTGACTCAACCGCAAATATGCGAAACAGTATGAATGTTAGAAAATGAGCAAAATACCATTGTTATTGTAGTTTGAGGCCGTGTCGCCCATATAATTATGCTCAGTGGACGATGGTGCTTCATTGGTGCTACATTGGTTTGCGATCAAACCAAAGTGCCAATGTAGACAACTTTGAACCAGTGCACCTTCATCGGCACTCCAGGTGGAGCATGGATAGAACTTGTATAACTTGTGGTCCCGAGAAATATTCTGGCAACAAATATTCCTTATTTGTACGGTCGATGTACTGCTAATGTTGAAATTTCTCGAGTAACACAGTTGAAGCTACGCACAAAAAATATCGGTTTTACCAGCGGCGAAGCAAAGAACGACAGTGGAGGCAGGAATCGAAATAAAATAACACGATTCTTGATAGGGATGGATATTGCTGGTATACGTTTGGCGCCTGGAATTACTTACAAATTAGTTTGACAAATTGATTGATTGACAGGTCTAACAAAAATTGATTGTAAGTTGCTAGGACGTATGCCTCTCACCGTTACGGGAGAATTATTCTCCCTTGTACACCAGTTGCGGGTTGTGCAGTGATGAAAACTTGGTAAATTTGTCAATGATTCTGGCTGTTACAGCGATGCTCCCAATGAAAGCTGCTGAGGGATGCTATAGCATATGTTTTCTTTGATGATTTGTTCTATGGAACTACCCCGACCCTATAGACCAGGTGGGATCTTACTGTCTCACCCCCGCGCGATGGCAGAGTTGGAGTATCTACACAAAAACAAAAGAAATGAAAGAAAAAAATGTAATATGATGCGTTACTTGGGTCCTGAAACGTGTTGAAATTATAGCTACCATTTATATTTTTCATTGGCCTACCACGGGCTTGCAACATTGAACCCATATTTGCAGTTTCATTGGCGCAACGTTGGAGTTGCACGGCCAATGTTGGACCTATATTAGACCAATGATGGTGTGCTGCTTCGGAATTGGCTCGATACAGCCTGCAGAATGGCTTCCCCGCGCTGGTGATTCTTCCCTCATTCTCTGTGAGGACCCCGACTACTGGGAGATGTTGGCAATAGCTCGGACACTCATTTACCCGTGTGGTGTCCAGAGATAGATTCACTTGCAGTTCTGCAAAATTATCATTCTGTATGTGCGCTGTGAAGACAAGAGATATAAATTTTCTGAAGCTGGTCAAACACTTAGGGTGATTTATATTCACAACTTCTTGTAATGGTCGCGGGAAACTTGCCAGGAGTCCTGTTAACTACCGTACCGTACCGTACCGTAGTACCCGTAAATTACGAGCGAGAGGCATCGATCTGCGCAGTGCATTTGGGGAAAACGGGAATGCATATGCTATCCAACACCTCTGCAACGTGTGTGTCAGCTTGTAAGTTGTAAGGTGTCAAGCTGCCCAAAAATTCCACAGTGCAGGTGAACACGAAAAAAAGTGCTCTACAAAAAATAAGAGAGAGACGCTATGAACACTATACAGGGTGTCCCAGAAAACGTGTCATTGAATTATAATAAAAAAACTACGGCACCTAGAATCATGCGGTCAACGGCATTTGTTCTTATTAGGTTTTTGCCACGTCCTAATGTGAATGTCATGTACTCCAAGTTTAATTATGTAAATATTTGCGAACTGAACTCAGAAATTTGCCAAGTAAATGTCGCTTTTTTACCCCACCAATATGAAGAGCATGCCGAATTCACTCAAATTCATGATAATTCACAGTGATATTCACGAGCTATCCCATCGGAAAAAATAGCCGAATATCATGCTTTCCGGAGCACCGGACCATAGCGCGCGATGACGTTTTGAGCGCAAACGCTCTCAGTGCGACGAAAGGAGGTTCCGAAGCCAGCCCACAGAGTGATAGTAGAAAAAGTAACAGTTCCTAAAATTGGGAGAGGGAAGGCATTATCTCAGCGAAAGTCGAACGTGATAAGCCGTGCCTGTTTTATCTCCTTCTGCGACGTCGGGGAGGGCTGGGTTTCCAACCTCCTTTCGTCGGACTGACAAAGATTGCGCTGAAAAATTCACCGTGCGCTATTGTGTGAGACCTCCGTACAGCATGATGTTCGGCTATTTTTTCCGATGGGATAGCTCCTGAATATCCCTGTCAATTATCATTAATTTGACTAAATTAGACACGCTCTTCACATTGGTGGGGGTAGAAAAGTGACCTTTACTAGGCAAATTTCCGACTTAAGCTCGCAAAAATTTACATAATTAAACTTGGAGTACATGACATTCACATTAGGACGTGGCAAAAACCTAATAAGAACAAATGCCGTTGACCGCATGATTCTAGGTGGCGTAGTTTTTTTATTATAATTCAATGACACGTTTTCTGGGACACCCTGTATATAACACCGCCAAGACAAAAACAAGTGTAGTCACGGACACACATGCGCACGCACAGCTCTATTTTACATTAAACATGCGCATGCAGATATACAGGGTGTTTCACCTAAAGTGATAATTCCCACTTGGCGACGTACTTGCCGGAGGATTGTGGGACCTTCGGCAATTACCTTCTGGAAACAGTTCTCGCCATTTTAACTGATCTACAGATAAAAAAAAAAGCTCTGCGCACTTTTGCAACAGACATAGTCGAAAAATTAATAAAATGGCCACAGTGGCTCGATTGTCCCAAAAAAAGAGCGCACATTAGTAGCAGGGACAGGAGGAAGTGTTCCTGCCTCTTGTTTTATCTTCCTTTCCCCCACTTTGATCTTGATGCTGGTCACAACCGTCTTATGACAACGACAAGAAAACATCTTATCACAAAGATGGCGAAACAAACGAAGTCGGGGACACTGCCTCCTCTGAACTCACATTTGCCGTGTGCTTCTTTGCGGAAACCAAGCAGGCGGGCAGGCATTTTACTTTTCCAATATTCATCTTTCTATTTTGCTCTACAAAGGGTACACTGTAAAAACAGAACTTCACCGCATAGCACGCTATGAGCCAACCATTGCCAAGAATGATAAGGTTATCGCATCTGATTCGAAGAGAGAAAGGGGCGTACGCCTTTTTGTGACAATTTTCATATATCCAAATTGCCACAAAAAGTCGTACGCCTCCCGTTGTCAACAAATCAGGCCAGATAACGATATCATTCGAGATGACGGTTGGATAAGAGCGTGCTATGAGGTGAAGTTCATTTTTAAGAGTGTACGCGGCAAAACCGCCATGTTGACGCCCACGCTTACCTTCTTACAATGCAAGAATACAGTATTCTGATTCTGCAAACTTTTTAAAACCTCTTCCGCTACGTACACTCTTAGAAATGAACTTCACCGCATGGCACGCTCCTAGCCAACCATCATCTCGACTGATATCGTTATCTGCCCTGATTTGTGAAAAACGGGAGGTGTATGCCTTTTTTGTGACAATTATGAACAGCACAAGTCACACACAAGTGTCACAAAAGTGTCACAAAAAAGGCGTACACCTCCCGTTTTCCACAAATCAGGGCAGATAACGATATCAGTCGAGATGATGGTTGGCTAGGAGCGTGCTATGCGGCGAAGTTCATTTCTAAGAGTGTATTTACTCAACTCTAAAATGTATCGCGAAGCCTATAACTGGGCTTTTGTGAGTGCATGGCGAGCTATGCATGGAAGTGCAAATTCGTAGCAGCCGATGCAGTTATCTTCACGGTCTGCACCGGATGCAGAGGGAGCTAACATTCAGTGCTCGCTAAAAGTGCCCGCGAGCGCATGCTGCACGCTAGAGTCACTAAATAAGCTACGCTTCAGAGTATCGACACTGAGCCGCCATGTTGTTTCGGATGACCTCCAGCGCCATCCATTTAGCGCTCTTCGAAGTGTTGTCTTCTTCCACTGCTGAACTTCACCTTCATCTATTTCTACTGCCAAAATAGAGGTGGGGCTGGAGGTCATCCGAAACAACATGGCGGCTCTTTTTGCCTCAGTGTCGATACTCTGAAGCGTAGCTTATTTAGTGACTCTACTGCACGCTAATGATCAGCTTGGCATGGTTCGTTCTGTGTCCGAACAGCGAGCAAACACTGGACTGCGTTTAGTCGTTTGAACGGAAAACCGGAAAACTTCCTTTACAACGTGTTATATGCTGCTACCATCTTTATGAAAAAGACTTTCCCGCCGTAAGTTCAGAAAAGGTTGCCACTCACCGCATAAATTATGAACCCGATACAACGTGGATACGAATGGTAGTCCGCGAATGACAGCGAAATTGTTTCACCGTAGAATAAGCGACTGCCTTGCGCATGCTCCGTTAACATTTCCTGAATTGTTCGATTCGGTTTAAGACGTGACCGTGCAATGGCCGATGGCGTGACCTTTGTTTAAATGCACCGAGAGGATTGCTTACCTCTCCGTATTCCTCTTCCAGCAGTAAGGGAGCACCTGTGCCCTGGACAAGTAACTCATCCGATCTCGACATGGTTAGCCTTCGAAATGGTCAGTTCGTTCCACCGCTAGGCACAGTGACCACACGTAGAATGATCTTCCTCCTCACTGGCGTCGGCGCAGTATGGTAATCTTCTTCTTCTTCTTCCACCACTAGGAACAGTGGCCGCCAGCCACACAGGGCGATTGGCCAGGGTTTGGTGCGGACTAATCTCTAGAGGCTCATGAGACCCACGGTGACATGTTAGTAGAAGGAAGCCATAGCAGAGGGGAGGGAGGAAGCGGGAGGTACAAGATGTTTCAGAAGCGGCCGCAGATGGTCAGAAAGGCGGCGGCTCTCGACGCTATTTCAAACCGCCACTTTTCGGTGTGGGAGGCTCCAAATGACAGGATGGCGTCCAGGGAGAGGGGAACCCCTTGTCTAGCCAGCGGCTGGGCAAGGTAGATAAGGCGGGAGCGGTCGTAGAGGGGGCAGTGCAGGAGAAAGTGCTCTACAGTTTCCTCTTGACCGCAGTGGACGCACGCAGGAGAGCGGCTGACACCCGCGCGGTGCAGGTAAAAGTTCAGTGGAAGGGCTAGACAGCGCAGTCGAGTCAGCAAGACTTCTACATGACGGGAGACGCAGCGGTCAGCCTGCCAAGCGTGGGAAAGATGGGCGTACCGGGCTGGCAGAGAGCGGAGAGCGGTCAGCTCCAGCAGCCTTCTATACCTGGCTCGCGTGATAGAGGGCAGGGGCGGAAGGACGTCAATGATAGGGCCGGAGAGGGAAATTTTTGCAAGGTTGTCCGCCAACTCGTTGGGAGATAGGCCACAGTGCCCAGGAATCCATGTCAGGACCACCTCCGTGATGTGGCTAGGACTCAGGGCCTCAGTATGGTAATGCATAGTAATCGTAGTAATGCTCTTCTTCTTCCACTACTATAAGCACAGTGGCCACACAGGGCGATTGGCCATGCAGGGTTCGATTCCCGGTGCCGGCTGTGCTGTCTGGGGTTTTTCCTGGGTTTTCCTCAGACACTTTCAGACATATGTCAGCACAGTTCCCTTAGAAGTCGGCCCAGGACGCACATTCCCCCAGGGCGTGAGTCGTGACGTTGCCCACATACGTGAGGCCGACAACGGCAACCCTATCGTCATCACCACCACCACCATCAGAGGGGGGTAGTCACTGGGGCTCATAAGTAGAACTGGGTGCGGGTATGCGCGCGGGAACCCGCATTTACCCGAACATCGTCACGGTTTGCGGGTAAGAATTCGCGATCGCTGCGGGTAGCTGATAAAATGTTCTCCATGGCCAACTAAGCGATCCCTCTCTGCCACACGCGAACTCAGCAGTGCCCTATGTCGTTGGCCGTATAGATCCGTGTGCCAGACTGCAGTAGGCAAGAGCTGGAGGGCGAGTTGGATTACTAATGCAGACATATATGGCTCTCTGTTGAATTGCAGTTTTGGCATACGATTGAAGCCGTCCGAGACACGTAGTCAACAATTTCTATTGTTTTAAAATAGAAACAGCGGTAAAGTGGACGAGTAACATTTTACCCCCGCGGGTCCCAATGCGGGTATAAAGACACTACTGCGGGTGCGGGACGCCCAGATAAAATTCTTGCGGGTACTGTGCGGATCCAAGTTTGTTTACACGCACTCACCCCTACTCACAAGTCCCACGGCATCACACGCGGGACAAGGAGGATGGTGAAGAGGATAGGAAGTACAGTCGGTAGAATAATATGATTCCAGCCACTGTAGTAAGAAGTGAGGAGGCGAAAGCTGCGTGGTGATTCAGAAGCAGTGGCGGATGGCAAGAACGGCGGCGCCACTCGACGCTATTTCCGACAGCCATTTCTCAGTATGGGAGGCTCCAAACGACAGGATGGCGTCCAGGGAAAAGGGAACGCCTTGTCTCGCTAGCGGCTGGGCAAGGTAGTCAAGGCGGCAGCGACCGTAGAGGGGGCAGTGCCGGAGAACGTGCTTCACAGTTTCCTCTTGACTGCAATGGGCGCACGCAGGAGAGCGGCTGACACCCACATTGTCTAAATCAAAGTTCGGGGGAAGGGCAAGGCAGCACGGTCGAGTCAGCAAGACTTGGACGTGACGGGAGATGCGCCTGCTAAGCGTGGGAAAGGTGGGCTTACCGGGCTGGCAGCGAGCGAAGAACAGTCAGCTTCAGGAGCCTTCTATACACGGCTCGCGTGATAGAGGCCAGGGGCGGGAGAACGTCAATGAGAGGGCCAGAGAGGGAGATTTTAGCCAAGCTGTCCGCCAGGTCATTGGGAGGAAGGCCAGAGTGTCCTGGGATCCATGCCAGTACTACTTCGTGCTGTGGCTACAAGTCGGGGTCTGCAGGAGCTGGAACCACTCGGAGGATGGGCTCGCTAGGGCGGTGATGGCCGGTAGCGAGTCGGACAAGAGGAGGGTCTCGGAGTATGCATAGGGCACCAGTCTGAGGGCCAGTATCATGGCGAGGAGTTCGCTCTTGAACACCGAAGGCGGATCGGGCAATGACAGTCCAGCTGGGGGAAGACGACGCCGGCACCCGCCAGCTGAGCCGAAACATCGGTCGCGACGACAACGTGAGACGGTAACTGGTTGACGAGCGCCGAGAGGTGGGCTTCAAGCCTGGGAGACGGAACATAGGCAAGGCCGGGCTGGAAGGCATCGGCAACTCGCAGGGCCATGGACGAGACCGGACTGGTGGGCACAGGAAGGGCAGTCAGAGAGGTATTCAGCGAGGCCAGAAGGGATTCGAAAACAGCAACAGCGGGGTGTTGGATTTTCGGCATCGCCGTGCGGTCCACCGGGTTCAATCCCTGAGAGACTGTCTGGTGGCTAAAGGGCACTGGCAAAGCGAAAGGGAGGTGTTCACTGTGAGTAGGCGAAACCGAGTCTTCAGAGGGGGAATGCGGGCTTCGGCGTAAAGTGCTTTGTCGGCCTTATACGTGGGGAGGCCATGCAAAGGCGGAGGGCTTTACTTTCTGCTGCGAAGAGCCTGCTCAGACGATAGTCAGGGAGGTGCCACACATCCAAACTCAAGAATTTGCCCCACGTAGCACTTGTACAAGAACAGCAGGTCGCTCCTACGAATACCAAAGCGGGCGCAGCGGATGATGATGCCATTTGCGTTCGAAGCCTTCTGGCTTATGAGTTCGGCATGATGGTCCCAGTGAAGCGTGTCATCATGCAAGGCGCCTAAGTACCGCAGCAGGTTGGTGTGATGGATGGTCTGCCCGGCAACGTTCAGAACGATGGTCAAGGGTCCTCCAGTCCGGTTAGTAGGGGGGAACAGCAGTTTTCTGGACGTTCAACGTGAGATGGACGGCGCGCGAGGAGATAATCTTGCGGTCTCTCACGCAGCGTAAGACTAAGGTAACTGCTCGAGTACGGAATTCAACGATAACGCCACGACCGACCGTTCATGTCACTTTTTTATTTTATTTCTTGATGTTCTTTCAGAGCGGCCACGCGGGTCGTCACTTCGGTGCCTCTGGCTTATATACTCTCTCTTGGTCACGTGGTACAACTCTGTCAAGTGACTCGACTGTGCTCAGGAGTTTGTCTTGAAACGGCCGTTCCATGTGGTATGGTGTCCACCATGTTCAGTATCTTTTGTCAAATCAGTATACATACGGTATATCAGAACTCTTTTTGTCGCGGTATCAATATTCTTTTTTTTTTGTATTTCATGCACCTTTCAGAGTTTGATGTGCGTTCTTCTTTGTGTTGTTCCCTACTTCCCTCTGTGGTGCTTTTTTTTTTGCAATGTACCTCTCCCGGTTTGTTAACAAATGACGTCATAGTGTTCGACAGCGCCACCAATTTTGTAGCGCAAATTCTGCAAGCCAATGCTGCAAGTGCGTAGTAATGATGTTCGGTTGCCATACAACGAGAGCAACCGCTGAACACATTTGTTTAACAATACCGTTAACATTAGCGTGGTGTCGCCCTCCCTGTTATTGCCTTTGCATGGCCTCCCCACGTATATAGGGCCCACAAAGCACTTTATGCCGCATCCCCCCTCTGAAGACTCGGTTCCGCCTACTCACACGTCCCTTTCGCTTTGCCAGTGCCCTTTAGCCACCAGACAGAACCAGTCTCTGAGGGATTGGACCCGGTGAACCGCACGGCGATGCCGAAAATCCAACACCCCGCAGTTGCTGTTGTCGAATCCCTCCTGGCTTCGCTGAATACCTCTCTGACTGCCCTTCCTGTGCCCACCAGTCCGGTCTCGTCCGTCGCCCTGCGAGTTGCCGATGCCTTCCAGCCCGGCCTTGCCTATGCTCGGTCTCCCAGGCTTGAAGCCCCCCTCTCGGCCTCGTCAACCAGTTACCGTCTCACGTTGCCGTCGCGACCGATGTCTATCACGTTCTCCTGCACTGCCCCCTCTACGGTCGCTGCCGCCTTGACTACCTTGCCCAGCCGCTAGCGAGACAAGGCGTGCCCTTTTCCCTGGACGCCATCCTGTCGTTTGGAGCCTCCCATACTGAGAAATGGCTGTTGGAAATAGCGTCGAGTGGCGCCGCCGTTCTTGCCATCCGCCACTGCTTCTGAATCACCACGCAGCTTTCGCCTCCTCACTTCCTACTACAGTGGCTGGAATCATATTATTCTACCGACTGTACTTCCTATCCTCTTCACCATCCTCCTTGTCCCGCGTGTGATGCCGTGGGACTTGTGAGTAGAGGCGAGTGCGTGTAAACAAACTTGGACCCGCACAGTACCCGCGCGTGTGTAACCCGCACCCGCAAGGATTTTATGTGGGCGTCCCGCACCCGCAGTGGTGTCTCTATATACCCGCACTGGGACCCGCGGGGGTAAAAAGTTACTCGTCCACTTTACCGCTGTTTCTATTTTAAAACAATAGAAATTGTTGGCTACGTGTCTCGGACGGCTTCAATCGTATGCCAAAACTGCAATTCAACAGAGAGCCGTATGTGTCTGCATTAATAATCCAACTCGCCCGCCAGCTCTTGCCTACTGCAGTCTGGCACACGGATCTATTCGGCCAATGACATAGGGCACTGCTTAGCTCGCGTGTGGCAGAGAGGGATCGCTTAGTTGGCCATGGAGAACATTTTATCAGCTACCCGCAGCGATCGCGAATTCTTACCAGCAAGCCGTGACGATGTTCGGGTAAATGCGGGTTCCCGCGCGCATACCCGCACCCAGTTCTACTTATGAGCACCCAGTGACTACCCTCCTCGGAACCCTGCATGGCCAATCGCCCTGTGTGGCCACTGTGCTTAGTGGTGGAAGAAGAAGAGCATTACTACGATTGCTATGTATTACCATATTGCGCCGGCGCCAGTGAGGAGGAAGATCATTCTACTTGTGGCCACTGTGCCTAGTGGTGGAACAATCTCCTTTAGTGGCTCACGGCCATTATCTCATTGGTAGAAGAAGAAGAAGAAGAAGAGGGAACGAACTGACCGAAGGCTTTTGTCATCCTATCTGATCGTACCTGATATCTAAGGTCGCTTCACGCGTTACACCATGACTAGCCCTGGCCAATCGCCCTCAGTGGCTAACGGCCATTGCCCTGAGGTAGAAGAAGAAGAAGAAGAAGGCTAAACCATGTCGATGTCGGACAAGTTACTTGTCCATGGCACAGGTGCTCCCTTACTGCTGGAAGAGGAATACGGAGAGGTAAGCAATCCTCTCGGTGCATTTAAAAAAAGGTCACGCCATCGGCCATTGCACGGTCACGTCTTAAACCGAATCGAACAATTCAGGACATGTTAACGGAGCATGCGCAAGGCAGTCGCTTATTATACGGTGAAACAATTTCGCTGTCATTCGCCGACTACCATTCGTATCCACGTTGTATCGGGTTCATAATTTATGCGGTGACTGGCAACCGTTTTTGAACTTACGGAGGGAAAGTCTTTTTCATAAAGATGGTAGCAGCATATAACACGTTGTAAAGGGAACAAGTTTTTCGGTTTTCCGTTCAAACGACTAAACGCAGTCCAGTGTTTACTCGCTGTTCGGACACAGAACGAACCATGCCAAGCTGGTCATTAGCGTGCAGCATGCGCTCGCGGGCACTTTTAGCGAGCACTGAATGTTAGCTCCCTCTGCATCCGGTGCAGACCGTGGAGACAACCGCATCGGCTGCTACGAATTTCCACCATCTTGACTTCCATGCATAGCTTGCCATGCACTCACAAAAGCCCAGTTATAGGCTTCGCGATACATTTTAGAGTTGAGTAAATACACTCTCAGAAATGAACTTCGCCGCATAGCACGCTCCTAGCCAACCATCATCTCGATTCTCGAATGATATCGTTATCTGCCGTGATTTGTGGAAAACGGGAGGTGTATGCCTTTTTTGTGACAATTATGAACAGCACAAGTCACACACAAGTGCCACGAAAGTGTCACAAAAAAGGCGTACGCCTCCCGTTTTCCACAAATCAGGGCAGATAACGATATCAGTCGAGATGACGGTTGGCTAGGAGCGTGCTATGCGGTGAAGTTCATTTCTAAGAGTGTACGTAGCGGAAGAGGTTTTAAAAAGTTTGCAGAATCGGAATACTGTATTCTTGCATTATAAGAAGGTAAGCGTGGGCGTCAACATAACGGTTTTGCCGCGTGAACTCTTAAAAATGAACTTCACCTCATAGCACGCTCTTAACCAACAGTCATCTCGAATGATATCGTTATCTGGCCTGATTTGTTGAAAACGGGAGGCGTACGACTTTTTGTGGCAATTTGGATATATGAAAATTGTCACAAAAAGGCGTACGCCCCTTTCTCTCTTCGAATCAGATGCGATAACCTCATCATTCTTAGCAATTGTTGGCTCACAGCGTGCTATGCGCCAATGAAACTGCAAATATGGGTTCAATGTTGCAAGCCCGTGGTGAGCCAATGAAAAATATAAATGGTAGCTATAGTAACTAGTCTTCTTTTAATTGATTTCAACACGTTTCACGACACAAGTAAAGCAATCATATCACATTTTTTTCTTTCATTTGTTTTGTTATAATTTTTGTGTAGATACTCTGTAGATACTGTGTAGAAACTTTGCCATCGCGCGGGGGTGAGACAGTAAGATCCCACCTGGTCTAGGGTCGGGGTAGTTCCATAGAGCAAACCATCAAAGAAAACATATGCTAGCGTCCCTCAGCAGCTTTCATTGGGAGCATCGCTGTAACAACCAGAATCATTGACAAATTTACCAAGTTTTCATCACTGCACAACCCGCAACTGGTGTACAAGGGAGAATAATTCTCCCGTAACGGTGAGAGGCATACGTCCTAGCAACTTACAATCAATTTTTGTTAGACCTGCCAATCAATCAATTTGTCAAACTAATTTGTAAGTAATTCCAGGCGCCAAACGTATACCAGCAATATTCATCCCTATCAAGAATCGTGTTATTTTATATCGATTCCTGCCTCCACTGTCGTTCTTTGCTTCGCCGCTGGTAAAACCGATATTTTTTGTGCGTAGCTTCAAGTGTGTTACTCGAGAAATTTCAACATTAGCAGTATATCGACCGTACAAATAAGGAATATTTGTTGCCAGAATATTTCTCGGGACCACAAGTTATACAAGTTATATCCATGCTCCACCCGGAGTGCCGATGAAGGTGCATTGGTCCAAAGTTGTCTACATTGGCACTTTGGTTTGATCGCAAACCAATGTAGCACCAATGAAGCACCATCGGCCATTGAGCATAATTATATGGGCGACACGGCCTCAAACTACAATAACAATGGTATTTTGCTCATTTTCTAACATTCATACTGTTTCGCATATTTGCGGTTGAGTCAAGATAACACCGATAGACCCAATAAATCGCCATTTCTTGGTTCTTCATTGGCTTGATTGGGCCTCGCTAGGTCCAATAAAACCGTGAAAGCCCCAATATTGGAGCGATATTGGGTGCTGACTAGGAATCGATCGAGGCCTCGGCAAAAAGGCCTCGACGGGAAGATAAAACACTCCGCTCGCTGATGATGCAGCACAATACACGCTGCAGGTCGTTGCACGCGACGTAACTGTTGAGCCCCTTAAAGGGCCGTTGAAACTCGAGGGCAGGAGCTCCGACAAAGTGTCGTAACTTGCACGAAGATCTCCAGAAGCAGAACGAATTCTAATCATCTTCTGTCGTTTCTCCACCCACAGGGCCCAGGGCAGGGCAGCTCGACAACGATAAGTCTTCCGGCATTGATTTTAGCTATCGCCTTAAGCATAGCCGTAGCAGTCAGCATCGGGGCTTTCCTCTACACCAACAAGGGGCGTGAGACGTCCGCAAGTTGATTGAAGCAATTGTAGACACGGACAGAGATCCGTGTGACAACTTTTACAAGTTCGCCTGCGGAAGAAACCAACAGCTGTTTCCCGTTGTGTCCGATGAACACACAAATGATGTGTTCAACTCTATAAAGCAAAATCTGGAGAGAGCACACATTCCTCCAAGCAGAACAACAGCATTTCAAAAGGCTGCTGCACTGTACAAACACTGCGGAGAAACAGACACTGAAAAGTTTGCGAAAGATGCCAGAGATTTCTTGGGGGAACACCAGATGGATTTAACGAAGAACATGACATTCAAGCCATTGGACATACTAGTCAAATTTATATTTAAGATCAAAATTCCCATGCTGTTTGTCTTGGAACCAGTCGAGGCCGGTGCTCAAACTTTCACGTTTCGGAAAGAAGTTAAAACACCCAGAATACTACAACACGCGGATGTTTTGCCCGAAGTGTATTCAACGCCCGTTGATGACAAAGTGGTGAAGACTATAAGGAGGTTAGAGAAAATGTTTCATGCAGCTGGCGAAACGTCCCAGACAAGTGTGAACCCAATATCAAACTCCAGCGTCAGGGTGATGGAATTACGGAAAGTAGCTCAAGAGGAGGGCGAGTTGTCTAAAGATTGGTTGGAGGCACTTCGGCGCTACGCTCCACCGGCGCTGCGAACGAAACTCATACACACCACAGAGGCTGACTTACACTTATTCTACCGCCTTTTCGGCAAGCAAAGGGAAGTGTCGGAAAACGAAATGAGAGTATTCTTCGCCTGGAGGGCTGCCTTCTACTTTTATGTAGTCCTTTACGGCGTCTTTGATTGCCTGCAATACACCGTACAGAAACTCCCAAACGCTGTGGCCCACGGCGCGTCATTTAAAGCCGGTTACGACGAGAGAATTAGAGCCATCGAAGAAATGAACGAAGCAATCCGTAGCGAAATTGCGAAAACCTTCCGAACCTCATCGTGGCTAGACGACGAAACACGGGAGGGAGCTGTGGAAAAGGTTTCCTCGATGAGGTTCAGCCTCGGACTGGCGCCACGGTTGAACTCATCGGAAAAAGCCGACGAGTTTTATGAGGAACTCCCCGACTTAAGCGGCCCCTTTGTTCGGGATGTTCTGAGCATTGAAGAATTTCTGACTGAGAGATACTGGAAAGGTGTAGAGGACGATTACAGGGATTATTTCTACCAAGTACAGTCTGCTGTGAATACGTATGACGCGAACGCTTTTTACATCCCCGCAGCCAACTTTGCTCAAATGAGTATCCCGTTACTATTGTCACCCAATTTTAACTTGAGAGGTCCACCTGAAGTGAACTATGGCTCACTAGGATACGTCGTGGCGCACGAGATGATGCATGGCTTCGATGTAAATGGCCGAAGGTACGATACCAAAGGGGACATCACACCCTGGTTTACGAAAAAGAGCACGGAGGAGTTCAAGATTCTAGAACGCTGTTATCTGGAATTCATTAACGAAACTGGAGGATACGGGAATTATACTGTGCAAAAGCTAGAGTACCAGGCAGACGTACTTTCTAATGAATCCCTCCTCAGGGCATACCTGAAGGCTGCTAAAAAATCCAATGTCCATCTCGGCAATGTAAAAGGCCTGACCAGCGACCAGATCTTCTACGTCGCTAGCTGTCTTCTCTGGTGCGCAGATCTGATTCCAGCGCAGCCTTTTGCAAGTCATCCACCGAAAGATCAAAGGTGCAATCTTCGTCTCACGAACTCTGCGCATTTCAGCAAAACATTCTCTTGCCGTGACGGTTCGCCGATGAATCCGCCGCAAAAATGTTCCTTTTGGTAGTTCCGGCACCTAAGAATGAGCTGATTGACGCAGAGGAAATGCAGTAAACGAAATCCGAACAAATGTTTCACAGGTTTCTTTTTCGATTTCCTGGAATCTCTGGTTTCCATAGTGACAGACTTCCCGCCACATCGGGCAATGTGCACCTGGATTAGGCTAATTTCACTGTACTTGAAAACTTAAGTAACCACGTAAATTACGAAAGAAAGAGAGGAAAAAATAAAGTCCACTGCACGCACTGCGGGAAAAATACGCGATCAACGCCATTTATCCGTTAAAATAAAAGTCACTTTTGTTAGTTCCTGCATGAGAATAAGCGCAACGAAGCAGAGGAGCTTATACAAAAAATGTCTCGTGTTTTCTGGAATCTCCGGGTTCAGAGAAGTACATCCTATACTGGGTGTTTCAGTTGAATCTCCGGGCTATATTGGCAAGCATCTGTCTGATACCGGCTACAAGTTGCGCACTGTGTGAGTGAGGGGGGTAGACCAAGCGGGACAGAACAACTGGGGGTTCGTTCTTCTTCCATTATTGCCACCGAGGGCATTACACGGCTCCCCCCTCACCAGTCCTAAAAAGACAGTCCTAAAAAGGAACGGTCGACTTGTCTTGAGCCCAAGTGACGTGTTTGGTTGGCGTAACTTGATGGGGAGAGGCGTCGTCGTGGGCAAGGGGAGCGGACAAGGGAAGGCGAGGGCGACGGTGTCTGGCTTGCCGTTGATCTCTACACGCACAGTCTTGGGTGTCCAGGACAGGATGGACCGGAGTAAGGCGGCGTCAGCGCTGGTTTCCCGTGGTCGTTTCTGACGAAAGCATGCATCGCCGTGCTTTTAGGTCCTATAGCTAACGAGCCTGTGGGAGGGTTGGCATGAAGGTGGAACGGGAGTTACGTGTCGGGATAACTCCTTTAGTTCCCCGAACGTGGATGCGGTTGATCGGCGCTTGGGGTGAGGAAGTCTCCAGGAAGGCGCAGAGGGGAATCATAAACGAGCTCTGTTGGTGCGCACCGAAGATCCTGATTGACAGGAACGCGTACGTCGAGCAACGCAGAGGGACGATGTTGGGCCTAGCTTGATTGGGAGGGTGGCGCAGTGAGGGCTATCTTCAACTGGCGGCGGAGGATCTCCACCAAACCATTCGCCGCTGGGAGACTGGACCCTGGTTCGTTGTGACAGTGGATGGACGACCAAAACATGCTACCTATGTGGTCAGAATAAGGGCTTCCGCCACAGTTTGGGCTGAGATACCTGCTAAGGGAACAGCCACAGGCCACCTTGTAAACAGGTCCACACAGGTCAGGATGTACCATAACCATGGGATGTGGGTAGTGGGCCGACTATATCGACATGGACGTGGTCGAATCAGGCTCGTGGCGTAAGGAATGCGTGGACCTGGGTCTTTGTGTGCCGCCCAACTTTCGAGCCCTGGCAGGAAACAAAGGTTTTAACCCATCGCTCTACGTCCTTATGGCCAAGCGTCCTGACCAAACGTATTTTGCTGTCAGAAGCTTCTGACAAGCGCAGACACCAGGGTGGGCCAGACTATTAGCAGCGTCGAAGATGTTCCTGCGGAGTGCGACAGGAATAAGTGGACGGTTTGTACCAGTGGCTGTGCCATAAAGTAAAGACACCGTCGGCGACGGTATGGGAACAAGACAAAGCGTAAGCGAACTCTGCGGAGCAACTTGCAGTTGGCGTATCTCGGAATCATCCAGTTGAGCTGCGGCGATGTCCTCAAGACTTATCGGGCAAGGCGCGGCGATGGTGCCGATCCGAGGTAGTTATCGAGTATCCGCAGTGCTGTTATCGACACCATGCACATGACGGATATCGGTTGTGAACTCCGAAATGTAGGCGACTTTTCCCGTGTCAGATATTCATACCGGTTGTTCCGGAACACGCATGCAAGGGACTTGTGGTCCGTTAAGATGTGAAAGGTCATGCCCTCGAGAAAGTGTCGGAAGTGGTGAACTGCTACGTACATCGCGAGAAGCGCTCCCCGCCTCTGTATCTGGCCGGGCATATCTGGGAGAAGCGCTCCCTGCCATTGATGCCGATGGGTGCACTCTTAAACATGAACTTGATCGCATAGCGCGCTTCTAGCCAACCATCATCTCGAATGATATCGTCATCTGCCCTGATTGGTTGAAACATGGAGGGAGGAAAGAGAGGAGGAGCCCTATTGCTCTGAGAAGTGAAGCCGAGATTGGGGGCCACTCCAGTGACGTCACCGCTCGCCTTTCGGTTTCGGTTACATGCATCTCTATGGGAGCCCCCCAACGCATAGTTTCGGAATACTTGGAGAGGTATGGTGGTAGCGCGCCTAAGTGGCCCCCAAAGCGTCGTGTGCAAAGCGACCTCATTGGGCAATTCAGGTAACGTGACCCTCGCCTGGCTCCAAAGAAGCTACAGCCCACCTCCTATCCCCACGTCACTTGCCCCACGCTTCTCTCTTCTGTCGAAGAGCCGTTGGGGCGCCTCATTTTCTTCTTTCCTCCATGGGGTGAAAACAGGAATGCGCTCTGAATGCGACAATGCGCGGGGGCGTCGACAACTCCTCGATCGGGGCCTGTGAGGTTTGCCGTGAAGATTGGCTTGCAGGTCATCCAGTTGCGTCGACGTTATTTCCATTTCCCCCGCTAAACGTGCGATTGCACCTCCCGGTTCACTAGTTGCCGGAGGCGGCGCAGCTACAAGGGAACGCACTGCTGCCACGCCGGCTGAAGCGGAATCTTTGACGCGGCCAGCGAGGTCGACCCAAACAGTCTAAGGCAACATCATCGTTCCCAGACGAGATGAGTTACACATCTTGCGGAAGGCGGTTGAGGAAGAGCTAGCGGTGGAGTGGTCGCCCGACCGATCTCTCAGGAGCATAGATTGAGAAGTTACCTGTCAAAAAGAACTCTTTACAAGTTAAGTTACCGTGTGAAAAATGTAACTACATTAGTAACGAAGTTCTTCAGCCTGAAATGTAACTCGCAGTTACTGAGTTACTTAAAAAAAAGAACGAGTTACTTCCAAGCTACTTCGGACACAAAATAGCATTACGCAGGTGCAGCGCGCGTGAGCAGTTGAGTTAGACCTTGAGTTGCCGACGGTGGAGTGCAGCACGCTTAGATCGCTTTCGTTTATGTCCAATAATAGACCTCTCCCTGTTTGTAAACAAATGACGTCATAGTGTTCAACAGCGCCACAAATCTGCTAGAATTGAGCTATGCTCGAAGCTAGAGGTGAACAAGGTCGCGCCCGAAAGCCACGGTCTTGAGGGGATTACGATATGGTCCCTTAAAGGGACGCGACCCTCGGTCCTGCTTTTCTTTCAATGGGAGGCAGCGGACAAATGCCCGTTCGTGTAACCCACTCCCTGTGGGCGCACAATGATTCAGCTTCATTTCAATGGCAGCGGTTCTTACTTCCTGAATAAAATACTGTCACTCATTGAATATCACGTTTTATGCCAAAATATGCCATGAAGGAACCGGAGAGAAAGCAAGAAAATGTGTCGACATGAGTGAAAAGCTAGTTAATAGTAACTTGGAACGTAACTTAAGTTACTTTGGCAAAGTTACCAGTTACCAAAAAAAGGAACGAGTTCCTCTGAAAGATACCACGTCGCAAAAGTACCGAGTTACGTTACAAGTTACCAAAAAAAGGAACTTAGTTACAGTAACGAGTTACCTCGAACTCTGCTCAGGAGCTGTCTCATCTGATGCAGGAGCTGCGACGGACGGCGGTCACCGAGCTTCTAAGTCGTAAGGAGCTGCTGTATCCTCGCTCGCTCCGAAATCGTCGTGTGCGAAACAACGTATCATAAGCGTTGTCAGACCGTATGAACGAAAAGATGTCATCAACGTCATCGATCAGCTCCGGAGGGATAAGCGGCAGCGCTTAGCCGTATCTAGTTATCTGAATCTGGACGCGACGGGCCTAGAAAAGCGCTTCGACTTGTCGGAACCAGGTCTTTGGTGTCTGCATCCAAAACGACGGAAGTCGCAGGGTTTAGTCGTGGAAATTGTCGGAGTGGAAGATGACGTGCCAGGGCCTCCATCGGGAGAGCTAACTCAGTCTCCGTGAGCGGCCTGGGGGTTCTGTGGCTCACTCATGAGTATAGCGCTGAGTTCGGGGCACCAAAGTTGTAGACCAAGCGGGACAAAATAAGTGCAAGGTAGATTTAGCAAGAAAGCCAAGACAGGAAAAAGAAAAAAAAAAAGAAAAACAAATCTTAACCGGCAACACTGCCATCTCCGTGACTCGAGCGATCCTGGGTGTAGGATGGGTGGGTGTAGCACAGGTACGGTCGTAAACAAAAAATATCTACGACGCGCGCATGGGTCTTGTATATACTAATGGCTTATTCTTAATTGAAGTATAGGAAAAGCTATATTTTGCCCCACTAGTACACATATACGAAATCACCTACCACCTGAGTACGTTTCCCGTATCCTGTTCCACTGAGCATGTGTAGCAGTAGGTTCGTTTTTCCGTGCATTCTTGTATCCGTGCCGTGTGCCGGTGCATTGTAATGCGGAGTTCGTACACTTTTTGGATTAAACAGGAAACGAAGTTTCACATCTGGAAGCTCTAGACCAAGGATTAACTAGTGCGAACAGATGAGTGCCATGCATCCCGTGTTGTTGGCCCCGCGAAAAAAAAGTTTCGTCATGGCAAGAGCGGCCATGATTGCGTGAGTGTTAGCGAATCAGCTGGGCACTAACGATGCCATGTTTTTCGCAACGGACCCATTATGACCACTCATTGAAGAAATAAAAGCGGCTAATCACTACGTGTACGGTTAGGTCTATGTGAGAAAACTTCAACTTCCCGTCGGTCGGATGCTCTTCCGTAAATGTTAATTCGGGGGCCGATTCACGAGCCACACGTTGCAGTTCTACCAAGCAGGAGCGGGAACGAGACATAAATATCACATCATCGACGTATCTAGCCACCAAAACACTGTCAGGCAAACACAAATTTACAAAAGCATGTAAATGAGAGTCGAAGTAACCTAAATAGATTTCAGATAAGAACGGTGCAACAGACGAACCTATGAAAACACCACCCTTTTGGGTGTATAGAACGCCATCTATGCAAGTTACATTAGAATCCAAATATAAATTCAGCAATTCCAAAAAATCAGTTATTGCAATGCCAGCGTGAGACTGGAAACGTACCAAATATGCGTTCAAAATATCCGAAACCCGTTTCAACAGCAAAGGTTTCCTAAGAGAATAGTACAGATTTTTGACATCCAACGACATCGCGAACATTTCAGAACCATGAAACGGCAAAAGCATTTTCAGAAAATCTTGAGAGTTCCTCAGAGATAAGGAGTTGGGTACATCTAAAACTGACAATGATTTCTGGATGAAGGTTGATACCAACTTCTGCCAAGTGCTATTTTCATTAAGCACAATTCTAAGGGGTAGATTGGGTTTATGATCCGTCAATAAAAATTTTGAAGAGAAAGTGCAAGAAGCAGTTCCTTTGATACGCTTTACCAAGGCTGACATTTCGTTTTCATTCAAAATATTCAAAACATCCCTTTTCAAAGTTCCAAGGTTCCCGAAGGGGTTCGAACCCCCGCGGCTGACAATATCCACATATACCTTTATTTTTTCGTAATGCAGTGTGGTGATTTCAGCATCTTGCGTGGACCGATTTTCCATCGAATGGAAACGACTCCTAAAGTCTGAGGAGCAGCTATAGGAGGGGACTACACAGAACAGACAGGCGACAACGACAGATAGACAACGACGACTCAAAACCAGGTAATGAACTCGTTATCGCTTCTTCCACTTTCATTCAAAGTGTTCATTTGCTGGTTTGGGTCGTCGTCCCCTCTCTGTCCCGTCTAATCCCCGCTGCTCCTTCGAAAGGATGGATATATTTTCCGTTCAATCGTAGACACCGGCTAGCTTACCTCCTCTTCCTATGTCCATCGATTTTCCATCTTCAGGACGAGAGTGAAAAACTCCCGTCAAAAATTGTCTGCAGTCATTACCCGGAGTTGCCAGTGAATGACAGAGTAGAATTGCGGCTAATGGTTGCATTGTAGGGGCACCCTTTAGACACCAGGCTTGGTGAAGTGCCACGAATTGCATTTTTTCCCAGATTGGTGTTCTCCTTTCTCTCCCCGGTTCCAGCCTGAAGCAACGGGGATGACGATGCCCTCATTCACACATTGTAGTGTTTTCTAGAAGGACGGAAATCGTGGAACATGCGGGATGAGTGACCAAGATACCCTTCATTGCAGGAGGCTAACAATGTGGAACTCGAGCAAAGCCCACAAGTACGGGAGGATGAGATACGTGCATTTAAGTGTATTTTAAATATACGCCTAAAGCAGTGCCTAAATATAAATATCAGTACATTTTTCTTGCGTGTGTGTAAATACACATTTTAATTACGTGTATTTATATTCGAAATAGAATATATATATATAAATGCTGCCCATTTCTGGTACATCCCCTCGAAGCCCGGTACCGACCTCCCCAGAGGTCGACTTCCGGGTAAACTATGTGCTCTTCATCTCTTTCTCTTCACCTCTCAATCCATGTATTTATTAGAGCCAACGTCGTCGTCCTTTCTGCATGCCCGTACTACATCTTCTACGTTTCAGAGTTTCCAGAACAGGGCCCTCGCGGCAACAAAAATGACGCAGAACTAGTTTGCATCTTGTCTTCGTGTTTATTGTATTGCACCTGAAAATTACGGGCATTCTGGAAGGCGAAGCTGTAGCTTTATGGGTACACAGTTCCATGCCTAGCACATGTCGAATCTAAAGTCATCACTAGATGAACTTCAGGCAGAGTGGGACCTGTGTTTTGTTTTTCATACACCCGAGATAGCACAGTCCCTTTGTGATGCCTGTGTAATATTCACAATTGCCCACACAAAACAGCTCACGGCAAAAGCTGCGCTTCCTTAACTGGTGATTGGCGGTCACGGTTATCTGTTCCTTAGGCCTCGGAAGTTCTTTTGGTACGCCGCCGTGTTGTTCCTGCACGAGAAATATAATGAGTATAAAAACGCCCGAGTAAAGTGTATGCAAAGTTATATATACAGTGTTGCACCATAAAAGTCGTCCTGGCATGCCATGCATGTCAGATTGAATCCCGATATATCTCGTCCCGACATTGAATCCCGATTTGTTTCAAAGCGACTGAGCGTCGTATTTCCAGATTATGACCCAATAAAAATATCGTGTAAAGAACAATCAAAATGGCGGCGACACACTCTCCTGACGCGCAACCATGGAGGGAGGGAAGCATAGGAGCAGCCCCTCCCATATACCAACTGTTTCCCATTGAGACGGACCTGTCATCCTTCGCAACAGTGTTGCTGCACGTGGACCAAATGTATCACAATATCGGAGGCTCAAAAATTATTATATATATATATATCATGAGCCAGTCAGAAAGAAATAAAAAAAAAAACAGTTTTTAACGCAGGGTCCTCATTTATTTGAATCTACGTACATAAACCAAGCCACGAATTGTCTCCGTTGTTTAAACGGTTACTGGTGCTTGATCGGTTCTCAGGTCTACAAAGGGCAGAACTGAATGTTAATACAATTTACATAGCAGAAAACCTTCTTACGCCGCACCGCTCGAGTGAGGAAGGCGCAAGCACTGCCTGTACAGTTTTTTTTTTTTTTTTTCGAGCGTTCTGCGTAGCCACGAATGATTCCAAATATGCTATTGCAACACTTGAGCAACGGCAAGCCAGATCAGATGGCACGTGATCTAAGCTAGCACTGCGGAGGTTTCGCCACTCGGGGTACAGGGATTGAGCTTCCAGCTCACTTAGGAAGCCGAGAAATGCTACAGCCAAAGGCATTACTATAAGGCTGCCTGTCCTTCTCTCACATGGAGCGGAGCCAAAACTGTTATGGAGTGCGTGGACAACGCAGGAGGAGGACAACACATCGAGTGTGTGGTGGTGTCCAAAACTCCTCCTGACGCGAAAGGTACTCGGGCCATCGTTTGTTTCACGGTCTCAATGAAAAATTCTATGATGAAGGTGAACAGTTTGTCGTGAAGGTTTCGCGTAACCCGCCCAGTGGTACATTTGAAAATATTATTTCAAAAGCCGGGAAGACCCAAGGAGCACAATGTACTGAACGTCGAGTGCAACGGGGTGCATGGACGGTACGCGTATGTTCTTTAGTTTCACGAGTCCGTTCAAGGGCTTCCACTTACCCGTCCACCCCTATACTGCACTCGACTTGCACTTCATTGTCCCGCTTGGGGACCTCTTGAGGCGGCAATGTGCCCGGAGGTACAGATCAGCCTACTTATCTACCAAGATATCGTAACCTCCGGCGGAGCTTTATGGTTAGGCCGTTGCCTACTCATCAGGTTTCTATAACTCACAGTAGATCTGGATAGATGTTCGCGAAAATCAGTAGCTCTCATGACAGTTCCGGGTGTTCCACCCTGGCTCCTCTATCTCAGTTATTCCCAAATAAGATGTATCTTGGGTACAATAAAAAAAGAAAAAGAAAAAAGAAATGAGATCAAATAAATCGAGAGCTGTGGCAACAGTGACTGACTCCTCCCGCGCCTGCAACTCACCCGGCATCAGCAGTTTCGGCAGACGTGTACGGTGGCCACAGCCGGGCGCATAGTAGTGGGACAATAATGAACTTTTAGCTTGGTGCTTCACTAGTGCGGGTGTACAGAGAGAGAGAATTAGCGGGAGATATTATCCGTATGGTATATTTAGCGGAAGAGAGAGAGGAAGAAAGCATGACCGCAGGTCCCCACGTAACAACAGGCCAAAGGATGCGTTCTGCTAATGCGACAACTTACCTTCTTATCGTTCAATCTTCCGCTGTCATGGGCAAGTGCAGCTGAATGCAAGCCTAGAATTAGCAGGACAATGCAAACTGGGGCGACGTGTTTCATCTTCAGATAGGTGTTGAACGTTCGTACTCTTGTCGTCGTTCTGTGAGATACCTGGTAGAAAGGTACGCGTTTATATGTCCGCTTGCTCTAAATGGCGTCAGCGCTGGAAAACTTTACTTCCGTCCAAAGTATGCTGATGTCTTGACTAAATAAGGGCTAGAACAGACTCGTCATGTGTCTGCGTGGACTTGAAAATATACACGACGTCTCAGCGAACGTGCTGTATGTCTTACAGCGCAAACAACCATGCCATGCACGTGAACGCAGGAGGTAGACATAACATTAAGGATACTGATTTTACACATCCGTATGAATTCAGTTACACGGTATCACGCGAATCTCTCGAATCTCTGCGACAGGTGATTCAAGAGGGCTCTGTATCATTAAGTGTTTCGCGATATACGGGCTGTCCCAGAAAACCTGTCATTGAATTATAATTTGATAAACAAATAAAACAAAAGAACTACACCACCTAGAATCAATCAGTCAACGGTATTTGCTCTAACTAGGTTTTTTTCGGCAACTCCTGATGTGAATGTCATGTAACGTAAGCTTAATCTTGTAAATTTTGTGAGAACTCAACTCGGAAATTTGCCGACGGTCACTTTTTGACACCACCAATCTGAAGAGCGTGCCGAATTTACCAAAACCCATGCCAAAACCGCAGGGATATTGAGGAACAATATAGCCGAACGTTATGCTACACGCGACGACATTTTGAGCGCAGTCGCTGTCAGCCCGACGAATGGAGGTTCCAAACCCATCCTACAGAGCAAAAAAAGTGACAGTTCCAGAAATTGAGAGAAGTAAAGCAGGATCCCAGCTAAAGCCAGAAGCGATAACGTTGTGTTACCTTTCTGCTATGCTGTCGTGGGCTGGGTTTCCAACCTCCTCAGCATCCGTGTCAATTATAATTAATTGGAGTAAATCCGGCACGCTCAACACATCGACGGGGTAAAAAAAAAGTGCCCTTTAGTTGGCAAATTTCCGTGTTAAGTCCGCAAAAATTTACATAAGTAAACTTACATTACACGACATTCACATCAGAAGGTGGCAAAAACCTGCTGAGAACAAATGCCTTGGTCCGTGTGATCCTTGGTGGTGTATTCCTCTTAATTATAATTCAGTGACACGTGTTCTGGGACACCCTGTATTAATAACAGCGTTATGAGCGTCAACGGGAAGAGAAAGGAAAATGTAGTTCGGAATCTCGATAGAAATTCTGAAAGATATACAGTCAACCCTCGATTTATGAACCTTCGATTTATGAATTCCCTCGTTTTATGAACACGAGCACGTGGAACCAAACTTTTTCCATTCATTTTTCCCTCGTTTTATGAACCTCGATATTCGAATAATGAACGGAATTTCTGGGAACCAACTAGGAGTTGCCCAGCGTTTTTGCCCTCAATTTATGAACGAATCGTTCCGAGGTGAACAGAAACCTTCAAAGGGATAATTCCGTAGTTTTATGAATGACGCCTAAACGGACAAAACGTTTTCCAGGTATTGCACCCTCGGTTCTTAACCCCTCGAAATCCGAACAACAAACGGGTTTTCCGAGGTCGCACAAGGTGCGACCAAGTGTTCCTGACCTCAGTTGATGAATAAGGTGGTCGCTGTCACCCGGAGATTAATAAACGGAGGTTAAAAATCCCCGATGAAATCCGAGACCAGTCCAGTGTGAATGTGGTGACATCTCTTATCTCCAAGATTGGCACAGCGGAAGGCATGGTCCAAAGCAAAATTAAACAATTTAGTATTGCATAGTAAACAGAGTGTGAATGCGCTAACGTCTGTTCTTTGTGAGATTGATACAGCAGAAGGCATGGTCAAAAGCAAAATTACACAATATATGGCATTATAAACACAATCCCAACTCGGAAATACTGTTGCATTTGCTCGATAGTACTCAGTTAACTGAATTTTCGATGTATGAATCTCTCGATTTATTAACGATTTTTCGGGGAACCGAGGGTGTTCATAAATCGAGGGTTGATTGTAGTAGGGAACCCCCGTCTTTACGCCATGAAGACTTTAATGGGAAGAAACCAGCATGGTTTCCCCGCCTGGCCCGGGCGCAGCAACAAGCGCCCTGCGGCTGTCATCTGCGAGCCGACGCAGTATCCTCCATGACTATTATTTCGCAATGCAAAGAATAGACAGGCATTAAAAAATATTTGTATCCAACTAAGTCGACGAACTTACGATTACAGAATCATCGATGTGCGACAACACGCATTATTCTGCTTGAGGCACAACCAACATCGAATAGCCTTTATTTACACTCTAAAAACAGAACTTCACCGCATAGCACGTCGTGCGGCAACCATTGCCAAGAATGATAGGGTTATCGCTTCTCTTTCGAAGAGAGACGGGGCATTCACGGCAACAGCTCTGAGGTCACAGGAGTTCAAGCAGGTTAGAAAACGTCAGGAACACATAGAACGAATGCAGGCATTGATGGTGCTGCACAGGGTTCGAACAAGGACCCAAAAATGTTGCAAGGCTGAGCAATTTGTTGTTGGTACGGGTCAGTTGGGACTGGAGCATTGCTTTTTCCGACCTGTATACAGGGCAATCGATGACGCCGTGTTGAATACTCGCCACTCTGCCGCAGTTGGAACACGAGCTGGTTGAAGCATATCCTATAGTCTGTGTTTGAACTGCGGGGTGAAGGTCACATTGAGGCGAAGTCGATGCAGAAGGGAGGAGAGACAGCCGGTCCTGACCTGGGATCCTCCGAAGAGTGATGGAGTAACCCGATACACAACAGCTACCGCTGAAATCCGTGTTGTACAATTGTATACGTCCTGATTTTTTGTTCTTGTTTTTTGTGTGTAATGTTGTTTGCAGCGGTTGTTCATGATCGTGCTGCGCTCATGAATCCCTCTGATTTCAGTTGATATGAGCATAGTTTAAAATTTGTAATGATGATATATCATATCAAAATGTTGGGAATTCTATGAAATGACTATGATAGTAGATGTACGGTTACAGTTATGATTGAAAAATGACAACATAGTACAGACGAGAGACTAGCTGCCATAGGACAAGCGTGTGCCGCATGCAGTGTAAATCGCAACAAGCGTATATATGTCATACCAAACAGATAGTCCTATGAAGATGAGAAGACGCTTAAGAATACATAGTGTGAGCTAATAACAAAAAGAAATAGTTACATTGAGAGAATATGAAAAGTGAATCAACATACGCATAATAAAGAAAGAATTAAGCGCACACACCATCTGACTCAAACATACAATTGAATCAACCTGAAGAGTAAAATACAAATTGCTCTTTGCATGGCGAAATAAAAGTACACGAATGTCAAAGCGTCGACCCGGGCCGACAAACATGTTTCCGAGAGTTAGGCTCGGCCGGGTCACTGAGCTAATTCCACACAGCGGAAGGCTATTCATTCCTGTGCGTATATTTGCAAATTCAAGCAAAGGACAGTGATGCGTATGATTCAGCCCATTCTCAAAGCCACTTCATATTGCTCCTCACGTATTTCACAATCACGCTGGCAAAGCTTGGTGAGAGGGGATAAGGACGAGGAAAAGGAGTTTGTCGATAGCGGTAGCACCCCAATTCATCCAAATGTTTATTTCGTCCAAGTACTCAGTACGTCCGAAAAAAATTGGACGTAGTGGGCATTGGACGAACTGAACCAAAGGGGGGAAAACTTGCCCAACCCGTCCAAATACCCGTACCGTCCAAACGCTTGTTTCGTCAGAAGAGGGAAGGGAATCTCCGAATGGGCGAGTGAACAATTGCATCATTTACGATTGAAGGTAGGTTTTAAAAACATTCCCACCGAAAGATGCCATCCCATACAGCAAGTAAAACGAAAAACAAATGCACAGCCTGCTCTGTTCATTTTTCTTTTTTTTATTCCAAGAACTGACTTGGGTCATTCCAGGCCAAACCACCCAAAGGTCGTGCTCGACCCCCCTCAGTTTTGCTTCCAAAAATTATCATGGACTCCTTATTGCAAATAAAGATATCTTCCCGGGTTTTACTGGACAATGTTGAACCGTTGTCGATCTAGGCGGGGTCAAAGTTCGTCAGAATCGCGAAAACCATGCTACGAAAAAAGTAACCTACTGAGCAGGGTTTTGCGTCTAGGTGGACTTTAGTGACATAGAATGAAAGAGCGTGGCCCTAACATTCTGCCAATATCAAGTTCTTCCCTCGTGTTTCATTTTCGGCCAGCGAAACAGGGCTGCTTTTTGGCGCTATTTCTTACAAATTTGCCCCTTGCTAAGGGCACTTTTCGCACAAGCTGGAAGGGACAAATAAATTCAGCGTATTCTGGACCTTCCATACTTCAAAATCACATGTTTTGAAGGCCGACCACACAATACTTTTTGACCAATTTAATCCCAAATGCCGTAGTTTTGGTAAAGTTGGCCATTTTCAACGTCATTTTTGAAAATGAAGCGGTCGGCCGAGAACAATCCAAATAGTAGGAGATGACAGATCAATATCTATACTAAAGCATTTAAAAAAATTGAGAAGGTAGTTTTTGATAAGGGCGAGAAAATATTTTTATATCCCACCCACTCTACACATAGTTACGCTGAACGGCGCACGGGTGGGTCGCGAGGCTTGGTTCGGATAACGTTTTTCCGTGTGGTGAAGTTTTCCTATCCGTTGTGGAGGACCAAAAGAGACATTATATTCAGCTAAGTCACATCTATGCTATAATACCGCGCCCGAGACGTTCATGTGGTGCTTGCTAATCTATCCATACTGAACAGCTGGCTGATGATGATCATCAAAGCAGGCTGGAATGATAAAAAGAGTTTATTTGCAATTCAGACAGTCTACATATTTTATTTTCGCGGTTGGAACAGTTTGAAGTAAGAGCAAAAAGATACCCACACAAATGAATGCACAACGGTTTCATTATTATGTCATATTTTCTTTTGAAACGTTAAAAAGCAAAGGCGACCATTGGTAGGGTATCTCCCTAGAAGTGACCATACTACAGTTTCCTCTGTACGGCGAAAAGATAGGTCTTGAACGCTGCTCCGACAATTATGAACAGCATAAGTGCCACAGAAAAGGCGTACGCCTCCCGTTTTCAACAAATCAGGGCAGATAACGATATCATTCGAGATGATGGTTGGCTAGGAGCGTGCTATGCGGTGAAGTTCATTTTTAAGAGTGTACGGGTGCTTTGGGATTGGCCGTCGCCTCCCCATGACATTGTTATTTATAACTCACAGGGGATATGTAGATATGTAACCAGTAGATCATGTCGGCTTACTGCAGCAATAGACGCGGACAAGGAGTTAGAACATAAACGGGACAAATCACCTGAAGACTCTCAACTAAGTGAATCTTATTCTAAGAGGAAATACTTGAAGAACCAGTACACTCTTAAAAATGAACTTCACCACATAGTACGCTCCTAGCCAACCATCACCTCGAATGATATCGTTATCTGCCCTGATTTGTTGAAAACGGAAGGCGTACGCCTTTTCTGTGACAATTATGAACAGCATAAGTGTCACAGAAAAGGCGTACGCCTCCCGTTTCCAACAAATCAGGGCAGATAACGATATCATTCGAGGTGATGGATGGCTAGTTGCGTGCTATGCGGTGAAGTTCATTTTTAAGAGTGCTGTGTCAGTGTAGATCTCACGATAAGCGGAGTGGTGTGGCAACCAGTGGCTGACTCCTGCAGCACCTTCAACTCACCCGGCATCACCAGTTTCGGCAGACGTGTACGGTGGCCACAGTCGGGAGCAGAGTGGTGAGACAATAATGATTTTTTGGCTTGGTTCCTCACTTGAGCGAGAAAGGACAGCAAGAAGCAGAGGGGAATAGTATGCTGTGGCCACGGCGTACCTCAGAAAAAAAAAAAGAAAGAAACTCGACACAAGGGAGCACGGTATATCCTCGCGTTCTGTACATTGCGTCAGTGGTACCAGCTCCGGTGGCGCAGCGGTAACGCGTGCGCTTGGAGACTGGGAGGTCCGCGGATCGAATCCGCGGGCCGGCTGTGCCGTCTGGGGTTTTTCCTGGGTTTCCCTCAGATGTGTAATAGGCGTATGCCGGCACAGTTCCCCTGAAGTCGGCCCATGGACGCAGCTATCCTCCCCCCGAGCGGATTCCGCTCGGTCTTCCACTTCACCCTTTCCTCTCCTCCTCTCCACCACCTTTCCCTTCCCGAGAAACATGCCGCCTAATCAGGCAGGCAGACCTCTCGGGTTCCTCCGGTTCCTCCCAACGACACTCCTCCTCCTCCTCCCTCCTCCTCCTCGCGTCAGTGGTGGAAAAATTTGCTTCCGTTCAGAGATGCTACCGTCTTGACCAAATAAGGACTAGAAGACACTCATGACGTACCTGCATGGACTTGAAAATATACATGATGTCTCAGCGAACGTGATGTGTGTGTTATAGCGCAAACAACCTTACACTGGCTACGTAGGTGAAGGCAGCAAGTAGACATAACATTAACAATACTGATTTTACACATCCGTCTGAATGTAGTTACACGGTATCATCATTAGTTGAGTGACCCGGCCGAGCCTAACTCTCGGAAACATGTTTGTCGGTCCGCAGGGCCCTAGTGCACAGCCATGTGCGACTCTTCTGTGGGTACTCTTTCTCTGGGTACCCCCCCCCCCCCCATAAGGAAACTTGTACTGAGACACCACTTTTGCCTTAAACACTGCTACAAATAACACGACAAGCTACACATTACTATTATCGCAACAAGCTGACGACATAGCTCAGACACAAAGGCGGTATCCAAGTCACACCACCGCTACGTTTGTCACAAATCAAACCAAGGCACAAAACAATACCAATACAAGAATGAGGGTGACTATCCTGGTCTCATTACGTAATACCGAACTTGTGCGCTAAGGTAATAGAAATAAATGACCGTGCAACTGAACTGTGTACCGTGCTATTGCATGCACAAAGGTGCTCGAGGGCTCACATATATACTGACGGCAGCACCACCAGCGTAGTGTAACATGTTCTCTCTAGCATGTTATGCACTCGGGTAAAATGCAACTGTGTTGGATTGAACCTCGCAAAAGCGATCAAACAACCTGCATCTAGCGCTGGTTTTGGGCCAAAAATCACTTGATAATTGTCAAATAAATGTATAGAATGAACGCCTATTCCATTTTCATTTCACAGTGTGAATGCTGTAGTATACAGGGGACCATATTAAAAATGATCGTGCTCTTGATCGTGGTCTAGGCTTGACTCTAGGCTTGTCAAATATCCGTTCATTGTCTTTTTAAAAACCCACATGCACCGCAATTGTTGTGGAGAAATATCTCTGCCATCATCATTCACGTAGTTGTTGTTGATGAGTAGATGAGCCTCAGGTAGAATAAATAGTATTGCTGATTTTGACACTGCTTTTCTATCCCTCAGATACGAATTCGACGGACATAGTGTAACGTTTGTATTTTACACTCTAAAAACACAACTTGACCGCATAGCACGCTGTGCGCCAACCATTGCCACGAATGATATAGGGTTATCGCTTCGGATTCGGATGTAGGTGTACGCCTTTTTGTGGCAATTTGGATATATCAAAATTGCCACAGAAAGGCGTACGCCCCTGTCTATCTTCGAATGAGAAGCGATAACCCTATCATTCTTGGCAATGGTTGGCGCACAACGTGCTATGCGGTCAAGTTCCGTTTTTAGTGTGTATATAAAGGCTATTCGATGTTGGTTGTGCCTCAAGTAGAATAATGAGTGTTGTCGCACATATCGAGGATCTGTAATCGTAAGTTCGTCGAATTAGTTGAATAAAAATATTTTTAAACGCCTGTCTATTCTTTGCATTGCGAAATAATAGTCATGGAGGAGACTGCGTCGGCTTGCAGATGACAACCGCAGGGCGCTTGTTGCTGCTTCCGGACCAGGCGGGGAAACCATGCTGGTTTCATCCCATTAAAGTCTTCATGGCGTAATGACCGGGTCCCCTGTTCACTACTATATCTTTCAGAATTTCTGTCAAGATTCCAAGCTACATTTTCGTTTCTCTTCCTGTTGACGCTCATAACGCTGTTATTAATACAGGGTGTCCAAGAAAACGTGTCACTGAATTATAATAAAGAGGACTACACCACCAAGGATCACGCGGACCAAGGCATTTGTTCTTAGTAGGTTTTTGCCACCTTCTGATGTGAATGTCGTGTAATGTAAGTGTCCTCTCTTTCTTTCGTTGTGTAATGTAAGTTTAATTATGTAAATTTTTGATAACTTAACTCGGAAATTTGCCAAGTAAAGGCCACTTGTTTACCCCGCCAATGTGTTGAGCGTGCCGAATTTACTCAAATTAATTATAATTGACACGGATGCTGAGGAGCTGAGGAAAAAATAGCACAACATAAATGCTGTACGGAGCTTCCAGACAATAGAGCGCAACGAATCGTTCTCAATCCGACAAGAGGAGGTTGGAAACCCAGCCCACGCCGGCATCGCAGAAAGGTAACACAACCGTATCGCTTCTGGCTTTAGCTGGGATCCTGCTTTCCTTCTCTCAATTTCAGGAACTGTCACTTTTTCTACTCTGTAGGTAGGGTTGCCACCTTTCGTATTGAAGAATACCGGCTGAGGGAGAGAAGGTGGAATAGATGGAAAGGAGGAAAGGCTCGCGGGAAAGGGTAGTGGGTGAGGGGTAGACTCTCATAGAGACAGATAAAGGGAGAGCGTACTCGCTCACGATAATACGAGGAAACATATGTTCCTCTGTCTGGCTGTATCATTGATGCTAGAAATTGCTACACTGGATCGTATTGGAGCAACCGGATTGAACTGCCACTTACTTTGAAAAACACGTCGACGCAGACAAACCCTTCTTTGCAGGCGGATATCTCATGATGGTTGTATACGGCCTAAGTTCTAGCTGGCTCGACACAACCACTGATCTTGTCTCCTCCGGACACAAGACTTAATGAATAACAATGATAAGAATAATAATAATAATGAATAACTGAGAAAACTACGGAGTTGGGTCTGTGCTCCAAATTTATTCAAGCTGTAGTGGAATGTTGAAGGGAAAACCCCGCACAAGCCTCTATGGAAGGTCTTGAGCCACAAATACCGGCAAAAGGCTGCCGGTAACCGTATCACCTTCCTACCGACAGAGCGAGCAAATAACCGGCCGCGCCGGTATAATACCGACCTGGTGGCAACCCTATCTGCAGGCTGGGTTTGGAACCTCCTTTCGTCGGGCTGACAGCGATTGCGCTCAAAATGTCGTCTCGGGTACCCCGAGAAGGATAACGTTCGGCTATTGTTCCTCAATATCCCTGTCATCGGTTTTGGTAAATTCGGCACGCGCTTCACATTGGTGCTGTAAAAAAAAGCGACCGTTACTTGGCAAATTTCCGAGTTCAGTTCTAAAAATTTACATGATTAAGCTTACGTTACATGACATTCACATCAGGAGCTACCGAAAACCTAGTTCGAACAAATGCCGTGAATAGCTTTATTCTAGGTGGTGTAGTTCTTTTCTTTCGTTTTTTTTCTTCTCAAATTATAATTCAATGACATGTTTTCTGGGACACCCTGTATATCGCGAAACACTTAATGATACAGAGCCTGCTTGAATCACCTGTTGCAGACATTCGAAAGATTCGTGTGATACCGTGTAACTGAATTCATACGGATGTGTAAAATCAGTATTCTTAATGTTATGTCTACCTGCTGCCTTCGCGTGCATGGCATGGTTGTTTGCGCTGTAAGACATACAGCACGTTCGCTGAGACGTCGTGTATATTTTCAAGTCCACGCAGACACATGATGAGTCTGTTCTAGCCCTTATTTAGTCAAGACATCAGCATCCTTTGAAACGCCATTTAGAGCAAGCGGCCATATAAACGCGTACCTTTCTACCAGGCATCTCACAAAACGACGACAAGAGTACGAACGTTCAACACCTATCTGAAGATGAAACACGTCGCTCCAGTTTGCATTGTCCTGCTTATTCTAGGCTTGCATTCAGCTGCACTTGCCCATGACAGCGGAAGATTGAACGATGAGCAGGTAAGTCGCATTAGCAGAACGCTTCCTTTGGCCTGTTGTTACGTGGGGACCTGCGGTCATGCTTTCTTATTTCGTTCTTTCCCTCTCTCTTCCGCTAAATATACCGTACGGATAATATCTCCCGCTCCTTCTCACTCTTTGTACACCCGCACTAGTGAAGAACCAAGCTAAAAGTTCATTATTGTCCCACTACTATTCGCCCGGCTGTGGCCACCGTACACGTCTGCCGAAACCGCTGATGCCGGGTGAGTTGCAGGCGCGGGAGGAGTCAGTCACTGTTGCAACACCTCTCGATTTATTTGATCTCATTTCATTTTGTTTTTATTTTATTGTACCCAAGATACATCTTATCTGGGAATAACTGAGATGGAGGAGCCAGGGTGGAACACCCGGAACTGCCATGAGAGCTACTGATTTTCGCGAATATCTATCCAGATCTACTGATGAGTAGGTGACGGCCTAACCATAAAGCTCCGCCGGAGGTTTCGATGTCTTGGTAGACAAGTAGGCTGATCTGTACCTCCGGGCACATTGCCGCCTCAAGAGGTCCCTAAGCGGCACAATGTAGTGCAAGTCGAGTGCAGTAGGGGTGGACGGGTAAGGGGAAGCCCTTGAAAGAACATACGCGTACCGTCCATGCACCCCGTTGCACTCGACGCTTGGGTCTTCCCGGCTTTTGGAATAATATTTTCATATGTACCACTCGGCGGGTTACGCGAAACCTTCACGACCAAGCTGTTCACCTTCAGCATAGAATTTTTCATTGTGACCGTGAAACAAATGATAACCCGAATACCTTTCGCGTCCCGAGCAGTTTCAACACACTCCATGTGTTGTCCTCCTCCTGTATTGTCCACGCACTCCATAACAGTTTTGGCTCCGCTTCATGTGAGAGAAGGACAGGCAGCCCCAGGAATTCCTTTGGCTGTAGCATTTCTCGGCTCCCTAAGTGAGCTGGAAGCTCAGTCCCTGTACACCGAGTGGCGAAACCTCCGCAGTGCCAGCTTAGATCACGTGCCATCTGGCTTGCCCTTGCTCAAGTGTTGCAATAGCATATTTGGAACCATTCGTGGCTACGCGGAACGCTCGAAAAAAACTGTACAGGCAGTGCTTGTGCATTCCTCACTCGAGCGGTGCGGCGTGAGAAGGTTTTCTGCTCTGTAATTTATATTAACATTCAGTTCTGCCCTTTGAAGATCTGAAAACCGATCAAGCACCAGTAACGGTTTAAACAACAGAGACAAATCGTGACTTGGTTTATGTAGATTTAAATAACCGAGGACTCTGTGTTAAAAGCTGATTTTTATTATTTCTTTTTGAGTGGCTCATGACATATATATATATATATATATATATATATTACTAATCTAATGCTTTTTGAGCCTCCAATATCGTGATACATTTGGTCCACGTGCAGCAACACTCCCTCTTCTGTCAATAATTTTATCACAACGCGGTACTCCATTTTTTTCATTTTAACTGAAGAGTGCGCCCTGGCTGTTTGAAATGCCGCCCTCCAACCGACAAAAGCATGGAGAGGGTTGAGGGTGGTGCTCCGGCCCTCCAACAGATGGCGCCACGCGTCCTTAATCGCATTTTCTACCTCGTGCCGGAAACTTATGGAACCACCGTCGTGTATATATATATATATATATATATATATATACGAGGGTGGTTCCATAGGTTCCGCTCGCTGAGTGACCCCTGGTTTGCCAATCCCGAACGATGCGCAGCTACCCAGGGCCGACGAGCCGTAACGGCGAAACACGTGTCCTCTGGTGCTGTCGCATCGTTCAATGAGTATCTGTTTCTCTACGTGCAGCCATAGAAGCCATTTTAATCTGTAAGTTTGAATTTCAAACACGTCTAGCATCATTTACTTATTTTTTTAATGGCTTTTCCTCCCTCTTGATATATATATATATATATATATATATATATATATACAAAGGAAAAATAGCTGAAGCTCTGTAGCTGCACGTTGAGCACATGTTTACAATTTGATCGTGCCCTCCCAGCCAAGGACAGCTGTTTCGGTCTACTTGGACCTCGTCAGCCTGGCGCAGGGAAGTGACACGATCTTGGATGGGCGCAACAGTGCGTCTCGGCGAGACGTCAATGTTCCACGGTGACGGTGATATATACACGGTGATATATATATATATATATATATACTAATCTAATGCTTTTTGAGCCTCCGATATCGTGATACATTTGGTCCACGTGCGGCAACACTGTTGCGAAGGATGACAGGCCAGTCTCAATGGGAAACGGTTGGTATATGGGAGGGGCTGCTCCTGTGCTTCCCTCCCTCCATGGTTGCGCGTCAGGAGAGTGTGTCGCCGTCATTTTGATTGTTCTTTATACGGGATTTCTATTGGGTTATAATCCTGTACTACGACGCTCAGTCGCTTTGAAACAAATCGGGATTCAATGTCGGGATGAGATATATCGGGATTCAATCTGACATGCATGGCATGCCAGGACGACCTTTATGGGGCAACACTGTACATAACTTTGCACACACATTACGCAGGCGCTTTTATACTCATTATATTTCTCGTGCAGGAACAACATGGCGGCGTACCAAAATCGCCAGAAGACCTTCCGAAGCCTAAGGAACAGATAACCGTGGCCACCAATCACCAGTTAAGGCAGCGCAGCATCTGCCGTGAGCTGTTTTGTGTGTACCTTTGTGAATATCACCAAGACATCAAGAGGGGACTGTGCTATCTCGGGTGTATGAAAAACGAAACACAGGCCCCACTCTGCCTGAAGCTTATCTAGTGATGACTTCGCATTCGACATGTGCTAGGCATGGAGTTGTGTACCCATAAAGCTACAGCCTGTAGTTTTCAGGTGCAATACAATAAACACGAAGACAAGATGCAAACTATAGTTGTGCGTCATTTTTGTTGCCGCGAGGGCCCTGTACTGGAAACTGTGAAACGTATAAGATGTAGTACTGGCATGCAGAGAGGACGTCAACGTTGGCTCTAATAAATAGTACATGGATTGAGAGGTGACGAGAAAGAGATGAAGAGCATGCAAAACCAGCAAATGAACAATTCGAATGCAAGTGGAAGAAGCGATAACGAGTTCATTACCTGGTTTTGAGTCGTCGTTGTCTGTCTGTCCTGTCTAGTCCCCTCTTAGCTGCTCCTGAGACTTTTTCCATTTCCATTTATTTTTCCTTTTGCGCTACAGCACAATTGGAGGAGGTACGCCAAAAAGCAGCAAACGCTGCTTGACTAGAGCAGTACCCCCTTGAATTTGGCGTCCGCAGCAGCAAGTTAGTGCTGTACAATGGTAAAAAAGAAGACCTGATGCTAACAGAGATATATGCAATGGTTACAACACGTTGTACAGTGGTATGCAACGCAACATATGACGGAAACACAGAACAAAAACCTCTTTGTAGAACTCAGAACATATCGCGAAGGCTCGCGGGAGAAGCAGAGTAATGTTAATATTCGCAAGCAAGAAACGGTTGAGAACCCTCGCCATTCTGTAACTCGTCCTATGAAACAGAACTTGGCATAAATTGCTCTGCCTGGTAGGTCTGCCTGGTAGGTCGGATCTGTGTAAATTACACAATGATAACCATGTACTGTTATTTTCGCGAACAGATCTTAGATACGATCTAACTAATAGGTAATCTAATAAGGAATTTATTCTTTTGATATGTAATTCCTTAAATATTGATGTAGTATGGGCAGAGAATGATACTCCCTCTATGAGCCTAACAGCTTTCTTCTGCAGAAGTAGTATTTTGCTGAGGTTATGTGAGCTGGTGGTACTCCACACGAGATGTACTCCACAACAGAATGTATGAGGGATTGGTATATTAATAATTTGATCTGCTTAGGCAATATAAATCTGCTTCTCTGCATAATGCCACACACTTTTGATAGTTTATTACATATATGCTCAATATGAGCATCCCAGGACAGCAGAAAAAAACAGACCTAAATTTTTTACAGAATGAACAAATTCAATCCCCTGATCGCCCAGAGCAATGTTTATCTGAGGGGGCACAGGTTTGTTTTTTTGCCTTGTATAATATTGCTTTGGATTTGTCATTGTTAATTAGAAAACGATTTTTAATAGCCCACTCATTCACAGCAGCCAGTGCATTATTAGCCACAACATCTACCAAGTTTTTGCCTGCGAAATAAATAGTGGTGTCATCCGCATATATGTAACACTCCTCGAGTTCAGTGGCATTGACAATATGATTTATGTAGGCGTTAAACAAGAGCGGTCCAAGTCCACTACCTTGTGGTGTACCAGAGCTTATTTTCTGTGCGCTATGGGGGTGATTGCCTATTGTAATCTGCTTGAGAGGTATGAATCTAGTAAAGAAAGGGTGACACCGCGAACCCCATAACGCTCAAGCTTTTGCAGAAGAAACGAATGATCAATGAAATCAAAGGCCTTGGAGAAGTCAAGATACACTGGAATAGTGTATAGCCCTTCCTCAAAATTACGAATGAGCAATTCTTTCTGGGCAAGTAGTGCAAGTTCCGTTGAATGAGATTTCCGAAAACCGAACTGTCGGTCATTCATTACTGAGTGCTTAAAAAAAAAAAAAAAACTTCGTAAGACGATTATATAATAATATTTCCAACCCTTTAGAAAAAACAGGTAATATAGATATTCGCCTATAATTTTTAAACATATTTTTGTCTCCCCCTTTGCTCAGAACTACAATTTTGGCCATTTGCATTGCACTGGGAAATGTTGCGGTTGTAAGTGCAAGGTTATACAGATACAATAGGAGCAATAGCGTCGATGACAACCTTGACAGGTGTAATTTGTATCTCATTACAGTCACGCGATTTGCTCTGTTTAATATTAGTATACGCTAACCTCACCTCATTTTCCGAAATGGGGAAAACAAATGAAGTGTCTTCGACACTATCTTTTATATAACAACATGCCGTATGAGCATCGTTCTTCGTTAGTGGTGGACGAGAGGTTAGGTTTATAAAGTAATAATTAAATTCCTTACAAAGTGCATCTCCAGGGAGCCTTACTCCATTATGAACAATTTCATCACAATTTTCGTGAAACGGTTTCATTATTCGATTAATAGCTTTCCACACTGCTGAGCCTCCTTCTAGGTTATTGAACAGACCGTAGTAGTAGGCAGTCTTCGCACGTTTAACCGCTCATGATACCAGATTTGTATATCTCTTGAAAGTCGCAAGGCTGGAAGGACTACTATCTTCTAAAAACAGTTGGAACAACCTGTTCTTCTTCTTAACTAGCGAAAGAATCTCCGTAGTCATCCATGGCTTACGCACAGCCTTAAGGGGGATCATATATTTGTTTAAACATACTAAGGAAAGTGTTGTATGCTTCTTGTACACACATGCAAACGAAGACGCGTGTCCAGTCAGTTTGTTCTATAGCTGACTTGAAGTTTTGTAAGGCAACCTCGTTAATATGCTGTACATAGTGTGTCAGTCGTGCGATACCGATAGCAAGGTGCAATGAAAATATATACAGGCAAGTGATATCAGTAGTAGGGACCTATTACGCACAACGACATCCTTTTTCTAATCCAAGATGGCCGATTCTAATCCAATTCTAAGTCAAAATCCAATTCTAAGCCAAAATCCAGTTGTAAGCCAACACAATCCGCTCGTAATCCAACACAAGCCAAATCCAGAGCCAATCTGATTAGCCGCCATTAGCTCCGCCCACTTCACGTTGATTGGCCCATGCTAAGCCTACTGATCTTTGATTGGCTGACCGTAGCTCCGCTCCTTTATGCTAATTAGTTGGCTGGGCTCCGCCCAGTTCACGCTGAATGGACCGTGCTAAGCCTTGACTGATCATTGATTGGTTGACTGTAGCTCCGCCCCTTTATGCTAATTACTCGGCTCTCTATTACACGCAACGACGTCCTTTTTTCTAATCCAATTCTAGGAATTCCTGTTCTAATCCAATTCTAAGCCAAAATCCACTTTTAAGCCAACAAATCCAGTTCTAAGCCAATCCAATCCAGTTGGAATCCAACACAAGCCAAATCCAAAGCCATCTGATTGGTCGCCATTAGCTCCGCCCACTTCACGTTGATTGGCCACCACGCTAAGCACACAGATCACCACTGATTGGTTGACCATAGCTCTGCTCCTTTATGCTAATTAGCCGGCTCGGCTCCACCCACTTCACGTTGATTGGCCACCACGCCATTGATTGGCTGACCGTAGCTCCGCTCCTTTATGCTAATTAGTTGGCTGGGCTCCGCCCAGTTCACGTTGAATGGCCCACGCTAAGCCCACTGATCATTGATTGGTTGACTGTAGCTCCGCCCCTTTATGCTAATTACTCGGCTCTTCACGCTGATTGGTGCACGCGTATGGCTGAGCACGCCCCCGTTATGCTAATTAACCGGCTCCGCTGATTGGTCCATTCTAAGCCTACTGATCACTCTCCCAGCCCCCCATCTGATTGGCCACCGCTGCCGCCGCCGCCGCCCGCCGCTGAAACACACCGCTGCGGCCTCAAACTCGGGTGGCCGCCAGATGGTGCGCGGATCGCTCGGCGGTGGCTTCAGATGGTTCTAACCTATCTCAGATAGCTCTACGAGAACAAACAGACAGGGGAAAAATACCTTTCAACGTTTATTGAGTACATGTTTGAGGAAAAGCATGGCAGTCTTGGAGAGGTTGATGCCCTTGATGCTGGGCATGGTTCCACGGAAGTGACGGATCATGTAGACGTCTCCGGGACAGCGGCTGAGAAAAATTTCGTCCTCCGTGAGTTGGCACTTCCGCATGCACTGGATATCTTCGTAGCTGTCGCTCACGTCCAGCGAGTGAAGGCACGTACGCAACGATCCAGTAGCGTTCCTGTCCAGGTTAATGCCGGACCGCATAGGTACCACGTGCCACTCCCTGATGGCCAAGATGTCGCCAGGGCATTCGTGCGCGTACGTGTGCTTATCCTTCTCCAGCTTGATGCTCGCCGTACAGTTGCCGGCGTCCAGCGCAAGTGCGCACGAGACGAGCGAGAAGAGAACAAGGTGCCACATCCTTCCAGTGACGCAGGTCAAATGACGCTACTCCTACTCATCCTCTGCATTATCTGTGCGGTGGCGGGGGAAAGAATGCCGGGTGAAATCCCGCTATCTACGTCATCCACTCGAGCTTACCATATTCGCAGCTTCCATACGGGTAGGAGTCTACGTCATTGTAGAGATATCGTTTGTCGTCGTACGCCATCAGACTTCTTTTCACATTTCTGATGGTGTACATGCACTGTTTCTTTCCCACTATTGACACCTGTTCGTGCGATACGCTAGCGTGCTTGAATAGGGTATCGCGGTACGTATCATGGAGGAGGTGTTTGCGCACAATGTTCTTTTTAACCCCTTTAGCTCTTGCAATTTGTTTTCCCCCGGCTAATTTGATGGAATACATTTTGGCTTTCAGGCATATTACTTCCTCGATGGGTACGCTACCCGTTTCACTTTTGAACGCGCCAAGCCTACCGCGATTCCTCTCGCTGTACAGTGGATGATCACGATCGAAGGAAGACAAGTCTAAATGGTCGTCGGCGATCGCACGTAACTGATCTTCGTAGTCCTTGCAGAATAGGCCGAGGATCAGAGAATCCGTGTCAAAGTAGCAGGTAATCACCGGACAAGTGAGCTTGCTCAGCAGGGTTTCATAATAGAACGAGTACATGGTTAACTTACTCAGTTCTAAAATCGTGAAGCCAATCTGCAGGGGGAAATCGCATCGCACTTTTCTCTTGCGCATTTCGTACATGACACAATCAGGGGACAAAATTTCCATTCGCGCGCATTCCGCCCGACTCCCGAGGCGACTCGCCGTCTCCTCATCGAAGGCTACTCGAATGTCCCGCATATTAAATTTATTTAGCAACGTACGCCCGAAGACCGCATTATTTGAGATTTTATAGAAATTTTTCTCGAACGTCGTGCTCGAGGCGACGCGTCTGGCAACATTGTCCTCGATATAGGGACGCAGGAATGGTGCCTGACGAAATTTTAGAATTCTGTGAATTTTTGTCACCCGCATGCCCAGTCTACAATAGAGTGCGAGTAGCGCGTAATGAACAACGTACTCGACCTTGTCCTTGCACGTGAGCAGCAGCTTTTTGCTGTTCGCCGGCTCATACATTAACTCTTCGAGGAGCCCCCGCTGAAATGGTGAGAGCCATTCCTTCGGGACGACCGCCTTCTCGGGAGCCAGGGGGAAGTACCGCGTCAGCGCGTGGATAGATTTTGGATACTCCAAGTCGCACACGTACACGTATCCCACGTCCGAGTCCGTGGGGTGACGCATAAAATCCACGGAGCTAAAATCCTCGACCCATTCGAAATCGCCGATGGGGAGGTGCTTTATCATACTGAATCCGTAAAGATTGTTGCAATCTATGTACGATATGTACACCTCCTCTTTATCGGGATCGTAGCCACTGCACAGCGGATTGTTAGCCCGTAAATGACGCCTGCTCGCCTGACAGAGCCCGCCTCTAACACCCGATTCGATGGTCCGGTACATGTCCTCGTCGATGATCAGTTCCAATTTTGCCCGCGTGTAATTTAGAGCGCACTGCCACGAATAGGATGCCAGAGAAACGCAATGAAGCAATTCCAAACCGCGCGCGTCGTAGCACAGGCGTCGCAAGTGCTGCATTACGTCAGCATGTAACAGGGCATCCGTTTTCAGGTACAATGCATTATAATCCCTCAGATTCGAGCATCCAAAACGTTCAAATACGTGCAGCGCGTACTGATAGTCTTCGTCGCTTATATCCTCCCCTGTCAGATCGTTTCGGAAGGCGGATTTTGCCGGCAGAGCCAATTCGTCGTAGACCGCGAACGAGCTAACGTGGCTGTACGGGAATACACCTTTACGAAGCAAAATTTCGTAGTCGTCTCCAAATACCTGCTTCAGGCATTGGAACGCCTCTGCGCCCCCCATGGATTTGACGGTTTCAACGAGCTCTCCCAACGACGAATTTAGGTACTGCATGGTGTCTCTGAATAGGAAGGTGCCAATTTCGAACGATCGGATTTTTTCCATGGAACTGGCTACGATGAAGGGAGCTCGCTTCCACCTGAGAAGGTGAAATTCCCGCAGCAGCCCGGCCAAATCGTAGGCCAGATTGTGCACCATGATGGGCAGTTTTTCCCGCGTCGTGCACGCCACGTTACAGGGGTTGCACAGCGTCGCGATGTAATTTGTCTCGCCGGCAGTACAACGCTTGGAATGGTCGTGGTGCCGGACACGGGGTAGATCTTGCGCGAACTCCCGCCTGCAGTACGCGCAGTGGGTGGCGGCTCTGTGCCGTTTTCGTTGCTCATCATTCAGCACCATTTCCGCGGGGCAGGCGTTCAGGGTGATCATCTCGTCCCGCATTTCCATCAAAGCTCTGACGCACTGCCTCGCGGAATCTTCACCGTGGTGCGTCCTGATGCGCATCACCTTGGAGTCGTGAGTGCGCACGAGCACAGCGCAGAAGCTCGAGGTAACGTGACGCTGCATGCCAACACCACTGGGCGCGAGTACGCTCTCCGTGTCCAACGCGACGACGTAGTTGTACTGCTGCTTGTACTGTATTTTAGTAAATTCTACAAAGTTTTTGCCCGGTTCGCAAAATTCCAATATGATTTCGTTTACGTCCGCGCACAGGCGACGATGTTTCGCCATGCTCTCTTCCTTCAGGAAAGAGCGCGTGCAACGCTCGCACACGAAACGGTTACTTCTGGTCGTCAACAAGCGTTCGAGGGACTTGATTCCAAAAAAATGTTCATCTACAGCCAATAAGTGAATTTTCTTTTCATACTCGAGTGTTGGAGGTCGCGACACGTGCACTCCCTGATCGACGTACTCGTATACGTACACGGATATCCTGTTTTTGTCTTCGAATTCGTCCAGATCGGAGTAGGAAACGGGGAAGCGACTAGGCCACCAGTACTCCGCTGCGTAGTTTTCACATTTTTTCCACGAATTCCTTTCCTGCGGGTGCAGGAGGGCAAGCGTATTGTATTTAAAACACTCACCCTCCTTACGTGCTGGTAAATGAATATTCGTTAGCACGTTCCTGCGCTTAGCCAAATGATCGGGAAGTGTCCCATTGCATCCGAATTTTTTCGTTTTCACCGCGGAAATACATATTTGAACATTTTGGACGTCGGCGGACACGAACCCACTCCCTTCCCGCTGATAATTTTCGACGCGCCCCGTGGACTCCTGAATCGCGTCCATCAGGGTATTCGCGATGGCTCCGTCGCTGTGGACTTCGCGAGCAAACGCCATAAAGTGGGCTATGTGCGCGGTTATCTCCCCCCGAGTTTCCTTTACCATTAAAACATCGGAACAAATGCAAAACCTAAAGGGTATTCTTTGCGCTCTCAATATGGCGAGCATATCGTGAAAGTGACTCATTAAATATTGTCGCAAATCCTCTACTCCCTGATCGTGAACAGATGCCAATAGCGTGAATCTTTTGACGATACCTCTAAATGCGGCGTCAGTCTGGAAGAAGGGCAGGAAGGATGTATCCACGTCGGGGTGCGATCGCATCACGTGAGCAGACAGTGTAGGAGGTGCGCCGTCCCGAGAATCGTCGTCGTCGTCGTCCGATTCATCCTCGATATCGTGAGGATCAAAAAAGCAGAACACACACCGAGGCACTGAAAATAAACGCGCATCAGTAAGAAACGTGCAACAAGTAATGGAGGGAATAACTTACTTGTGAAGCGAGTGAAAGCAGACTGTTCCCCCCCTGAGGCGATCGCGCGGCTTATAAACCGGCATCCACGCTACATGCGCCAACACGTCGGGGCTCGCTTGTTTCCACGCGGTCGTAAATCATGTGGCACCTCGAGGATGAGGCCGCGTTGGGGCCATCTGTTTAATATCAGAACGCGCGCAACCGCAATGGTGAGCTTTCACCGTCGAAGAAAATGTTGCGTCAAGGTAATGTAAATAGGTCTTCTCCGAGAAATTTGGTCACCTTGAGTCGGTTGCATGTTCCAACACGTTGGGGCCGCCTGTTTTATATCAAAATGCGCTTCATGGCCGAAATGAGTTTATACTATAGAACGGTGAGCTTTGTTTTATTCTCGGGGAAGTTGTGTCAAGGTAATGTAACGAGAAATTGGGTCACCTTGAGACAAGCCCCAACACGACGGTGCCATCTGTTTAATATCAAAAACGCACTTCCACTCATCCTGGCGGGCCCTAGCGAAAAAAATGTTGCGTCAAGGTGATGTAACGAGAAACTGGGTCACCACGTAAATCATGTCTTCCGAGGCCACACGTATTAAAACCAAAAGTAAACTGTTGTGCTTGATGAGACAAGTCTATCTGAAGGAAAATATCCCTATGAGCCCACCAGCTCATTGCCGAAACAAGCACCAAAAACAAAGGATTCGCTTATGCAGTTTCCAAATGTCCTTCGCGCGCGCGCATCATATATCACATGCTGTTCCCGTGTGATTGTGTAAACAGAATCGCACCACCCTTGCGCTCCTCCGGGGGTGCTTTATATAAAAGTCGCGATATATACAACTCATTTGAGGTCTGTGAAGCCGTCGGTCGACTCCTCGTGAAGCGCACAACGAGAAAGGTATGTTTCACTATTGTCTTCAAGATGAGGAAAGTTAGGTAATAGTCGTCCTCATTTTCAGTTCATTTGGCGTGCGTAGAAACTTGCACTGAGAGATATGTCATCTATTGTCGAGAAGCTGGATAAACTAAAGAAACCCGGTGATGGAGACATTCAGAAAATGAGCATTGTTCCAAACAACGAAAAACTCGACGTGTTGGACTTACGCAAAGTGGACACTATCTATGGGGAGTCCGTGTACGTGGAACTCCTGATGGACAACGATAAACGCGTAAAGGTGTACCTACCCAGTCGTTTTAGGCGACTCACGGATGAAGATTTGCAAGAAATGCGAGAATTACCAGATCTGAAACTAGAGAAGAAGGAGAGATTCAGGGATGGTAAAAGAGCCGCATCGCCCGACATCATCTTTACTCACGCGAAGAAGAAGTGACCGCGACGAAAGTCCGCGTCCCATATGTAATCAGCGGGAAAAATAAAAATACATGTATTTCTGATTTTAAATGTTGCGTTGTTGTGATGGATTAGGAAGATAGGCTGATATGATGGGAAGGCTCTATTGATAGAATGATATGATAGGGAGCTATAGCGCGTATTCATTGACTAAGCAAGTGTAGTTTGTGGGGAGCTATAGAGAATAAAGGACACCAGGCGTTTTTAAGCGACAAACAACTTTTCTAGCAGCTTTATTGATTTTAGGTCATTAGCGGCGAGATTATCGGAAAACAGGGATACAATGCTCTTCAGTGATTTCCCTTTCGCCAACAATGTCGCCGCGATACAACAGTACACACCACACATTGGAGAATACAGGCTTTGGATACAGACATCATTATATTCGTCAACGACGAGGCGTTTCAACTCGGGTTCGATGGGCGGCAATCCGAAGGAATCAAAGTAGATGAGGTCATCCTTCATTTTCGCGTACAAAATCCAGTGCTCCCCAGCTTGCTGTCGCCGATCGGTGTTCACCACGATTATACCCGGTCTATCCAGTGCGGGCAGACGGTCGTCTCGAGCGTATACACCGCGAAAGAGCGCCGAAGTGTAATCGTTGTACTTCAGGAGTCTCTCGATATCTTGCTCGAACATTGCTAATCCAGTGTGACGTTCCTGTTCTTATCGATGGACATAATTCGCACACTCTCGGACAGTATCAATACGGTCGTGGGTTCGGCTAAGGCACGTCGGAACTTGAGTTGCAGACGAACGTTTCCACGCCTGATCGGTGACAGGTGGACGGAGGATTGATCCGGATCCAGGTCGTAGTACAGTAGGAACTTGTTTCCAACGTAGTGGTCGTATTCGTAGGAGACGTGCTTCTCACACAGCTGCTCCAGGAGGTTGAAGTAGCTTCGGTGGTTCAGGTTATTGTTGAAGTCGAACGTGTCTATTCGCTGCGTCCCGTTCACGGTGAGCGTCGCCGACTCAATGTCGCAGTTCACGAATCGGTACGGGTCCCGATTGAATGCTCCCTGGTAGGCTAGGGTGGGCACGAATGCGACCACCACCTTAGACGGTATCTTCTCAGGAAATAAATCTTCCAGGCATGCATCCAGGTTGCCAACTGGTAGCGAACGAATACGCGATTCACTTCCGGCCAGTGTGTAGAGAGCCTTGCGCTTCTGCAATTCCGTTTCGTGTCCGAGGAATAGGCTGGGAGACACGGTGATTTTCTTTATGTACAAGGTGGCACTCATGATTTCCACTTGATGCGTGTGCTGCTCCTGATCGGTCTTCATAATGCGGAACGCGTCAGAGCCTTGATAAAAAACAAGCCTAATTTCCACTCCCGATATGAGTAGCTTAGGCTGCAGGAAAATGTCCGAGTTGATCTTGGAAACCAGGTCGATGGTCTTGCCGCCGCGTGTGAGGTTGTATCGTTCGGCCGGTCCACGAGCGCGAATGTTGTTTTCCGTTTGACGCGCTTCTTCTTGCGTGTACAGACCTGCTTTATGCACGGTATTTTGCTCCGTGGTGCTGGCGTGAAGCAAAATATCCAAGTAGCTTCTATAGCTATACAAATCATTATTCGTAATCATGGTCTGATTCAAGAAGACGGCTACGTTCTTGAAAAGCGAGCTGGCGAACGCGTTGACGGGGTAGACCTCGTCGTAGGTCGTCCGATCGCCAGCCTGTGTTTCCGGTAGCGAACCATCGTCACGTACGATGCGGACTTTCGTCACTATGTACGCGGAGTTCAAATCGAGATAGTGGTGCCCCAAATTCGAAAGCTGGAACTCTATGACGGAGGATATGTCAGCGACCGGGTAGAATACCTCATATTCCCCCTTCAGTATATGCCACTGCGTTCCCGGCACGGAAAATAACTGTGTTTCCGACTTATCCAACAGAGGAGTGTCGGGATGTACGACGTTAATCGTGTCCATCTCGCAACTAAATTGTGGCCGAGCAACCAGCGTGATTTATGCCGTCGAAGACGTCCGGTTTTCTCCTCTTTCTTCGCACGCCAGCCCCTCCGAGGTCGCGGAGAATTTCACGGCCCGTATCTTTCGCCGATCTCTTAAGCGCACTTCGGAAAGAGTCTCCCTCCGACAGATTTTTGGCCACGCGCTTAGCGGCCGCAACAGCCGTCTTTTTTAAGTAGGGCGATACGCGTTTAAAGAGTGGAATAGCGAAACGCCCGAGCTGAGAAAAGAAATTGCCTCCCCTCTGGTACAGGTGCGACCTGTATACCGTTGGAACGCCAAATCCGTAGATTGGTACCGCTTTAGTGTACATGCTTAAAGTGCAGCGTCAGCGTCGATCTACCGCGAGTTTGTAGCGGTAGCTTGCGACCCGTGTCGTCGCGTATAGAGACGGTGATTGAGGAAATTTCGCGCTGCACTAACTTAAAATACTGAACGGGTAGAAAGCTGAAACTCAGTTGTTCTTTTGTTCTATCGTATACGAATGGAATTAATTTCAGTATCGGATGCCGACCGTTTCCCACTACGGAGGGCGTGACGAGATCCGTGTATATCATAATACAGTTAATGGGAAGATCTATGGTCACTTCGTCGACGCCCGTATCGTTTTCCGTAAATACGGTTTTCGCGCCGAAACCCAGTAGGTACGCAAAGTAATCGGATAATGTAAGCGACACGTTTTCCCGCAAGCTCAACGAACACTTCCTCGCCCACGCATCGTACGTGAGGGAAGCCTCCGGTTGCAGACGATCATGGATGGCGCTCACGAGAGCTTCGGGTGTTTCGTAGTAATTCGGTGGAAGTGAAATGCGCCGACTTTCCGTCTCTTGAGTGTTTATGTGGACGCGGTACGTCTTCACTATGGGATTACACGTGATGCGCTTTCGGGATCCTTCAACATGGATGTGCTTCACCTGAATGAGGTCCAGGAACTCGGTCGACAAGTTGAAATTCGTCGGGAGAGAAAGCGAGTAAGTGTTGTCTTTGTATTCCACCCGTGATTCTGTATCGTTCGTCGCTCTGAAGAATTCGTTGAATGTGTCGGTAATGAGCGATCGGGGTTCTAAAATTAGATCGTTATTGATCACTACCACCCGGCGAACTCGCATCATAACAGCTCTTTCCTCCGCGAGCGGTAACACGTTTGGGACGGCGCGTACTTTACCGCCCTCCCGGTGATCTCCATCGATGTCGACGATTCCAAAGGCGAGATGCAGCGGTCTGTCGATTAGTTTCGCCGAGCGCACGCGCGACGGTAGCTTAAACACGTAGTGATCTTCCTCGTAAGTCCACTCTATCCCATATTCGGGGAATATTTTATTCAATAGCGTGTCTGTGTCTTCGAACGTGAGCTGTTTTGTTTGCCACTTCTCCGTTGATAGCGTTATCAGGTTATCAGGCGCTTGGTTCACGTTCAGGAAGCTGTTGGGAATGGAAAATCCCTCTAGACCGACGACGTACGAATCATCCAGGTGTAGTGGCTTATCTAACGCGATCGTGAAGTCATTCAGCGTGTTGGACGGGTACAGGTCCATGCTAGCGTTCGAGAGCAGATACACGTAAAATTCATTTTCTGACATCGCTGGCGGGCACCCAAGAATCGTGATCTTTGGCGTATCCAAACCAACGAACCAAGTAGTGCAATACCCCGTTAATTTTCTTCTTTCTAATCACCGCGGATATGAGTCGCTTATCGTACGAGGAAAGATGGTGGACGGGCTGCAGCTCCTGCTCGTAGAATGATCCCAGTATTTCTTTTCCCGTCGAATCTTTCACGTACACTACGGGCGGATCGGTCTTTCTCGTTCGCGACACCTCGAACACTTCGGCCGTCCACCTTTGATCGTAGCCTTTGGCGAACACACCGCGATCTAACGCGAGCCTCACCTGGTCCCCTGATTTATACTTGCTCTCGCGCGGGGTCGTCTTACGATTCAATCTGTTGAACAGAGCTACTTCATTTCCGGCGTTCACGTTTTTCGGCTTTTCGCCCGTGACAGAGTGTACCGAGTCGTTATAGTCGGCCACTATCTTCGGCAGCGCGTTGATATAATTAAACTTCCCCGTACTAGTGAAATGCCTGGCTATTCTTTCTCTAATTGTTCTCTGCACGCGTTCACAGGAGGCCGCTTTCATTCCGCTTTGTGTGCTATAGTGATTTAGTAGCGACTGAAAGTACTGACGAACGGGGGAACCCCAAAATTCGCTCCCGCGATCAGTGAGCAAATTCTTCGGAATTCCGTGACGGAAAACTCGTTGGAAGGCTTTCTTTACGTCTTGCGGGCGCTTTGTGCGAATGGGGACCATGTACAGGTACCTCGATAGCGTATCTATGACCGTTAGGATGTACCTGAAGCCCTTGTTAAATTTCTGATATTTGCGCATATCCAGAAGGTCTGCCTGATATAAATCCCGCACGTGAGTTGCGATGATGGAGCGCCGCTTAAATTTTTTCTTCACTGGCTTGTGAAGGGTGTAAGCATCTTCTTTTTTCAGCTGTTCCACGGCTTCTGCGCGCGTGAGCTTGTGATACCGTCGGTACCGATCCACTCCACCTAACCCTTTCTCCTTGATCTTTCTATAGGGCCCCATATTTGCTCCAGCGAGCAATGCGGTGTATTTTCAGAGCGCTTATAATTTTCGATACTTTTTTGTACCAGCGGGGTTTCTTGATGAGCGCGCTACGACGTGCTAAGTAGCTCACGAGAGCCACAATGTTTGAGCGATTGATTCGCTTCCCTCTATATACTAGCACATTATCCGCCTGCCAGGTGAAAACTTTCTTCAATTCTTTTAGCACAGATTTCGCGCGTGCTTTATCAACGCCGGAGGGTAGAAGATTAAAATCGAATGGATTGGGTTCCGGTTCGGGCTCCGAATGGACAGGTTCCAGAGGAGGAGGAGGAGGAGGAGGAGGATGATAGTGAGCTCGCTTCAGCAAGTAATAGAGGGCTTCCAGTATTTTGCCCACTTTTACATCATCCGAATCGTTAGATTTCAGAACTTCACCTATTTCTATTCTATGAGCCATGACCGATGGCTTTGGATATCGCTCGCCCGGCGACTCCCGCCACGAGACTTGATAGCCCTGAGAGGAGCAGTGGAAGTATGGGAATGAGACCACCTCGTTGTCCCCTAATATATTTCTTCAACTGCCGGGGGCACTTATGAAGTGACTTGTAGGCGAGGAAGCGGAGGATTTTTTTGTGTTTCTTCAGGTTTTTATGAAGTTCCGTCGAAAGTGGGATATTTCCGCGTAGAATATTCAGACAGATTTCTGAAAGGATTCGAATGTCGTCGCAGCTGAGCTCTTTAAGTAACTCTGCGCGGTGCGTCGGTTTGCTGGCGGCCAATACTTTGAGGAGCGTGAGATGTCTTCTAAGATCGGCCGTCATTTCGCGGGCGTAAACAGGAACTGCCGGTCGTGCGGTAAAATACCCGTTCGCAGGCTACGAGAGGGAGGTGTTTGCGCGTGCAGATCCACAACTAAATAACCGTGCGCCTTCTCCGTCGCCTGGTTATATGCGTCGAGAAAATAGGAGAGCCCCTGTTTCCCGAATACCTGACGTCCGAAGGTTTCGATCTGTTGTACGGACCGCGCGTTCCGGAACAATACGATATAACTGGCGTTCAGCGATATCGTTCGAAAAGCGGCATTGTGATAGAACAAGGCTTGTGTGATCAGGATCACGGACGCATTCTTATGGTGGCTACCACGTACAAACAGCGACTCTACCTCCGATAGAACCCCCTTTTCCGTGATTTGATCGTCAATAACTATGAGAGTGGGATATCGCTCATCCCAATCTGCGGGTATCCTGTCCATAAACTCCACACCGTCGAAATCCTTTTCCCAGCCGGCTGCATACTTTCGTACGTAGAGTATCTTCTGCGGTGGAATGCTAAATAATTCGGGATGTCTCATTATATTCTGCGTGAGCACCGTCTTCCCACACATGGACGCGCCGGAGATGAGAATTCGAGCAGGGTGCTGGAACTGCATGCGCATCGTGGAATAACTCGAGCAGACTGTGTAGCGAGGTGTGATGCATCTTTATTTTCATCCATAGCTCCTAGCGCGATTGATGATCGTCTCCAGGACTCTTATTTCTTCCTGACATAGTTCCTGAAGCTCGCGCAGTGATTGCTCCCTGTAAGCCGACAGGTACTCGTCCAAGATTTCGCGTATGATTTCCCGCAACTTGTTTGCGGTGATACGGGAGCGCAATATGTGGCAGCACATCTCGACGAAGTTCTCTCGCTCGTGTGACGCCTCGAAGCGGAACAGCGCGGAGTTGATGCACCTGAGTCGCGCCATCTGGTGGCACGAGGTAAGTTTGGATGTATGAGATAGAGACATTGGGTTAGAACCATCTGAAGCCACCGCCGAGCGATCCGCGCACCATCTGGCGGCCACCCGAGTTTGAGGCCGCAGCGGTGTGTTTCAGCGGCGGGCGGCGGCGGCGGCAGCGGTGGCCAATCAGATGGGGGGCTGGGAGAGTGATCAGTAGGCTTAGAATGGACCAATCAGCGGAGCCGGTTAATTAGCATAACGGGGGCGTGCTCAGCGTGCACCAATCAGCGTGAAGAGCCGAGTAATTAGCATAAAGGGGCGGAGCTACAGTCAACCAATCAATGATCGGTGGGCTTAGCATGGGCCATTCAACGTGAACTGGGCGGAGCCCAGCCAACTAATTAGCATAAAGGAGCGGAGCTACGGTCAGCCAATCAATGGCGTGGTGGCCAATCAACGTGAAGTGGGTGGAGCCGAGCCGGCTAATTAGCATAAAGGAGCAGAGCTATGGTCAACCAATCAGTGATCTGTGGGCTTAGCGTGGTGGCCAATCAACGTGAAGTGGGCGGAGCTAATGGCGACCAATCAGATGGCTTTGGATTTGGCTTGTGTCCGTTTCCAACTGGATTGGATTGGCTTAGAACTGGATTTGTTGGCTTAAAAGTGGATTTTGGCTTAGAATTGGATTAGAACAGGAATTCCTAGAATTGGATTAGAAAAAAGGACGTCGTTGCGTGTAATAGAGAGCCGAGTAATTAGCATAAAGGGGCGGAGCTACAGTCAACCAATCAATGATCAGTCAAGGCTTAGCACGGTCCATTCAGCGTGAACTGGGCGGAGCCCAGCCAACTAATTAGCATAAAGGAGCGGAGCTACGGTCAGCCAATCAAAGATCAGTAGGCTTAGCATGGGCCAATCAACGTGAAGTGGGCGGAGCTAATGGCGGCTAATCAGATTGGCTCTGGATTTGGCTTGTGTTGGATTACAAGCGGATTGTGTTGGCTTACAACTGGATTTTGGCTTAGAATTGGATCTTGGCTTAGAATTGGATTAGAATCGGCCATCTTGGATTAGAAAAAGGATGTCGTTGTGCGTAATAGGTCCCTACTACTGATATCGCAGGACATTACGCCAGAGCTGACACTGCATGGCCTCATTGTTTGTAATGAAAAGGTCCAACAGCGTGCAACTATTATTCACTGTTATCCTTGTCGGATCAGAAATAACATTTGAAAGACTATAAGACGTAAGCAGCAACAGCAGTGATTGGGAGGAAGAAACAACCTTCCAACAGGTTTATATTGAAATCACCTTTGCACTTATCATCACTTTGCATTTTATTGATCACTTAAGGAATCGTTTCGGTTCGATGGAAAGTCGGTCCACGCAAGATGCTGAAATCACCACACTGCATCACGAAAAAATAAAGGTATATGTGGACATTGTCTGCCGCAGACATGCATCCACAGGTGGCTCTATGTATACACTAGGTTAAAACAATATTGTGCTGGGACGGGTCAAAGTATTTACGGAAGTAGTTACAGTACTTAAATACTGTCTTAATACTCTCATCATAAAGTATTTATACGTAGTATTTAAATACACGAAAACATGTAGTATTTTGTGTTTATATTTAAATACCCGAAAAGTGTATTGATGGCCATCCCTGTGTATGGCTACAGATAATCGGCCTCCAGGGACACTTGTGACATCACACAAGACACATTACACATAAAGTACTCTACAGAACGATCAAGGCTTGAGAGCATCCTGGCTAAGCTGGACGATCAACCTCTGTGTTTCGTGAAGATCAGGAGGCAAAATGAAACCCATCAGACGACCGCATTAGCAACATTGCGGAACTATATGAAACACCCCCGTATCATCACCCGTTGCTAACGGGCAGGTAAATTAAATCACAGCCATGTCCTGTCATGTACACATGTCATTTTGTGTGTGTTGTCGCACGTGTCTTCTGTTCGTCTATTATATATTTGATCCGTGCGTATAATCGAAACGCTTTCAAGAAGTAGAGCCCCGAGGGGCGTCACTGTGTGTGAGTAAACAGATATTTCCTCCTCCTCATAATGCCTCTTTAGAGCCACAATTGAAAGGCCTGCTGCTGCCGTTTCCAAATTTTGAAGTCGGTCTGTTGCAATCCTTGGAGGAAGGCATTCTCACTGGATCATGATGCAAAGGGTTCCGCTGTTTTAAAGGACTCTGTTGCCGCCCTTCCCGAATTGTGCGGTCCCCTCTGTTACAGAGGCAACAGAAGAGAGTATACAACGCTTCGCTCTATGGCGAGAGAAAATAGCGCTGTTCTTTTTCTTTCTCCTATGCCGTTTTCACATAGTTCTATTCTGCGCGGGATATACAAAATATCGTCGCAACCTTATTGTTTATGAAAGATGAAAGTCACTGAAAAGGTTAGCCAGCTATAGGACTCGAACCCACATCTTCTGTATTGCCGGTCCAGGCCTCTACCAATTGAGCTAAGCAAACACGCCTTCTCAGCGACTTCCAGGGTGCGTCATCTGAAGGGACAAACCAGCCACTCTCTCTCACTCATCCTCCTTTCACTCTTACATTTTTGCTCACTCATACACACATTCATACGACGGGATCGACGCAGGCGGCAACTGTTGAACATGAAAGAACTGATGTTCTGAGGCTGGAACAACATAGAAGGGACACATATTTGTCCCTTCTATGTTGTTCCAGCCTCAGAACACCACTTCTTTCATGTGATTATTTATTTTTCGTATCGGGTATACGCAGGAGCACCGTGGCACTTTTGTCAATGAGGCTCGTGGCTATTTTCACGTCGTTGCCCACCTTGCTCTTTCGAGTGGCCGAGAGCGAAACCGAAACCACCAAGATACAAAAAGCCGTTCGTTCACGTGACGTAGCAATTACGAGTCAGCCAATCAGGACCGCGTTTTCAACAGCCGGAGGCAATCACGAACGTAATTTCAGCGGTCGTGGACATGGAGAAGAACTACTGTCGTCTGCGAGCTGTGATTGAACGCCCCCGCGTACTAAATGGGAAAACTTAAAAATAAAGCGAAAAAGCGGTCTATATTTTTCTGAAAATTGGTTGCACTTTTTGCCTAAATATTTAGATCTGCGTCTTCCAGATGAGCTGCAGTCATTTGCGTGGTCTTGAATTCGCAGAACGGCGGTGAATCGCAATAGCAGACGAACTCTGACTTTTTGTGTCCGGGTAGCGAAAGAGGGAGAGAAGACAATACGCAGGCTTTCTATCTATCTAGGTGGCGTGGGCAAAAGCTTCCGCGACGTCACCGCTGAAAGAAGCTCCAGATTGGTTAATACAGCGCTCCAAATGACGGCTGAAAAGTTGACGCGGGGGCTCTACATATTTCGACAAGACTATTTTATAGCAGCACTGAGAGGAGGAAAAAAATAGCGCTCGATTGTAGCGCTCTGATGTAGTAAAGCGCTATATTGGGGAACTGTATATGGCCTTCATGATATCGCTCCGAACACGGCGCTATCTGCGGAGACTGCCCCTAGGTAGTGCTGATGGAGCTGAGATCCCTTTTCAGTATACACGGCGCGTGATATAATCTTTGTCCCGGACGTATCCATGCAAACGGCGATGCATAGTCTTCGCTGCTGCTCCAAATCGAGGAGCTTTCTAAGATCCCTTTGGTCAACCTTCCCCGCATCACTGATATTACAACTTTTTCATGCTCCGACACTTGTGTGCTCGCCGGTGCAATGTTGAAGCAGCAGACACCTGAGGACATATATTAACTGCGCATCACGGCCCGGAAATCCACGACATACTTTCTGAATATGCACTTCGTTAGCAGTATAGGAATGAACATACAAGCGCAATTTTGCTGCATGTTCCGTTGTAGCCGCAAAGCAGAAGTTAAGAATAATTACCGAGAAAATGGGCCTGGCACGTACCTGAACATGCAGGGCGTTTCGGTGAATCCCCGGGCTAAATAATTCGCGATCTGGTGCGCACAAACCGAACAACTTTCTTTTTTTACGAGTATCTGCCAGATACACCCACAAGCTGCGCATTGTGTGAATGAGCGGGACGTGCTCATTAAATACAATTCGCGAGAGTTTCGTGAAAACACAGTGCGCCGTCGGCATTGAAATGGGTACTACCCCTCTTGGGAACTTCCGTGGACACGTTTTAGAGAAAAATCTGCAAACGAAGCGGGTCATTTGTTGCTAAGGTCTACATGTTTTTGTCGTGGCTGGTCGCGGTGAAACGCAAAAGGACACTTTTCGACTGACATATCCACCAATAAATTATCTCCCTACACCACACCAATGAACTACGCCCTTGTGCGCTTATAAAGTAACGTAAACCTTCTAATGTAAACCTAAACCAATTAATTACTGCATCAAATCACCAGCTTCGTTTGCAGATTTTTCCCTAGACCACGGGCGGCGCCCTGCTCACGAAACTCATTTGAGTGTTTATTTAAATAATGAGCGCCTCTCCAACGCCCTTGGTGGAAAGGATGGAAAAGGGACTAAGAACAAACGAGAACGCCCCAGTTGATTCCTGGCGACCACTGAGAACGGACACTTATTCTGTCCCGCTTGGCGCCTACAACTTTCGCTCCTCCACCGCTAGCTCTTCCTCAACCGCCTTCCGCAAGATGTGTAACTCATCTCGTCTGGGAACGATGATGTTGCCTTGGACTGTTTGGTCGACCCCGCTGGCCGCGTCACAGATTCCGCTTCAGCCGGCGTACGTGGCAGCAGTGCGTTCCCTTGTAGTTGCGCCGCCTCCGGCAACTAGTGAACCTGAAGGTGCCATCGCACTTTTAGCGGGGGGAAATGGAAATAACGTCGACGCAACTGGATGACCTACAAGCCAATCTTCACGGCCAAACTCACAGGCCCTGATCGAGTAGTTGCCGACGCCCCCGCGCATTGTCGCACTCAGAGCACCCAGTATTGCTGACATCACCGACGTTTCCGACATCACTACGTAAAAACAGCGCAGAGACGGGACACGAAGAAGAAACAAGTGCCCACACAGAGAGCTGACTAGCAAGTTTCTTTCTGTCCCGTCTCTTCGCTGTTTTTGCATAGTTGTGTACCAACTTGCCCAAATCTCAGCCCTAATTCCGACACCGTTGCACGCTTTTTCAAGCGCACTGCAGCTGAGAGGAAAACTGCACGGCTGATCAATAATGGCGGTAACCGACGAAGGCCCTCCGACCTGCACGCCTTCTGCATGTCATGGAATGAATCGGGAACTACCGTTTCCTTGTGGACACTGGAGTACAAGTCAGCTTTATACCCGCAAAACCTTCCGATGAAAGTTCGTTAGGTTCTCACGCCAACGCTGCAAGCTGCGATCAGGTCCACCATCAGCACGTACGGTCTATGTTCCCTCTCTTGATATCGGCTAGCGCAGGACGTTCAGGTGGCTCGTCGTGGTAGCCGACGTGGAGCACCCGATCCTTGGGGCGGATTTCTTACATTTCCACAGTCTCGACGTCCACATAAGGCAGCGCCGCCTGCTGGACAATAACACGAGTCTCGTTATCGACACTTCCGTCTCTACAGCACGGTCTGCTGCTATTTGCGCATTTATACAAACTTCACGCTACGAGAAGATCTTGGCGTCACTCCCGGAGCTCGGGCAGCCGTGCAAAATTTCCGCTTCAGTGAAGCACAATGTCACTCATCGCGTGGAGACAACAGGTCCACCGGTCACGGCACGATTCGGACGTCTTTCCGGCGAACGCCTGGCTATAGCTCGTCGTGAATTTGAGCACATGTTGGCCCTGGGGATCATATGACCGTCCGCCAGTAATTGGGCTCCGCCACTACACATGGTTCCTAAGAAGGAGGCTAATGACTAGAGGCCATGTGGTGACTACAGAGACCTGAACGCGAGCGCAATCTCCGACTGATATCCTCTACCTACCACACATCCACCATTTTTCTGAGCTCTTAGCGGGGGCTACTATGTTTTCCAAAGTAGACGTAGTTAAAGCCTACCATGAGATCCCTATGAAGGATGAACATATACCGAAAACTGCTATCACTACTCCCTTTGGATTGTTTGAGTACGTTCGATCCGAATGCCTTTTGGCCCGCGGAACTCTGCTCAAACTTCCCAACGTTTCATCAACGAAGAGACCCGCGGACTGGACTTTGGGGTAGCCTACATTGATGGCCTGCTTGTCTTCAGTTCATCCCACGAAACACATGAACGCCACTTACGCCAACTCTTCAGTCGACTTGAAGAAAACGGCTTTGTTGTCAACGCAAAAAAAAAAAGTGCATATTTGGAGTGTCTGAGCAAGAATTCCTTTCCGCCGCGGGTATCCCCCTTCTGGACCACAAGGCCAAAGCCGCCACAGACTTTCCCAGGCCAACTACCGTATTTTCACGCGTATTAGCCGCGGCTTATGCGCGATTTATTTTTTTCGCGGACGCTCTGCGGCTTATCTGTGGGTGCGGCTTATCTGGTGACTATTTTTCCCTGGTACTTTCCCCATACCCCGGGTTAAACGAACAGGACGGAACAGGACCGCCCTGCCATTGCACGAACAATACCGAACAGGGGCGGGTCCACTCCACATTCGAGTGGACTCAGTCAATCCACGAAAAACACGCAACAAGGGCACAATCCGATCTTAGTAGAACACTAGAACTGACCTCTTTTGTTATACATCATGCCGACACCGGAATGTGGACAGGGTTTATGACCTTCCCCACGGTCTCCTTTGTCGGCAGACCCACAGGAAGGGTTCAATACACCTGTCATCGGGATAAAACGTGGTCAGCTAAGTGTCAGTTCTCATTTGACGAGAGCAGCAGCATTCGTGGACACGGGCACGACAGTTAGAGGTGAGGCATGGCTCCAACGCTGAGGCACAGCCACGACAGCGGCTTCAAACTAAAATTCGTCGACTTCGCAGACAAGTACGTGAGCAGGGCAGCTGGCAGGGAGTACAGCGCTGACGAGCGTTGAGCGTCTCTGTTGATTTTGTATGTGCATCACTGGTTTAGCGCACAAAGCAGTCGCGTCGTATTACCCGCGGCTTATCTGCGAGTGCGGCTTATCTGCAAAAACATTTTCGAAATGTATCTAAAAACGAGTCCTGCGGCTTATCTGCGGTGCGGCTAATACGCGTGAAAATACGGTACTGTTCGCCAGCTCCTTCGTTTCATTGGCCTTGCTACCTTACACCGCCGTTTTGCCGCCAATTGCGCCCTCTCACGGACTTGCTCAGAGCAAAAGCCACTGGCAGCCATTCCATGGTCGGAGACCGCGGACGCTCGCGAATGCCGCTCTGGTCATTCATTCATCCGCAACATCATGCGCCCACTCGGGTCAAGGTCGACGCTTCAGGATCCGCTGTCGGCGCTGTGCCGCAGCTCACATAATACACACTCTTAAGAATGAACTTGGCCACATAGCACACTTCTAGCCAACCATCATCTCGAATGATATCGTTATCTGCCCTGATTTTTGTCTAAAACGGGAGGCTTTTTGTGATACTCATTCTGTGCAGATGACGATATCATTCGAGATGATGGTTGGCTAGAAGCGCGCTATGCGATCAAGTTCATTTTTAAGAGTGCACCTATCGGCATCAGCGGCAGGGAGCGCTTCTCGCGATGTACGTAGCCGTTCACCACTTCCTTCATTTTCTCGAGGACATGACCTTTCACGGACCACAAGTCCCTTGCATGCGTGTTCCGGAACAACCGATATGAATATCTGCCACGGGAAAAGTCGCCTACATTTCGGAGTTCACAACCGATATCCGTCATGTGCATGGTGTCGATAACAGCACTGCGCCTACTCGATAACTACCTCGGATCGGCAGCATCGCCGCGCCTTGCCGGTAAAGTCGTGAGGACATCGCCGCAGCTCGACTGGATGATTCCGAGATACGCCAACTGCAAGCTGCTCCGCAGAGTTGGCTTACGCTTCGTCTTGTTCCCATCTTTACGTCCTTTTTTATGGCACAGCTACTGGTACAAACCGTCCACTTATTCCTGTCGCACTCCGCAGGAAGATCTTGGACGCTGCTCACTCGTGTCTTCTAACAGCAAAATATGTTTGGCCATAAGGACGTAGAACGATGGGTGAAAACCTTCGTTTCCTGCCAGCGCTCGAAAGTTGGGCGGCACACAAAGACCACCACGAGCCTGATTCGACCACGTCCATGTCGATACAGTCGGCCCACTACCCATGGTTACAGTATATCCTGACCTGTGTGGACCTGTCTACAAAGTGTCCTGAGGCTGTTCCCTTAGCAGATATCTCAGCCCAAACCACATGGGTAGCACGGTTTGGTTGTTCATCCACTGTCACAAAAGAACCAGAGTCCACAGTTCCGTTGTGCCCTCTTTGCAGACCTCACCAGCCTCCTCGGAGCGCACCATGTACAAACAATCGTCTTCCACCCAGCGGCGAATGGTTTGGTGGAGCTCCTCCCCCGCCAGTTGAAGGTAGCCTTCACTGCGCAACCCTCCCGATCAAGCTGGGCCCAACATCGTCTCTGCGTTGCTGTCAAGCAGGATCTCCGGTGCGCACGAACGCAGAGCTTGTTTATGCTTCCCCTCTGCGCCTTCCTGGAAACTCCCCAAGCACCGATCCACCGCATCCATCTCACAGTGACTACATTCGGGAACTAAAGGAGTTATCTCCCGTTGCACCTTTCATGCTAACCCGTCCCACAGTCTTCATTAGCTAGGATCTAAAAGCACGGCGACGCATGCTTTCGTCAGAAACGACCGGGCGAAACCCTCGCTGACGCCGCCTTACTCCGGTCCCTATCCCATCCTATCCTGCACACCCAACCCAAGACTGTGCGTGTAGAGATCAACCGTCGTCCTCCCTTGTCCGCTCCCCTTGCCCTTGACGCCTCTCCCCATCAGGTTACGCCAACCAAACACGTCACTTGGGCTTAAGCTACGTCGATTGTTCCTTTTTAGAACTGTCTGGAGGGGGGGGGGGGAGCGCCGTGTAACGTCCTTAGTGGCCATGATGGAAAAAGAACGAAGCCCCAGTTGATTCCCGCGGCTGCTCAGCACGGACCATTGTTCTGTCCCGCTTGGTCTACCCCGCCACTCTCACACAGTGCGTAACTTGTAGCCGGTATCAGATGCTTGCAAAAAAGAAAGTCTTTCCCCCTTCCTTTTTCCTTCGATTCGCGCTCTGGTTCACCAATCTAGTCCGGAGATTCAACTGAAACACCATGTATAGGATGTACTTCTCCGATCCCGGAGATCCCAGAAAACACGAGACATTTTTAATATAAGCTCCTTTGCTTCGTTGCGCTTATTCTCATGCAACAAAAGTGACATTCAACGGATAAATGGCGTTGATCGCGTATTTTTCCCGCAGTGCGTGCCGTGGACTTTCTTTTTCCCTCTTTCTTTCAAGTTTTCAAGTACAGGAAAATTAGCCTAATCCAGGTGCACATTGCACGATCTGACGGTAAGTCTGTCACTATGGAAACCAGAGATTCCAGGAAATCGAAAAGAAACATGTGAAACACTTGTTCGGATTTCATTTACTGCATTTCCTCTGCGTGAATCAGCTCATCTTTAGGTGCCGGAACTACCAAAAGGAACATTTTTGCGGTGGATTCATCGGCGAACCGTCACCGCAAGAGAAAGTTTTGCTGAAATGCGCAGAGTTCATGAGAGGAAGATTGCACCTTTGACCTTTCGGTGGATGAGTTGCAAAAGGCTGCGCTGGAAACAGATCTGCGCAATAGAAAAGACAGGTAGCGACGTAGAAGATCTGGTCGCTGGTCAGGCCTTTTACATTGCCGAGATGGACCTTGGATTTTTTAGCAGCCTTTAGGTATGCCCTGAGGAGGGATCCCTTAGAAAGTACGTCTGCCTGGTACTCTAGCTTTTGCACAGTGTAATTCCCGTATCCTCCAGTTTCGTTAATGAATTCCAGATAACACCGTTCTAGAATCTTGAACTCCTCCGTGCTCTTTTGCGTAAACCAGGGTGTGATGTCCCCTTTGCCGTCGTACCGTCGGCCGTTTACATCGAAGCCATGCATCATCTCGTGCGCCACGGTGTCTCCTAGTGAGCCATAGTTCACTTCAGGTGGACCTCCCATGTTAAAATAGGGTGACAATAGTAACGGGATACTGATTTGAGCAAAGTTGGCTGCGGGGATGTAATAAGCGTTCGCGTCATATGTAAAGGCAGCAGACTGTACTTGGTAGAAATAATCCCTGTAATCGTCCTCTACACCTTTCCAGTATCTCTCAGTCAGAAATTCTTCAATGCTCAGAACATCCCGAACAAAGGGCCCACTTAAGTCGGGGAGTTCCTCATAAAACTCGTCGGCTTTTTCCGATGAGTTCAACCGTGGCGCCAGTCCGAGGCTGAACCTCATCGAGGAAACCTTTTCCACAGCTCCCTCCCGTGTTTCGTCGTCTAGCCACGATGAGGTTCGGAAGGTTTTCGCAATTTCGCTACGGATTGCTTCGTTCATTTCTTGGATGGCTCTAATTCTCTCGTCGTAACCGGCTTTAAATGATGCGCCTTTGGCCACAGCGTTTGGGAATTTCCGTATGGTGTATCCCAGGCAATCAAGGACACCGTAACGGACTATATAAAAGTAAAAGGCAGCCCTCCAGGCGAAGAATACTCTCATTTCGTTTTCCGACACTTCCTTTTCCTTCCCGAAAGTGCGGTAAAATAAGTGTAAGTCAGCCTCTGTGGTGTGTACGAGTTTCGTTCGCAGCGCCGGTGGAGCGTAGCGCCGGAGTGCCTCCAACCAATCTTTAGACAACTCGCCCTCCTCTTGAGCTACTTTCCGTAATTCCATCACCCTGACGCTGGAGTTTGATATTGGGTTCACACTTCTCTTAGACGTTTCGCCATCTGCATGAAACATTTTCTCTAACCTCCTTATAGTCTTCACCACTTTGTCATCAACGGGCGTTGAATACACTTCGGGCAAAATGAATGCAGCATCCGCGTGTTGTAGTATTCTGTGTGTTTTAACTTCTTTCCGAAACGTGAAAGTTTGAGCACCGTCCTCGACTGGTTCCAAGACAAACAGCATGGGAATTTTGATCTTAAATATAAATTTGACTAGTATGTCCAATGGCTTGAATGTCATGTTCTTCGTTAAATCCATCCGGTGTTCCCCCAAGAAATCTCTGGCATCTTTCGCAAACTTTTTAGCGTCTGTTTCTCCGCAGTGTTTGTACAGGGCAGCAGCCTTTTGAAATGCCGTTGTTCCGCTTGGAGGAATGTGTGCTCTCTCCAGATTTTGCTTTATAGAGTTGAACACATCATTTGTGTGTTCATCGGACACAACGGGAAACAGCTGTTGGTTTCTTCCGCAGGCGAACTCGTAAAAGTTGTCACACGGATCTCTGTCCGTGTCTACAACTGCTTCAATCAACTTGCGGACGTGTTGACAGTCATCGGTGTTACAAACTTTTTTGTACGTCGGGGATGTGCTTTCTGCCGGGCCAACGTCATTGTCCGTGTAGTCTTCCTCGCTGACGTCATAAGGCTTCATGGGGAATTTAGGCATGGAGATATGCCCAGGTAATGATGTGTTGCCCTTCTCCTTGGGCGTCTCACGCCCCTTGTTGCTGTATAGGAAAGCCCCGATGGTGACTGCTACGGCTATGCTTAAGGCGATAGCTAAAATCAATGCCGGAAGACTTATCGTTGTCGAGCTGCCCTGCCCTGGGCCCTGTGGGTGGAGAAACGACAGAAGATGATTAGAATTCGTTCTGCTTCTGGAGATCTTCGTGCACGTTACGACACTTTGTCGGAGCTCCTGCCCTCGAGTTTCAACGGCCCTTTAAGGGGCTCAACAGTTACGTCGCGTGCAACGACCTGCAGCGTGTATTGTGCTGCATCATCAGCGAGCGGAGTGTTTTATCTTCCCGTCGAGGCCTTTTTGCCGAGGCCTCGATCGATTCCTAGTCAGCACCCAATATCGGTCCAATATTGGGGCTTTCACGGTTTCATTGGACCTAGCGAGGCCCAATCAAGCCAATGAAGAACCAAGAAATGGCGATTTATTGGGTCTATCGGTGTTATCTTGACTCATCCGCAAATATGCGAAACAGTATGAATGTTAGAAAATGAGCAAAATACCATTGTTATTGTAGTTTGAGGCCGTGTCGCCCATATAATTATGCTCAATGGACGATGGTGCTTCATTGGTGCTACATTGGTTTGCGATCAAACCAAAGTGCCAATGTAGACAACTTTGAACCAGTGCACCTTCATCGGCACTCCGGGTGGAGCAGGATAGAACTTGTATAACTCGTGGTCCCGAGAAATATTCTGGCAACAAATATTCCTTATTTGTACGGTCGATATACTGCTAATGTTGAAATTTCTCGAGTAACACACTTGAAGCTACGCACAAAAAATATCGGTTTTACCAGCGGCGAAGCAAAGAACGACAGTGGAGGCAGGAATCGAAATAAAATAACACGATTCTTGATAGGGATGAATATTGCTGGTATACGTTTGGCGCCTGGAATTACTTACAAATTAGTTTGACAAATTGATTGATTGACAGGTCTAACAAAAATTGATTGTAAGTTGCTAGGACGTATGCCTCTCACCGTTACGGGAGAATTATTCTCCCTTGTACACCAGTTGCGGGTTGTGCAGTGATGAAAACTTGGTAAATTTGTCAATGATTCTGGCTGTTACAGCGATGCTCCCAATGAAAGCTGCTGAGGGATGCTATAGCATATGTTTTCTTTGATGATTTGTTCTATGGAACTACCCCGACCCTATAGACCAGGTGGGATCTTACTGTCTCACCCCCGCGCGATGGCAGAGTTGGAGTATCTACACAAAAACAAAAGAAATGAAAGAAAAAAATGTAATATGATGCGTTACTTGGGTCCTGAAACGTGTTGAAATTATAGCTACCATTTACATTTTTCATTGGCCTACCACGGGCTTGCAACATTGAACCCATATTTGCAGTTTCATTGGCGCAACGTTGGAGTTGCACGGCCAATGTTGGACCTATATTAGACCAATGATGGTGTGCTGCTTCGGAATTGGCTTGATACAGCCTGCAGAATGGCTTCCCCGCGCTGGTGATTCTTCCCTCATTCTCTGTGAGGACCCCGACTACTGGGAGATGTTGGCAATAGCTCGGACACGCATTTACCCGTGTGGTGTCCAGAGATAGATTCACTTGCAGTTCTGCAAAATTATCCTTCTGTATGTGCGCTGTGAAGACAAGAGATATAAATTTTCTGAAGCTGGTCAAACACTTAGGGTGATTTATATTCACAACTTCTTGTAATGGTCGCGGGAAACTTGCCAGGAGTCCTGTTAACTACCGTACCGTACCGTACCGTAGTACCCGTAAATTACGAGCGACAGGCATCGATCTGCGCAGTGCATTTGGGGAAAACGGGAATGCATATGCTATCCAACACCTCTGCAACGTGTGTGTCAGCTTGTAAGTTGTAACGTGTCAAGCTGCCCAAAAATTCCACAGTGCAGGTGAACACGAAAAAAAGTGCTCTACAAAAAATAAGAGAGACGCTATGAACACTATACAGGGTGTCCCAGAAAACGTGTCATTGAATTATAATAAAAAAACTACGCCACCTAGAATCATGCGGTCAACGGCATTTGTTCTTATTAGGTTTTTGCCACGTCCTAATGTGAATGTCATGTACTCCAAGTTTAATTATGTAAATATTTGCGAACTGAACTCAGAAATTTGCCAAGTAAATGTCGCTTTTTTACCCCACCAATATGAAGAGCATGCCGAATTCACTCAAATTCATGATAATTCACAGTGATATTCACGAGCTATCCCATCGGAAAAAATAGCCGAATATCATGCTTTCCGGAGCACCGGACCATAGCGCGCGATGACGTTTTGAGCGCAAACGCTCTCAGTGCGACGAAAGGAGGTTCCGAAGCCAGCCCACAGAGTGATAGTAGAAAAAGTAACAGTTCCTAAAATTGGGAGAGGGAAGGCATTATCTCAGCGAAAGTCGAACGTGATAAGCCGTGCCTGTTTTATCTCCTTCTGCGACGTCGGGGAGGGCTGGGTTTCCAACCTCCTTTCGTCGGACTGACAAAGATTGCGCTGAAAAATTCACCGTGCGCTATTGTGTGAGACCTCCGTACAGCATGATGTTCGGCTATTTTTTCCGATGGGATAGCTCCTGAATATCCCTGTCAATTATCATTAATTTGACTAAATTAGACACGCTCTTCACATTGGTGGGGGTAGAAAAGTGACCTTTACTAGGCAAATTTCCGACTTAAGCTCGCAAAAATTTACATAATTAAACTTGGAGTACATGACATTCACATTAGGACGTGGCAAAAACCTAATAAGAACAAATGCCGTTGACCGCATGATTCTAGGTGGCGTAGTTTTTTTATTATAATTCAATGACACGTTTTCTGGGACACCCTGTATATAACACCGCCAAGACAAAAACAAGTGTAGTCACGGACACACATGCGCACGCACAGCTCTATTTTACATTAAACATGCGCATGCAGATATACAGGGTGTTTCACCTAAAGTGATAATTCCCACTTGGCGACGTACTTGCCGGAGGATTGTGGGACCTTCGGCAATTACCTTCTGGAAACAGTTCTCGCCATTTTAACTGATCTACAGATAAAAAAAAAAAAGCTATGCGCACTTTTGCAACAGACATAGTCGAAAAATTAATAAAATGGCCACAGTGGCTCGATTGTCCCAAAAAAAGAGCGCACATATGTAGCAGGGACAGGAGGAAGTGTTCCTGCCTCTTCCTTTCCCCCACTTTGATCTTGATGCTGGTCACAACCGTCTTATGACAACGACAAGAAAACATCTTATCACAAAGATGGCGGAACAAACGAAGTCGGGGACACTGCCTCCTCTGAACTCACATTTGCCGTGTGCTTCTTTGCGGAAACCAAGCAGGCGGGCAGGCATTTTACTTTTCCAATATTCATCTTTCTATTTTGCTCTACAAAGGGTACACTGTAAAAACAGAACTTCACCGCATAGCACGCTATGAGCCAACCATTGCCAAGAATGATAAGGTTATCGCATCTGATTCGAAGAGAGAAAGGGGCGTACGCCTTTTTGTGACAATTTTCATATATCCAAATTGCCACAAAAAGTCGTACGCCTCCCGTTGTCAACAAATCAGGCCAGATAACGATATCATTCGAGATGACGGTTGGATAAGAGCGTGCTATGAGGTGAAGTTCATTTTTAAGAGTGTACGCGGCAAAACCGCCATGTTGACGCCCACGCTTACCTTCTTACAATGCAAGAATACAGTATTCTGATTCTGCAAACTTTTTAAAACCTCTTCCGCTACGTACACTCTTAGAAATGAACTTCACCGCATGGCACGCTCCTAGCCAACCATCATCTCGACTGATATCGTTATCTGCCCTGATTTGTGAAAAACGGGAGGTGTATGCCTTTTTTGTGACAATTATGAACAGCACAAGTCACACACAAGTGTCACAAAAGTGTCACAAAAAAGGCGTACACCTCCCGTTTTCCACAAATCAGGGCAGATAACGATATCAGTCGAGATGATGGTTGGCTAGGAGCGTGCTATGCGGCGAAGTTCATTTCTAAGAGTGTATTTACTCAACTCTAAAATGTATCGCGAAGCCTATAACTGGGCTTTTGTGAGTGCATGGCGAGCTATGCATGGAAGTGCAAATTCGTAGCAGCCGATGCAGTTATCTTCACGGTCTGCACCGGATGCAGAGGGAGCTAACATTCAGTGCTCGCTAAAAGTGCCCGCGAGCGCATGCTGCACGCTAGAGTCACTAAATAAGCTACGCTTCAGAGTATCGACACTGAGCCGCCATGTTGTTTCGGATGACCTCCAGCGCCATCCATTTAGCGCTCTTCGAAGTGTTGTCTTCTTCCACTGCTGAACTTCACCTTCATCTATTTCTACTGCCAAAATAGAGGTGGGGCTGGAGGTCATCCGAAACAACATGGCGGCTCTTTTTGCCTCAGTGTCGATACTCTGAAGCGTAGCTTATTTAGTGACTCTACTGCACGCTAATGATCAGCTTGGCATGGTTCGTTCTGTGTTCGAACAGCGAGCAAACACTGGACTGCGTTTAGTCGTTTGAACGGAAAACCGGAAAACTTCCTTTCCAACGTGTTATATGCTGCTACCATCTTTATGAAAAAGACTTTCCCGCCGTAAGTTCAGAAAAGGTTGCCACTCACCGCATAAATCATGAACCCGATACAACGTGGATACGAATGGTAGTCCGCGAATGACAGCGAAATTGTTTCACCGTAGAATAAGCGACTGCCTTGCGCATGCTCCGTTAACATTTCCTGAATTGTTCGATTCGGTTTAAGACGTGACCGTGCAATGGCCGATGGCGTGACCTTTGTTTAAATGCACCGAGAGGATTGCTTACCTCTCCGTATTCCTCTTCCAGCAGTAAGGGAGCACCTGTGCCCTGGACAAGTAACTCATCCGATCTCGACATGGTTAGCCTTCGAAATGGTCAGTTCGTTCCACCGCTAGGCACAGTGACCACACGTAGAATGATCTTCCTCCTCACTGGCGTCGGCGCAGTATGGTAATGCATAGTAATCGTAGTAATGCTCTTCTTCTTCCACTACTATAAGCACAGTGGCCACACAGGGCGATTGGCCATGCAGGGTTCCGAGGAGGTCACGTCGAGACTGGGAGGTACCCGGGTTCGAATCCCGGTGCCGGCTGTGCTGTCTGGGGTTTTTCCTGGGTTTTCCTCAGACACTTTCAGACATATGTCAGCACAGTTCCCTTAGAAGTCGGCCCAGGACGCACATTCCCCCAGGGCGTGAGTCGTGACGTTGCCCACATACGTGAGGCCGACAACGGCAACCCTATCGCCATCACCACCACCACCATCAGAGGGGGGTAGTCACTGGGGCTCATAAGTAGAACTGGGTGCGGGTATTCGCGCGGGAACCCGCATTTACCCGAACATCGTCACGGTTTGCGGGTAAGAATTCGCGATCGCTGCGGGTAGCTGATAAAATGTTCTCCATGGCCAACTAAGCGATCCCTCTCTGCCACACGCGAACTCAGCAGTGCCCTATGTCGTTGGCCGTATAGATCCGTGTGCCAGACTGCAGTAGGCAAGAGCTGGAGGGCGAGTTGGATTACTAATGCAGACATATATGGCTCTCTGTTGAATTGCAGTTTTGGCATACGATTGAAGCCGTCCGAGACACGTAGTCAACAATTTCTATTGTTTTAAAATAGAAACAGCGGTAAAGTGGACGAGTAACATTTTACCCCCGCGGGTCCCAATGCGGGTATAGAGACACTACTGCGGGTGCGGGACGCCCAGATAAAATTCTTGCGGGTACTGTGCGGATCCAAGTTTGTTTACACGCACTCACCCCTACTCACAAGTCCCACGGCATCACACGCGGGACAAGGAGGATGGTGAAGAGGATAGGAAGTACAGTCGGTAGAATAATATGATTCCAGCCACTGTAGTAAGAAGTGAGGAGGCGAAAGCTGCGTGGTGATTCAGAAGCAGTGGCGGATGGCAAGAACGGCGGCGCCACTCGACGCTATTTCCGACAGCCATTTCTCAGTATGGGAGGCTCCAAACGACAGGATGGCGTCCAGGGAAAAGGGAACGCCTTGTCTCGCTAGCGGCTGGGCAAGGTAGTCAAGGCGGCAGCGACCGTAGAGGGGGCAGTGCCGGAGAACGTGCTTCACAGTTTCCTCTTGACTGCAATGGGCGCACGCAGGAGAGCGGCTGACACCCACATTGTCTAAATCAAAGTTCGGGGGAAGGGCAAGGCAGCACGGTCGAGTCAGCAAGACTTGGACGTGACGGGAGATGCGCCTGCTAAGCGTGGGAAAGGTGGGCTTACCGGGCTGGCAGCGAGCGAAGAACAGTCAGCTTCAGGAGCCTTCTATACACGGCTCGCGTGATAGAGGCCAGGGGCGGGAGAACGTCAATGAGAGGGCCAGAGAGGGAGATTTTAGCCAAGCTGTCCGCCAGGTCATTGGGAGGAAGGCCAGAGTGTCCTGGGATCCATGCCAGTACTACTTCGTGCTGTGGCTACAAGTCGGGGTCTGCAGGAGCTGGAACCACTCGGAGGATGGGCTCGCTAGGGCGGTGATGGCCGGTAGCGAGTCGGACAAGAGGAGGGTCTCGGAGTATGCATAGGGCACCAGTCTGAGGGCCAGTATCATGGCGAGGAGTTCGCTCTTGAACACCGAAGGCGGATCGGGCAATGACAGTCCAGCTGGGGGAAGACGACGCCGGCACCCGCCAGCTGAGCCGAAACATCGGTCGCGACGACAACGTGAGACGGTAACTGGTTGACGAGCGCCGAGAGGTGGGCTTCAAGCCTGGGAGACGGAACATAGGCAAGGCCGGGCTGGAAGGCATCGGCAACTCGCAGGGCCATGGACGAGACCGGACTGGTGGGCACAGGAAGGGCAGTCAGAGAGGTATTCAGCGAGGCCAGAAGGGATTCGAAAACAGCAACAGCGGGGTGTTGGATTTTCGGCATCGCCGTGCGGTCCACCGGGTTCAATCCCTGAGAGACTGTCTGGTGGCTAAAGGGCACTGGCAAAGCGAAAGGGAGGTGTTCACTGTGAGTAGGCGAAACCGAGTCTTCAGAGGGGGAATGCGGGCTTCGGCGTAAAGTGCTTTGTCGGCCTTATACGTGGGGAGGCCATGCAAAGGCGGAGGGCTTTACTTTCTGCTGCGAAGAGCCTGCTCAGACGATAGTCAGGGAGGTGCCACACATCCAAACTCAAGAATTTGCCCCACGTAGCACTTGTACAAGAACAGCAGGTCGCTCCTACGAATACCAAAGCGGGCGCAGCGGATGATGATGCCATTTGCGTTCGAAGCCTTCTGGCTTATGAGTTCGGCATGATGGTCCCAGTGAAGCGGGTCATCATACAAGGCGCCTAAGTACCGCAGCAGGTTGGTGTGATGGATGGTCTGCCCGGCAACGTTCAGAACGATGGTCAAGGGTCCTCCAGTCCGGTTAGTAGGGGGGAACAGCAGTTTTCTGGACGTTCAACGTGAGATGGACGGCGCGCGAGGAGATAATCTTGCGGTCTCTCACGCAGCGTAAGACTAAGGTAACTGCTCGAGTACGGAATTCAACGATAACGCCACGACCGACCGTTCATGTCACTTTTTTATTTTATTTCTTGATGTTCTTTCAGAGCGGCCACGCGGGTCGCCACTTCGGTGCTTCTGGCTTATATACTCTCTCTTGGTCACGTGGTACAACTCTGTCAAGTGACTCGACTGTGCTCAGGAGTTTGTCTTGAAACGGCCGTTCCATGTGGTATGGTGTCCACCATGTTCAGTATCTTTTGTCAAATCAGTATACATACGGTATATCAGAACTCTTTTTGTCGGGGTATCAATATTCTTTTTTTTTGTATTTCATGCACCTTTCAGAGTTTGATGTGCGTTCTTCTTTGTGTTGTTCCCTACTTCCCTCTGTGGTGCTTTTTTTTGCAATGTACCTCTCCCGGTTTGCAAACAAATGACGTCATAGTGTTCGACAGCACCACCAATTTCGTAGCGCAAATTCTGCAAGCCAATGCTGCAAGTGCGTAGTAATGATGTTCGGTTGCCATACAACGAGAGCAACCGCTGAACACATTTGTTTAACAATACCGTTAACATTAGCGTGGTGTCGCCCTCCCTGTTATTGCCTTTGCATGGCCTCCCCACGTATATAGGGCCCACAAAGCACTTTATGCCGCATCCCCCCTCTGAAGACTCGGTTCCGCCTACTCACACGTCCCTTTCGCTTTGCCAGTGCCCTTTAGCCACCAGACAGAACCAGTCTCTGAGGGATTGGACCCGGTGAACCGCACGGCGATGCCGAAAATCCAACACCCCGCAGTTGCTGTTGTCGAATCCCTCCTGGCTTCGCTGAATACCTCTCTGACTGCCCTTCCTGTGCCCACCAGTCCGGTCTCGTCCGTCGCCCTGCGAGTTGCCGATGCCTTCCAGCCCGGCCTTGCCTATATGCTCGGTCTCCCAGGCTTGAAGCCCCCCTCTCGGCCTCGTCAACCAGTTACCGTCTCACGTTGCCGTCGCGACCGATGTCTATCACGTTCTCCTGCACTGCCCCCTCTACGGTCGCTGCCGCCTTGACTACCTTGCCCAGCCGCTAGCGAGACAAGGCGTGCCCTTTTCCCTGGACGCCATCCTGTCGTTTGGAGCCTCCCATACTGAGAAATGGCTGTTGGAAATAGCGTCGAGTGGCGCCGCCGTTCTTGCCATCCGCCACTGCTTCTGAATCACCACGCAGCTTTCGCCTCCTCACTTCCTACTACAGTGGCTGGAATCATATTATTCTACCGACTGTACTTCCTATCCTCTTCACCATCCTCCTTGTCCCGCGTGTGATGCCGTGGGACTTGTGAGTAGAGGCGAGTGCGTGTAAACAAACTTGGACCCGCACAGTACCCGCGCGTGTGTAACCCGCACCCGCAAGGATTTTATGTGGGCGTCCCGCACCCGCAGTGGTGTCTCTATATACCCGCACTGGGACCCGCGGGGGTAAAAAGTTACTCGTCCACTTTACCGCTGTTTCTATTTTAAAACAATAGAAATTCTGAGTGTTGGCTACGTGTCTCGGACGGCTTCAATCGCATGCCAAAACTGCAATTCAACAGAGAGCCATATATGTCTGCATTAATAATCCAACTCGCCCGCCAGCTCTTGCCTGCTGCAGTCTGGCACACGGATCTATACGGCCAACGACATAGGGCACTGCTGAGCTCGCGTGTGGCAGAGAGGGATCGCTTAGTTGGCCATGGAGAACATTTTATCAGCTACCCGCAGCGATCGCGAATTCTTACCCGCAAACCGTGACGATGTTCGGGTAAATGCGAGTTTCCGCGCGCATACCCGCACCCAGTTGTACTTATGAGCCCCCAGTGACTACCCCCCCTCTGAACCCTGCATGGCCAATCGCCCTGTGTGGCCACTGTGCATATAGTAGTGGAAGAAGAAGAGCATTACTACGATTACTATGCATTACCATACTGCGCCGGCGCCAGTGAGGAGGAAGATCATTCTACGTGTGGCCACTGTGCCTAGTGGTGGAACGAACTGACCATCTCGATGTCGGATGAGTTACTTGTCCAGGGCACAGGTGCTCCCTTACTGCTGGAAGAGGAATACGGAGAGGTAAGCAATCCTCTCGGTGCATTTAAGAAAAAGTCACGCCATCGGCCATTGCACGGTCACGTCTTAAACCGAATCGAACAATTCAGGAAATGTTAACGGAGCATGCGCAAGGCAGTCGCTTATTCTACGGTGAAACAATTTCGCTGTCATTCGCCGACTACCATTCGTATCCACGTTGTATCGGGTTCATAATTTATGCGGTGAGTGGCTACCTTTTCTGAACTTACGGAGGGAAAGAAGTCTTTCTCATAAAGATGGTAGCAGCATATAGGTAATACGTTGTAAAGGAAGTTTTTCGGTTTTCCGCTCAAACGACTAAACGCAGTCCAGTGTTTTGTCCAGTGTTCGGACACAGAACGAACCATGCCAAGCTGGTCATTAGCGTGCAGCATGCGCTCGCGGGCACTTTTAGCGAGCACTGAATGTTAGCTCCCTCTGCATCCGGTGCAGACCGTGAAGACAACCGCATCGGCTGCTACGAATTTCCACATCCATGCATAGCTCGCCATGCACTCACAAAAGCCTAGTTATACACTGTTAAAACAGAGCTTCACCACATAGCACGCTCCTGGCCAACCATCATACCGAGTGATATCATTCTGTGTCATGATTTGTTCAAAACAGGGGGGAGGTGCCTATCTGGGACAAGATAATCTGTCCCAGATAGGCTCCTCCTCCCATTTTCACCAAATCAATGCACAGAATGATATCATTTGGAATTATGGTTGGCTAGGAGCGTGCTATGTGGCGAAGTTCTGTTTTAACAGTGTAGGCTTCGCGATACATTTCAGAGTTGAGTAAATACACTCTTAGAAATGGACTTCGCCGCATAGCACGCTCCTAGCCAACCATCATCTCGATTCTCGAATGATTTCGTTATCTGCCCTGATTTGTGGAAAACGGGAGGTGTATGCCTTTTTTGTGACAATTATGAACAGCACAAATCACACAAGTGTCACAAAAGTGTCACAAAAAGGCGTACGCCTCCCGTTTTCCACAAATCAGGGCAGATAACGATATCAGTCGAGATGATGGTTGGCTAGGAGCGTGCTATGCGGTGAAGTTCATTTCTAAGAGTGTACGTAGCGGAAGAGGTTTTAAAAAGTTTGCAGAATCGGAATACTGTATTCTTGCATTGTAAGAAGGTAAGCGTGGGCGTCAACATGGCGGTTTTGCCGCGTACACTCTTAAAAATGAACTTCACCTCATAGCACGCTCTTAACCAACCGTCATCTCGAATGATATCGTTATCTGGCCTGATTTGTTGAAAACGGGAGGTGTACGCCTTTTCTGTGACAATTATGAACAGCATAAGTGTCACAAAAAAGGCGTACGCCTCCTGTTTTCAACGAATCAGGCCAGATAACGATATCATTCGGGATGACTGTTGGCTAACAGAGTGCAAGCTTCTCTAAAGAGTGACTCTACACGCTAAACACAGAACTTTACCGCATAGCACACTGTGAGCCAGCCATTGCCACGAATGATAATGTTACGGATTTTGATTCGAAGAGAGAGGGGGCGTACGCCTTTTTGTGGCAATTTGGATATATGAAAGTTGCCACAAAAAGGCGTACGCCCCCCTCTCTCTTCGAATCAGAAGCGATCTGTCTGAAACAACGCTTCCCGATAGCCCACCATAACAAGTATGTGATATAGAATACTAGCCAAACTATAAATGACAGATGACTTGAAAGAGAAAATTAATGACATAGGGTCAAATGGTAATATATAGTCTATAGCATTTCCAAAGACAACGTGTCTATAGCCGGTCAACAGAAAAAAGTCTATAGACTGTCTGCACCAAATAGCTAAAGAGAGGAAAAAGAAAAGAAAAACCTCTATCCAAATCAAGTCTATTGTCTGTTTGGACTTTTTGCTATATAAATTCAATAGCACGTCCATAGATTTTTTCATAAGGGGATAACACTATCATTCTTGGGAATGGTTGGCGGACAGCGTGCTACGCGGTAAGTGCAGAGGAGGCAGTGCCCCCGCCTTCATTTGTTTCGCCATCTTTGTGATAAGATGTTTTCTTGTCGTTGTCATAAGACGGTTGTGACCAGCATCAAGGTCAAAGTGGGGGAAAGGAAGAGGCAGGAACACTTCCTCCTGTCCCTGCTACTAATGTGCGCTCTTTTTTTGTGACAATCGAGCCACTGTGGCCATTTTATTAATTTTTCGACTATGTCTGTTGCAAAAGTGCGCATACACTCTTAAAAATGAACTTCACCTCATAGCACGCTCCTAGCCAACCACTATCTCGAATGATATCGTTATCTTCCCTGATTTGTTAAAAACGGGAGGCGTACGCCTTTTTTGTGACACTTATGCGGTTCATAATTGTCACAAAAAAGGCGTACGCCTCCCGTTTTCAACGAACCAGGGCAGATAACGATATCATTTGAGATTATGGTTGGCTAGGAGCGTGCTATGCGGTGAAGTTCATTTTTAAGAGTGTAGGACCTAAAAGCACGACGACGCATGCTTTCGTCAGAAACGACCGGGCGAAACCCTCGCTGATACCGCCTTACTCCAGTCCCTATCCCATCCTAGTGTTGGATAATCCCAAGTGTTGGATAGCATATGCATTCCCGTTTTCCCCAAATGCACTGCGCAGATCGATGCTTCTCGCTCGTAATTTACGGTACATAGTTATACTGCACGAGGAACCAATCACCCTGACGCACGCGAATTCGTTAGCAGGACTCCTGGCAAGTTTCCCGCTAGCTTCCCGCGGCCATTACAAGAAGTCGTGCACGTAAATCACCCTAATTGTTGGAGCAGCTTCAGAAAATTTATAACTCTTGTCTTCAGAGCGCACATACAGAATGATAATTTTGCAGAACTGTAAGTGAATCTACCTCTGGACACCACACGGGTAAATGCGTGTCCGAGCTGTCGCCGACATCTCCCGACTATATCTCGACTGTTGTCGGGGTCCTCACAGAGAATGAGGGAAGAATCACCGGTGCGGGGAAGCCATTCTGCAGGCCGTATCAAGCGAATTCCCAAGCAGCACACCATCATTGGTCCAATATCGGTCCAACGTTGCGCCAATGAAACTGCAAATATGGGTTCAATATTGCAAGCCCGTGGTGAGCCAATCAAAAATATAAATGGCAGCTATAGTAACTAGTCTTCTTTTAATTGATTTCAACACGTTTCACGACAACAGTCAAAAATCATATTACAAATCATTATTTTTTCTTTCATTTGTTTTGTTATAATTTTTGTGTAGATACTCCAACTTTGCCATCGCGCGGGGGTGAGACAGTAAGATCCCACCTGGTCTAGGGTTTGGGTAGTTCCATAGAACAAGCCATCAAAGAAAATATATGCTAGCGTCCCTCAGCAGCCTTCATTGGGAGCATCGGTGTAACAGCCAGAATCATTGACAAAGTTACCAAGTTTTCATCACTGCACAACCCGCAACTGCATGGTGTACAAGGCAGCATAACTCTCCTGCAACGGTGAGAGGCATACGTCCTAGCAATTTACAGTCAATTTGTAAGTGATTCCAGGCGCCTAACTTATACCAGCAATATTCATCCCTATCAAGAATCGTGTTTTTGTTATTTCAATTCCTGCCTCCACTGTCGTTCTTTGCTTCGCCGCCGGTAAAACCGATATTCTTTGTGCCTAGTTTCAAGTGTGTTACTCGAGAAATTTCAACATTAGCAGTATATCGACCGTACAAATAAGGAATATTTGTTGCCAGAATATTTCGCGGGCCCACAAGTTATACTCTAAGTTCTATCCATGCTCCACCCGGAGTGCCGATGAAGGTGCATTGGTTGAAAGCTGTCTGCATTGGCACTTTGGTTTGATTGCAAACCAATGTAACGCCAATGAAGCACCATCGTTCATTGAGCAACCCCAGAGCATAATTATATGGGCGACATGGCCTCAAACTGCAATAACAATGGTATTTTGTTCATTTTCTAACATTCATACTGTCTCGCATACTTCCGGTTGAGACAAGATAACACCGATAGACTAGACCCAATAAATCGCCATTTCTTGGTTCTTCATTGGCTTGATTGGGCATCGTTAGGCAAAATGAAACCGCGATAGTGCTAATATTGAACCGATATTGCGCGCTCCCTAGGAATCGATCGAGTCCTCGGCAAAAAGGCCTCGACGGGAAGAGAAAACACTCCGCTCGCTGATAATACAGCACAATACACGCTGCAAGTCGTTGCACGCGACGTAACTGTTGAGCCCCTTAAAGGGCCGTTGACACTCAAGGGCAGGAGCTCCGACAAAGTGTCGTAACTTGCACGAAGATCTCCAGAAGCAGAACGAATTCTAATCCTCTTCTGTCGTTTCTCCACCCGCAGGGCCCAGGGCAGGGCAGCTCGACAACGATAAGTCTTCCGGCATTGATTATAGCTATCGCCTTAAGCATAGCCGTAGCAGTCACCATCGGGGCTTTCCTCTACAGCAACAAGGGGCATGAGACGCCCAAGGAGAAGGGCAACACATCACCTCCTGGGCATATCTCCATGCCTAAATTCCCCATGAAGCCTTATGACGTCAGCGAAGAAGACTACACGGACAATGACGTTGGCCCGGCAGAAAGCACATCCCCGACGTACAAAAAAGTTTGTAACACCGATGACTGTCAACATGTCCGCAAGTTAATTGAAGCAATTGTAGACACGGACAGAGATCCGTGTGACAACTTTTACGAGTTCGCCTGTGGAAGAAACCAACAGCTGTTTCCCGTTGTGTCCGATGAACACACAAATGATTTGTTGAACTCTATAAAGCAAAATCTGGAGAGAGCACACATTCCTCCAAGCGGAACAACAGCATTTCAAAAGGCTGCTGCACTGTACAAACACTGCGGAGAAACAGACACTAAAAAGTTTGCGAAAGATGCCAGAGATTTCTTGGGGGAACACCAGATGGATTTAACGAAGAACATGACATTCAAGCCATTGGACATACTAGTCAAATTTATATTTAAGATCAAAATTCCCATGCTGTTTGTCTTGGAACCAGTCGAGGCCGGTGCTCAAACTTTCACGTTTCGGAAAGAAGTTAAAACACCCAGAATACTACAACACGCGGATGTTGCATCAATTTTGCCCGAAGTGTATTCAACGCCCATTGATGACAAAGTGGTGAAGACTATAAGGAGGTTAGAGAAAATGTTTCATGCAGCTGGCGAAACGTCCCAGACAAGTGTGAACCCAATATCAAACTCCAGCGTCAGGGTGATGGAATTACGGAAAGTAGCTCAAGAGGAGGGCGAGTTGTCTAAAGATTGGTTGGAGGCACTTCGGCGCTACGCTCCACCGGCGCTGCGAACGAAACTCATACACACCACAGAGGCTGACTTACACTTATTCTACCGCCTTTTCGGGAAGCAAAGGGAAGTGTCGGAAAACGAAATGAGAGTATTCTTCGCCTGGAGGGCTGCCTTCTACTTTTATGTAGTCCTTTACGGCGTCTTTGATTGCCTGCAATACACCGTACAGAAACTCCCAAACGCTGTGGCCCACGGCGCGTCATTTAAAGCCGGTTACGATGAGAGAATTAGAGCCATCGAAGAAATGAACGAAGCAATCCGTAGCGAAATTGCGAAAACCTTCCGAACCTCATCGTGGCTAGACGACGAAACACGGGAGGGAGCTGTGGAAAAGGTTTCCTCGATGAGGTTCAGCCTCGGACTGGCGCCACGGTTGAACTCATCGGAAAAAGCCGACGAGTTTTATGAGGAACTCCCCGACTTAAGCGGCCCCTTTGTTCGGGATGTTCTGAGCATTGAAGAATTTCTGACTG